>NW_024070200.1:2898985-3033630 GCF_014754425.2 Oryx dammah | reverse complement strand
GCCCCGGGGCCCACTCGCTCCCGACGGCGGGGGGGCCCGGGGGGGAGGGGACGGGAAACCGCCGCAGGCCCGAGGCCTGCCGGGTTAATCACGGCCGCCCCGGGCCCGCCGGCCTCACGGGGCTCCGGGGGCTGCCCTCGCCGCCGCCCAACCGCCCCTGGACCCCCGCGTCCCCGTACAACCGCCTCTCCTCACCTTGGCTGAAGGACTAGCACGGGTTCCGCAACGACGCAGCACCGGGACGCAGAGGCAACTGGCGCGCCGCCCCCGCGCCGCCCTTATATAGAGGCGGGCCCGCCCAGCGCGCGGCGCCTTTTCCAGAAGCCTCCCGAACCTTCCGGAAGAACCCTCCCCAACCGCCGGCGCGGCCGCGCGCCTGCGCCTGCGCACTGGAGGCCGCCAGCCCCCCCTCCTCGGGGCCGCGCCGTGCGCTCCCACGCCAAGCGTGCCCGCGCCCGCCGCAGTGCGCCTGCGCTACCCGGAGCGTTCCGGCGGGTCTCGCGCCTTCCGGTGCCACCGTCCCCGACCCTGCCCGCCCCGGCGCGCGGCGTTCTGCGCCCCGCCGGCCTCACACCGCGGGCCCGCCAACCCCGCTTGGCGCGCGTCGGCCTAACGTTCCCCCGACCCAAACCTCTATCCAGGCCCCGCGGGCTGATCGCCCTTGCCAGCGGCTCTGGAAAGTCCAAAAAAGTAAACTCTCGGTTGTTAAAGCGTGTCCCCAGATAGTGTGCGCTCCGGTCCCCCCAGCATCGGGACCTCCCGACTACGGGCCTGGGGCTAGGTTTCGAGCCTTGAGGCCGCATTTAGGGGATCAAAGCCGGGGTGAGGGGTCCAGTCCCGTGTCACAAGCATATGCGTGGGGCATTGATCGCAGGCTCAGGTCCGTGGTTAGGGATTTGGCGGGGTCCGGGCCGCGATTAGGGGGTCCAGGGCGCATCTCTTTGCTAGGGGCAGCGGTTATAGGTTCAGGGCCCTAGGAATTCGGGCAACAAGTGCCTGCTAGAGCCTCGTTAACGCGGAGGCTCAGAGCCCCAGCCTGGTTGTGGGGTGCAGCGGTCTGTGAGCGAGGGGTGACCAGCGTGTGTGCAGGGGAAGCAGAGGGGAACTCTAGAGCCTCGTGGGTCCTTTCGGCTGGTTCTGAACCAGAGGTGGGCCCTGGAACAAACCGCCATTCCCCCGCCACTCCGGTATGGGGACTCGTCCTGTCCTTAGGCCCGATTGCGCCCGAGGCGAGGGTGGGGGGGTCGGGGTGGGGGGGGGAGGGGCATGTTAAAAGGGACACAGTCCGGAATTCTCCCAGCCTTTGCTTAGTTCTTTGAGCGTTTGTACCTACTTTGTGCTGTGCTTAGTCGTTCAGTCGTATCCGACTCTGCGACGGTAGCCCGCCAGGCTCCTCTGTCCAGGGGGATTCTCCAGGGAAGAATACTGGAGTAGGTTGCCATGCCCTCCTCCAGGGGATCTTCCCGAACCCAGGGATCGAACCCAGGCCTCCTGCATTGCAAGAGGATTCTTTACTGTCTGCGCCGGTGGCTTCCCTGTTACCTACTTTGGGTTTGTGTTGTAAAACTGCATCTTTCAACGCACTGCAGGCCCTAGTCTGGAATTCTGGGACTTGGTGATCATGCATGCTGACCCAGCCCACGCACGCCTCATGATTTTGTTAAAAGGCCCATCTCTTTTTACTTATTCTTCTGTGTAATTTGAGATATCGTATGATGGACGGCTCTGCGGCAGAGAATCTGCCTGCAATGCAGGAGACCTGGGTTCCATCTCTGGGTTGGGAAGATCCCCTGGAGGAGGGCATGGCAACCCACTCCAGTGTCCTTGCTTAGAGAATCCCGTGGACAGAGGAGCCTGGCGGGCTACGTAGCCCAAGGGGTTGCAGAGTCGAACACGACCGAGCGACTGAGTACATATCTGGCACACGTGAAGTGTATAATTCACGGTATGGGTAATTAACTTGCTTTAAAGGATAATTTCTAAGTGGGAATCCTAAAAGTGTTTAGAATAGTGTCAGATGGTTGCGGGGGGTGGGGGGAGGATCTTGGGTCTTCAACCCGGCCAATAGCGGGCATGGGGTGGGGGGCGTCGGCGATCCAGGAAGCCGAGGCTTCCCGAGCAGGCAGCCCTGCCCTGCCCAGGCCTCTCCCGGTTCGCCATCCCCTTCTGGGCTCCTTTGTCTCCAGTGCCTTCTACCACTGCCCTCCCACCCCACCCCACCCCTTTCTTGGGAACAATCTGGAAGCTCCTTACTATGTAAACAAACTTGACTGACGAGTCTCCAGAGAAACCCAGCTTTTCCAGGAACAGGGTTCTCACACTGGGGCTTGAGCCCCCTTTGGGAGGCTGTAACATCAGCGCTGGGCGTCCTGAGCCCCGTTAAAACCGGGAGAACAGACTGGAAACCAGCAGCCACGTGGTGAGGGTGGGTGGGGGTGGTTAGCGTCTGTCCGCCGAGAGAAGGAGTAAAACGTGTTTCTGAGCCCAGATGGGGTGGCAGCTCCCGGCAGGCGGCCCGGGTTTTCCCTGCGGCCTGGGCTGGAGGCGGGGCGGGGGGAAGGAGGGAGGGGAGGACGAGGGGAGCGGCCGGGGCGATGGCGCCGAACTTTCCCGGTCGCCACCGTCGGCGGGCGCCCCTCCGGCGGCCCGGCCCGCTTCCTTCTTTCTGCCCGGCTGCCGTGGCCGGGGAAGTTTAAGAGGTGGCGTAGACGAGCCGTTCAGAGCCCCGGCGGTGAGATCCCCGGTGTCTGGGCCCTCGCCTCCTCCAGCGGCCACTGTGGACCCGGCGTTCCCCGCAAGCCCCAAGCCTTAACCCCCTTCTTCCAAACTCCTGCCGCCCGCCCGCCAACTGGCCGCGGTCGCCGGGGACAGGACGGTTCGGCCCCGTCCCTCCCGGCGCCGGCTCCAAACCAATGGCCCGGGCCGGCCGTGGTCCCCTCCCCTGCCGCTCCTACCCCGTCCCCTCTTGGGCGCCAGGGCGCTTCCAGCCTCCGGGCCTGGGTGCTGCGCTCACGCCCCGCCCCCCCTCCTCCTGCGCCCCCGGGCACCTGGAGTCCGTCCCCAGCCCGCCCCAACCCCCTCTCGCCGCTGCTCGCCTGCGAGACCTCCGGAGCCGCGTGGCCGCCTCGCGCCTCTTTCTGCCCGGCCGTGCCCAGTGCGTGTCCCCCACCCGTGGCTGGGGTGAGCTGTGAGAACCAGATCTGGCCGTGTGTCCCGCTCCCGCACACACGCCCCAGACCCTGCGGGACACCACATCCCTCCTGGGAGACAAGCCAGGCCTGCAGGGCGGCCCCACGGACCCACTGGTCCTCGGTTCCCACTGCACACCCTGCCACGCTCTTCTCTAACTCTCACTGCCCCAGCGGCCTGCCCGCGCAGGGCTGGGACATGGTCTCCCCTCGACCTGAATCACCGGTGCCTTTCCTATCAGTGTTCTAGGGGAGCTTCAGCACAGGTATTTCCTTAGGGGCCCCTTCCTGCCTGTGCTTTCCTGCCAGGCCCAGCCTGTCCCCTGATAGAGATGGGTTCTCAGCGTGTGGGTACCTTCCCTCCTGGCTTGAGCCCCACGGAGCCCTACCCCCGTGGTCTCCACTCACTTCTTCCTTTCACTCCCAGCCTTCTCCCGCTTCCTCCACCAGGTATGTCTAATATATCTTCAAGTCCTGCAGACTTAGCTGCTGAGTATTTGTTGAACTCATCCCAAAGTGATGCTGTCAGGGCAATTTGACCATCTTTCTCCGTTTGAAACCTTGCCGTGTCCCTCCATTAGTAAGCTGGGACACCAGGCCTGGACCCAGGCAGGTGTCCTGGATTCAAATCCCAGCTCTACCACTGCCTCCCTGTGCGCTGGGGCAACTTGTTACTCCCTCTGGGCCTCGGGGTTCAGTGTCTGCAGAATGGGTATGTGTCTTCCTCACAGAGCTGTTGTAAGTCCTAATGTTAGCTCATTCTGTTTTGGGAAATGGCCTGACAGCACGTGTCACGCAGTAACTGCTGTACACACGTTTATTAAGGTAAATCAATAACTTTAATTCCCCTTTTGATTTCTTCTTTGACCCATGGCTAATTTATAAATGTGCTAGTTTCTAAATACTTGGAGGTTTCAGTTCAGTTCAGTCGCTCAGTCGTATCCGACTCGTTGCGACCCCACGAATCGCAGCACGCCAGGCCTCCCTGTCTACCACCAACCCCCGGAGTTCACCCAGACTCACGTCCCTCGAGTCAGTGATGCCATCCAGCCATCTCATCCTCGGTTGTCCCCTTCTCCTCCTGCCCCCAATCCCTCCTAGCATCAGAGTCTTTTCCAGTGAGTCAACTCTTCCCATGAGGTGGCCAAGGTACTGGAGTTTCAGCTTTAGCATCAGTCCTTCCAAAGAAATCCCAGGGTTGACCTCCTTCAGAATGGACTGGTTGGATCTCCTTGCAGTCCAAGGGACTCTCAAGAGTCTTCTCCAACACCACAGTTCAAAAGCATCAATTCTTCGGCGCTCAGCCTTCTTCACAATCCAACTCTCACATCCACACATGACCACAGGAAAAACCATAGCCTTGACTAGATGGACCTTAGTCGGCAAAGTGATGTCTCTGCTTTTGAGTATGCTGTCTAGGTTGGTCATAACTTTCCTTCCAAGGAGTAAGCGTCTTTTAATTTCATGGCTACAATCACCATCTGCAGTGATTTTGGAGCCCCCCAAAATAAAGTCTGACACTGTTTCCACTGTTTCTCCATCTATTTCCCATGAAGAGATGGGACTGGATGCCATGATCTTCGTTTTCTGAATGTTGAGCTTTAAGCCAACTTTTTCACTCTCCTCTTTCACTTTCATCAAGAGGCTTTTTAGTTCCTCTTCACTTTCTACCATAAGGGTGATGTCATCTGCATATCTGAGGTTATTGATATTTCTCCCGGCAATCTTGATTCCAGCTTGTGTTTCTTCCAGTCCAGCATTTCTCATGATGTACTCTGCATATAAGTTAAATTAGCAGGGTGACAATATACAGCCTTGACGTATTCCTTTTCCTATTTGGAACCAGTCTGTTGTTCCATGTCTAGTTCTAACTGTTGCTTCCTCACCTGCATACAGATTTCTCAAGAGGCAGGTCAGGTGGTCTGGTATTCCCACGTCTTTCAGAATTTTCCACAGTTTATTGTGATCCACACAGTCAAAGGCTTTGGCATAGTCAATAAAGCAGAAATAGATGTTTTTCTGGAACTCTTGCTTTTTCCATGATCCAGTGGATGTTGGCAATTTGATCTCTGGTTCCTCTGCCTTTTCTAAAACCAGCTTGAACATCAGAAAGTTCTCGGTTCACGTATTGCTGAAGTCTGGCTTGGAGAATTTTGAGCATTACTTTACTAGCGTATGAGATGAGTGCAGTTGTGCGGTAGTTTGAGCATTCTTTGGCATTGCCCTTCTTTGGGATTGGAATGAAAACTGACCTTTTCCAGTCCTGTGGCCACTGCTGAGTTTTCCAAATTTGCTGGCATATTGAGTGCAGCACTTTCACAGCATCATCTTTCAGGATTTGAAATAGCTCAATTGGAATTCCATCACCTCCACTAGCTTTTCCAGATATTTATTATTGATATCTAATATTTAATTCCATGATGGTCACAATGTACATGGCATGATTTGAATTCTTTCAGATTTATTGTTTTAATGCCCAGGTTGTGGCCTATCTTGGTATATGTTTTATACATAAAATATGCCAAGGGAAAGATACCAGTCATTTATATAAAGTTTTAGGAAATGCGAGCTGAAACCCCTCAGGATCTGTGGTTGCCTGGGGGTGGTGCTGACAGGAGTAGGAAGGAGGAAACTTTAGGTGGTGGGTCTGTTCACTATCTCATCTCTGCGGTAAGAGTGATTTCACAGGTGCATGCCGATGTCAGAAGGTATCAATTGTACTTTACACATGCATTTTATTCCATATCAGGTATATCTCATAAAGCTGTTTTTAAAAAACTGACAGGTAGTGATGACCTTGGAGAAGCGTTCACAATCAGGGTATAACTACGTTGGAAAATGCACGCCTTGGAAATCGGTACAGTTGGCGTGGAGCAGGTTGTCTGTTGTGCCTCAGTCAGCTGCTGGCTATGTGACCCTGAGCAGACTACGCAGCCTCTCTGTGCTTCGTTATTGTCTCATCTACAACAAGGACATGGAAGGATGCCCTGAGCTAATCCCCGGGAAGCCTTGGCCCCTGGCACGTGGTGGGTGCGCTGTCGAGGGGCACCCTGTTGTTTCCTTGATGGAGAGCAGGGAGACAGGGTGACCTTGCTTGCAGCCCTGGAACACCAGGAATCTATCCTGCACGGTTTGAGCTCTAACTCGAGAGGGCTGGCAGGAGAGCCCCAAAGGTGGGGATGAACGCTGCGAGCGGGGAGGGGGCCAGCCCTCCGTTTCTGGGCGTGTGTGTGTGAGTCTGCTCTATGGTACATTTCCACAGAGCAAACCAGTTTTCTATTTGACTGCGAGGCTGGGGATGCTTTGGTGCCAAATTTGTTGTTCTTCTGGCAGATCTTCTGGCGGATCCCTGGAGGTCTGGGAGGGGTTGGCTACTTCCTCATCAGTTCATCGCAGGGATGCACTCTCTCCCTGCTGTGCGTGGCGGCTGTCCTGCTGGAGGAAACGGTCTCCTGTGTAATGAGCACATTCAGTGCCTGTTGACTGAGGCCGTGTGCAGGC
Source organism: Oryx dammah (assembly GCF_014754425.2). Classification (NCBI taxonomy): domain Eukaryota; kingdom Metazoa; phylum Chordata; class Mammalia; order Artiodactyla; family Bovidae; genus Oryx; species Oryx dammah. The sequence goes on along the minus strand of NW_024070200.1, from coordinate 3,026,941 downwards.
CTAGGGTGCACTGGGCGGGAAATTGGGTCGCTGCCCTCACGGTGGGGGCAGGTGTGGAGCCAGCGCCAGGCCGACCCGTGAATTCATGAGATGGCAGGGTGTGGGCACGCCGGAGGCTCCTCTGAGAGCTGAGAGGAGAGGCACCCAGGAGGAGGCGAAGAAACAGAGTTAGCGTAAGCGAAATCTAAAAGGAGTCGGTGAGGGAGAAGGGGAGGGCAACGGCAAAGGAAGTGCAGGCGGGAAGAGCCCTTCCGAGTCGTGGGGTTTGGGGGACACAGCCTCGTGAGGCAGGGGGTGAGTGCACCGAGCCAAGGGACCCGAACTGTGGCCCGAGGACCATGGGAGGTATTGGAGGCCGTCCCGGGGGCCCATGTCCACTCTGGCCAAGGTGTGGATGAAGGTGGGGGCCAGTGAGACCCACAGAGGGCTGCACCTGCAGAGCCAGTACGTGGAGAAAGGGCAGGCACAGGCAAGACCTGGAGAGTGAGGGACAGCCCGGGTGACGCAAAGGGTCCTGTAGGGGGGTGCTGCGGTCACCCTGGGGCAGCAGGTGACCGGTTCAGTGTGACCCGTGTTGGGCACAAACGTCTGTGAGGCATCCAAGAGGACAGGCATCCAGTAGAGGGGCTGCTGAGATGTGGGCAAGAAGGCAGGGAAGGGAAGGGCTGGCCGGGCAGGAAGGGAGCTGGACAGTGAGGGCAGCAGCAGGACTTCCTGAGAACCACAGCCTTGGTGCGGCCTTGGGACCAGGAGGCAGAGGGCCTGGGGTCAGGGGCGACGCCTGCAGGGAGAGGCAGGGCCCGGTGCCAGCTGTGGTGGGGGTGGGGGGGCACACCCTCCTGGAAGGCTCCTCGTCCCCCACCCAGCCCTGCCTGGTCTCTGTTCTGCGCCCAAGTCAGGCAGAGGAGAGGTGTGCAGCTGTGCACGGTGCCCGGGGCAAGGCTCAGTGGGAGACTCCCAGACCTAGCCTTCGGAACTTTCCTGGGGGAGGAACAGACCGAGTTCAGGCCCATCCCTGGCTCCTACGGGAACTGGTGGTCCTGGACGGGCACGCAGACGACTTCCGGAAGCTCTGCCATCTTCCTTTGAACTCACTTTCAGGCCTTCCGAGCCATCTTTGACTCACCCCTCAGCCCCCACGTTCTGAAGCTGCCAAGTCCGCGGGGGGAGCGTCTAAGACATCGTCTGTCTCCAAGCTCAGGGTCCCACTTGGGTCCAGACTCTATGCCATGGTCACCTGGCTCTCCCTGGACTCACCTGCTCTGCGTTCCTGCCTTCACCTGCCCACCTCCCCGTGCAGAAATGTCCGGGGCTCGCGGGACCCCCAGCCAGCAGCCCTGTCTGGGTGTTCACACCCCAGGCCCCGCTCATGCCGTTGGCCGTTCACTCCTCCCACCACTGGCTCTGACCTCAGCCCACACCCTCCCCCGTCCCCACCCCTGACCTTGGTGCTCTCAAGACCCAGAAAGCTGGCTGCAGACTCCCGCCCCAGCCCCCAGCCCCGCTGATTGTCAGAGGCTGGGGCGCCACCATCATCAACCCTGTCCAGGTGACCTGTAAGAAGAATATGGCAGAGAAACAGGTCCAAAGGGAGGAAGGACAGACTGAAAGTGTGGTGGTGGTTTCTGGTTTTGTTCCAGCCTCCCACCTGCATTGTCCAGCCCCTCCCAGAGCCACCCCCAGGGGTCGGGGGAAGGCACAGCAGGAGGGACCCCAGGGCAGGGGATCCCCCTGGACACCCTCTCCTCCTCCAGGTGACACTTGCATGGAGCTCAGCTCAGCCCAGAGATCACCTGCCCGGTTTCCTCTGGGTGCCTCCTCCACGCTCTAATCCGCAGGGAGGAGCTGAAACTAGGTTTTGTCTTGTCTCTTGATCCCCCACACCCAGCTCAAGAGCAGGGCTGGGCAGGTGGCTGTCTACCATCTCCAGCACAAAGAGTAAGTGTTGGAAGAGACCAGGTGGGGCCCCTCCCCTTCCAAGGCAGATTAACCTTTGGCGCCATCTAAGGGCCAGGTAGGCGATTGGCTGTGTTTGGGGCCTCCAACTGGAAGTGGCATTGAAGTTTAGGAATTTTATTTTTCTTTATTCTCGCCAGCTGGAGAGTTAGGAAAGAAAGAGAATTATGTGAGACGCAGTCTAAATCACCATCATTTTCTTTGGCTGTGCCACTCAGATTGCAGATTCTTCCTGGACTAGGAATTGAACCTGGGGCCTAGGCAGTGAAAGCTGAGTCCTAACCACTGGACCACCAGGGAATTCCCTAGGTCACTCTCATTAATGTCTCATTCTTGAGAGTTTGTGACAAAGCTGTCAACCTGTCACTGAGTTGGAATGAAACTGAGAGAACTGGAGGCAACTTTTATAAATTAAAAATATTATATATATACATGTGTTAAGTTATATATAATTTGTATATATATGTGTTGGATGGCATCACCAATTCAATGGCCATGAACTTGGGCAAACTCCAGGAGATGGTGAGGGACAGGGGGGCCTGGTGTGTTGCCGTCCATGGAGCCGCAAAGAGTCGGACACGACTCGGAGACTGAACAACAGCAGTGTGTGTGTGTATTTCACCACTAAAACCCCATATACATAAAGACAGACTGGAGAGTTAAAAGATGCCAACCTCAATTCACCTGAGTCTTAGGATGGAGTCAGGTGTGCGTCCAGCCCTCCCAGGGCCGCTCGGCCGCCCTGGCATCCCAGGGTCATGGCCCTAAAGCTGGGGGGTCGGGGGTGGGTTGGGGGCAGCTCTGCCCTCCCTGCTCGCCTCTCTGTCTCGGCCAACATGTGGCTGAGACTTTAGGCTGAGACTCCCCCAAGGGCAGCCTCGTGTTCAGCCAGGGGAAGAATAGGCCAGCTTGCTGCTGATCTTCAGACGCCCCGAGGTGAGGTGGGTCAGAAGCTGAAACGGGAGGGGGACAAGTGGGTGTGACATTCCTGGTGGGCCTGGGAGGTGACAGTTCCTTTACATCTGCACTGAGCCAGGGGTCACCAGGCTGTCAGGACTCTGCCCAGGTGGCCCAGGGGGAGGGCACCTAGGTCTGGCCAGTTTGCCACGAATAGGGTCATCATTTTGGGCACTGACTACCCATAAAGGGGTCCCAACCAGGCCCTCTGGAAGGCCACGGTCCTGTTGCTTCTCCTGCTCCCCACCTCAACACCCTGAATAAGGGGCTCTGCCTCCCTGCTCCGGCTCTGCCTCCTGCCTGTTCGCACCTCTGCTCCTGCCTTCTCTTCCCATCCAGCCTGGAGAACGCCCACTCCTTCAAGAGCCAGATCAACACCTTCCCTGCCCAATGAGGTGCTGTCTGCTTCTTTGTCCCTCTTTTGTGCCTCCTCTGCTGACTTTGGGGCCAAGTCTCTTGAAGCTTCAGTTTCCTTACCTGGAAAACGGGGGTAGGGACAGGACAATTGGAACAGGTTCCTTCTGTCTTCCTGCGTGGATGCGTGGGTGCTAAGTTGCTTCAGTCTTATCCAACTCTTTGCGACCCTATGAACTGTCCACCAGGCTCCTCTGTCCATGGGATTCTCCAGACAAGAATACTGGAGTGGGTTGCCATGTCTTCCTCCAGGGGATCTTCCTGACCCGGGGATCAAACCTGAGTCTCTTTCATTTCCTGCATTGGCAGGCGGGATCTTTACCACTAGCACCACTTGGGAAGCCCACCCCCGCCCCCGATCTGTCTTCATATGGTTCTAAATTCTTTCAAGAACAAATCAGCTGGGGCACACGTGTGTTATTACCTAGAATCAAGCAGTGGATGAGCTAGTGGAAACTTCCGCACTTTGCAAACACCCTCTACCTTATCCGGTTAGGGTAGACAAGCGTGTGTAAGTTTGTTAATTAACAGCCTGTCCCAGTGAATGTGTTGTGAGTTTGCAGTTGAGTTTGCAGTTCAAGTTGCTAATGGATGAATGAAAGTGCACTAGTCACTCAGTGGTGTCCGACTCTGTGACCCCATCGACTGAAGCCTACTAGGTTCCCCTGTCCATGGAATTCTCCAGGCAAGAATACTGGAGTGGGTAGCCATTCCCTTCTCCACGGGATCTTCCCAACTCAGGGATTGAACCCAGGTCTCCTGTATTGCAAACAAATTCTTACCATCTGGGCCACCAGGAAAGCCTCAAAGGGATGTATAATAAGATTCTTTTCTTTTTCCTTTTTTTTTGGCCGAGCCACATAGCATATAGGATCTTAGTTCCCTCACCAGGGATTGAACCGTGGCCCCTGCAGTGGGAACGAAGCATCCTAACACTGGACCGCCAGGGAAGCCCCAGAAGCTTCTAATTTCTAAGCTACTTCCCAATGCAGTGTCCTGAGCAGCACACCAACAGCATGCTGCCCTGTAGATTCGAAGCCCTTTCAACAACTTGGCATTTCATTTAAAACTACTGGATAAGTAAATCCACCGAACACGACATTTCAATCAGCATTCAGTCTCATTATCCAAAATAAAACAACTAGGGAATTAAACCTGACAAGTGTACGAAGGGTCTGGTGAAGAATGACCTGTCCTAGAGACCCTGGGCTGTTCCTAGGGGCGGGAGGCCAGGCGGTCACAATCACCGCTGCGCCCACCACCCTGCGATCGCCGCTGTGCCTACCACCCTGCCACGGGTTAGCAGCCTGCCCCGCTGTTCTCAGAGGCCTAGGTGTTCCTGTCATTAACGCTATCTCTTTGCATCTCTTTAAAAAAAAAAATCTATTAATGAAGTCATTATTAAACCCGCCCCCCCCCTTTTAAACAGAAAGGTTGGCAAGCCTCTGAGCATATTGCCTTTTTTAGGGAGGATGGTAGCAGAGAGGGCACTGGATCCATGAATTCTCTTAGGATGCTGACCTATCAGGTATATACACCAGCTGGAGAGAGTGATGGGAAGACTCTCAACAAAGAAATGGAGTCATGCAGGGCCACCCTGCTGAAGGTCATTCAACATCATCAATTTATGGTCTTTTAAAAAAGAAGCTTTAATTATTTATTGTCAATAAATACATTTACTATTAATAAAAACATTTGTTGTTGATTTGTTAATGACAAATTTATTATTAAATAAATTTCATAGCAAATCCATTAACTTATCGATAAATTAATGCTATAATAAAATTATTTTATTAATAAATTTATTTATGTAGGCTGAGCCATGCAGCTTGTGGGAATCTTCGTTCCCTGGCCAGAGATTAAACCTGCGCCCTTGGCTGAGTCCTAACCACTGAACCACCAGGGAATTCCCCACCAATCGTGCTGAAGTGTTCTGTTTTACCATATATGTATGTGTGTCCTTAAATGATGGATGTGCTTGAATGTAAATAAAGGGTTATCATATGTAGTCTGTGATTTTTTTTTTTTTTTTTTTGCTCAACATGGTGAAATGTATTCACATTGACTTGAATAACTAGTTTATTCCTTTTTCCAGTTGTGTAGTATTCTACCACAGTGCTGCTGTGGCTATTCCAATCCTGTTTCCGTGTTTCACTGGGTACTGAACTCCTCAGGGTTAGCTGACACAGCCAAGTTGTTTTCACAGTGATTTATATCAGGCGACACTCCCAGCAGAGTCCCCGTTGCTCTGCGTTGTCATAACTCTTGCTGTGACTCAGTAAACATTCTTTCCAGTCTATTGGCTGTGTGGTAGTTTCTCATCATGACCTTAATTTGCATCTCCTAGTTTAGTAATTATATCCTTTTAATTTTTTGGCCACACCGCATGGCATTGTAGGATCTTAGTTCCCCAACCACGGATCAAACCTGTGCCCCCTGCATTGGGAGCCTGGAGTCTTAGCCACTGGACCTCCAGGGAAGTCCCAGTAGTCGTGTCTTTTCATGTCTTTATTGGTCGTGGATTTGAATCCCTGCTCCAGGGTTCATGTTGACCTTGGGATCAAGTCCACAGTCCTCAGCACATCTACCAGGCCGGGCCTTCCCCGCCCTCCCCGCCCCCATTTACCTCCTGCCAGCACCACTCTCCTCCCAAGATCCGGTCACTCCAACCTCCCCGCTGCTGTCCCCGCCCCACTGGCCCCCCTGCGCTTCCCCTAGTGAGCAGGTGCTCAAGGGGCCGCCCAGAGCTGCCTCTTCTGGGAGCCCGGGGGACGCGCGCCTTTCCCCTTTGCCTCAGCACTCTTCTCTAGGCCTGTATTGCGGCCAATAGCCAGTTGCACCCAGGCAGGGACCTGGCACCTCTTGGGCTCTGCTTGGGCCCTAGTGGCCCCCAAGGAGATGCTGGTGCCGTGAAGGAAGACTGGGCAGACAAGGGAACCAGGTTTGGATTCTGGGGCCCTCGCCCCTCACTGAGGGTGGTGTGGAGGGCTGGAGAGCTGACTGGAAATGCGTGGGAGAGGAATCGTAAACCTTAGTCCCCTCACCCTTAACTATATAACTGTACACGTGGTGGCCGCCTCATTGCGATGGGGTCTCTCCTGAGGGAGCCCAGAGAACTGGGGAGGGGGGCTCTTCCCAGAGACAGACGGAGTGATGGATCCAGACATACATGCCTCACACTGGGGGACACTCGGGCCTTTTTTTTTCTCTCTTAATATTTATTTGGTTATATCTGTCTCAGTTGCGGCATGTGAGATCTAGTTCCCTGACCAGGGGTTGAACCCGGGCCCCTTGCACTGGGGGTGTGGAGTCTTAGCCACTGGACCACCAGGCAAGTTCCTGGACCTTTCCTAGGTTCGAGTGACCAAGCATCCCACTGACGACACAAACGCCATCTTCCCGACTTCCAGGCCAAACCTGCATAGTCAGCTTTCGGTAAAGGCAGAGCCCACGGGAGATCCGAGCCAGGGATTCTCCAGACTCAGGAGGGAAGCTGTCTGAGCTAACACAAGAGCGGCGGGAGCAACATGAGCGCCTGGAAGCGGACCCGGGGATCAGCCAGCAAGTCACCCAGACACAGGCTGGGGCAGAAAGCATCAGGCGAGAGAGGCTCCTTGGGAGGGAGCCCCCGGACGAGGTAGAAACGCATGGAGCACACACGTGCCAAGCACCTGCTTCCTGCCAGGACCTGTGGGGGGCACAGGATGAACTTGGACCTGCCAGGTAGGACCCGCTGGGCTTCCTTAGAAGCCCTGCCACTGTCTAAGGGATTAAAATACATGGCGTGTTCTCGTCCTGCTTGGAAAGCCACCGTGGGGGTCCGAAAGACGGACAGAGTCAGAGGACAGGGAGCTGGGTGACCTCAAAGGTTGTCAGTGCATCCCCAACTCCCATTTCCCAGGAAGGCGGCATGTTGACCGGTGGTCGTGGCCTGGGCTAGAGGGCCCGAGGGAAAACTGGAGCCTGGGGCTTCTTTTCTCCAGGCTCTGAGCAGTGCTGTGTGGACGGTGCGGGTGAGCTGAACTGGAGCGTCTGAAGGTTGGTTGGGCCGCACCGTTGGTGAGCTGGGGGGCAATCCCTCTTGAAACGCCCCCCGGGAGGGTGTCTGTTTGTAGATGTGTGCCATGGGCTTTGCTCCAGCCTGGAACTGGTGCTGGTTCTTCTTTAAGCACTGGATGGGGTGGTTAATGTGACTCAGGGGCCAGGTTGTATGGTAACAAGGCCCTTCACTGATTGGAATCAGGCGAGGGCACAGATGTTGGCGACCAGGGCGGGCATGATTCCTGCACTAGTTAGACGCAGAGACAATCAAGAAGCTGTTCCCGGGGTCCAGGCAGAGAAGCGAGAGTCCTGTGAACTCGGCGCCTGGCAGGCCAGGCGTTCACGCCACATCTGTGCCCGGGTGTGAGCCGAGTCTGCCTTCTCCCTTACTCACTCAATTACAGCCCTCGGATCAATTATTCCTGACCTCTGAAAGCATCCACCCAAAACAACTGCTCAACTGCTCCTGAAGTTTTCTGCTGTTTTTTCATTTTGGTCAAAGTATTTCATTAGCTTTTGCCTTTCAGGGAGCAGAAAGGAGCCACCCTTTAATGGAGAACCTTTAATTCTGTCAGCTAATAGCAAGTAGGCAGCTTCTTTAAAAAGCCATCCTGATTATGCAATCATGAATAATCATATGATGAAGATGAGAAGAGGGACGCTGTAGTAGAGATCAGCCTGCCAGCCTGAGCTGCCTCATATGAGAAGATGGACAAAATACAGATGAAGGAAATACAGAGATGGGTCCTGAGAAATGACACCATGCCCAAAAAACACTGTCGGGAAGTGCTGCGGCTTGCCAGAAAGCCTGAGGAAGACGAAAAGGTCGTCAAAGTTATTCTTAGAGCAAGAAGAACAAAGACGGGATGATGAGGGGACAGTTCCAAGTGGAGTGATGCTGAGAGAAGGCAGAGATGCTGACCTCCAGGGACACAGAAGCTGCTGGCTTATGCAGTAATTTCAGCAAAGTATAGGCCATTTCCCCTGATGGAATCGGCTGGCGGTCCAGTGGTTGAGACTCCATGCTCCCCATGCAGGGGGCATGGGTTCAATCCCTGGTTGGGGAACTAAGATCTTGCATGCTGTACAGCAGTCTAAAAACAAAATGAACAAAGAACACTTTGAAAAGCCTGGGAATGAGGACTCTGGAAACTCCAACGCTGCTGGTGGCGAACGGCTGGTCACAGCACTCTCATAGTTTCATGGGGAAGGACTTCAGCGTCAATAACTATACGCAGTTCTTAACCTTTGCGGGGTATGTGTGGCTGCTGTAACAAATTATCGCGACTGGGGGGCATAAATGAGAAGCTTCTGGAGGCCAGGAGCCTGACATCGAGGCTGGGCAGGACCCCACTCCCTGCCCCTGCCTCGCCCTGCCTCTGATGCTCCGGGTGCTCTTGACTTGAGGCCACATTGCTCGTCTCTGTCTCCATCTTCATCTGGCTTCTCCTCTGTGTGTCTCTTTAAGGATACTCGTCATTGGATTTAGGATAATCCAGGATGATCTCATCTTAAAATCCTTAACTTAATTAGTCTCCAGAGACCTTTTTTCCAAGGAGGTGACATTCACAGGGTTCAGGGTTCAGGACATGGATATATATCTTTGGGGGGTCACTATACAACCCATTGGGCTTCCCAGGTGGCACCTGGCAGTAAAGAACTCGCCTGCCAACGCAGAAGTAAGAGATGTGGGTTCCATCCCTGGGTCGGGAAGACCCCCTGGAGGAGGACCTGGCAACCCACTCCAGTGTTCTTGCCTGGGGAACCCCGTGCACAGAGGAGCCTGCAGAGCTACAGACCACGGGGTCGCAAAGAGTCGGACGCGACTGAAGTGACTTAGCACGCATGCACGTACACATACAACACGCTGCTGCTGCTGCTGCGTCGCTTCAGGATCCTAAAGCGCTTTCAGAATCTGATGAGAGCTAATGAGCCTTGAACTGGGTCAAGCTCTTGGAAGCAGAGCCTGTGTCAGGGGCTCTTGTACGAGTGATTTCTGGAGGGAGGGCTCCAAGGAGAAACAGACCGAGGGAAGCAGGCTCAGGCAGGGGAGAAGGACTAAGCTGGACGGTGGTCTCAGCGGCAGCTAGGCTCAGCCTGCCCTCGGGAGAGGCCCTGGAACATGAGCTTTGCTACACGGCTCTTCCCACCTTGAGGCCAGGGGGCAGCCTTTGATGCAGTCGGATGCTCCTCCTGGGGGCAAGTATAGCCTCTGTGGCTCGGGGCTCCCGATGGCCAAAGAAACTTCATCAGAGAATGGGGCCTGCATGCCTGCTAAGTCACTTCAGCCAGGTCTGACTCTTTGTAACCCTATGGACTGTACCAGGCTCCTCTGTCCACGGGATTCTCCAGGCAAGAATCCTGGAGTGGGCTGCCGTTTCCTCCTCCAGGGGGTCTTCCTGACCCCGGGATTGAACCTGTGTCTACTTACATCTACCTGCATTGGCACGTGGGTTCTTAACCACTAGTGCCACCTGGGAAGCCCAGAGGAGAGCACCTGTGACCCCTTTAGCCCAAGGGCTGCGGTGTGTGTTGGCTGTTATCATAGAGAAGGGGGCAGCTGTGATTAACAGACGACACTCATTGCAGCCCAGGGGCTAAAGGGATCTGGTCAAGGTGCCCACAATACCTACTATAGACTATCTGGAAAAATATCACACACACAGCTCCATTTCAGGGACTTCACAAATACTCACAAGTCATGGATGCTGGTTTAGGCCCTCTCATCCCACCTTGTACCTTTTCCTCCGCTCTCAGAGGAAATAAATGATGGGTGATGTTTGGGAGGAGAACTGAACGCCTTCAAACCAATTCTGTTGTGATCACCTACCTGCAGGCTGCATGCCTCCTGGTTGGCTCTCTGCCGTGGGGAGAGGTCAGTTATGGTCCCACCAGACTGGGGCATGGTGGGTGAAATGAATTCAAAGGGAATTTGAACTCACAGTGAAGTGCCTTGGGCCACAGATGTATAACCCATCTTTCTAATCAGCTTTTCAGTAATAAAGCTAATAGCTTAATCTCCACCCGTCCAAGAAGTCCTGTGTCTCTCAAGTAATTCTGAACTCAGGCAGGGAAGCCAGAGGTTATTTACAAACCTCCTGAGACTGTAAATCATCTCCTCAAAGATGGTGCTGCTCAAAGTATGACCTGTGGACCGGCTGCCCATTCACACACTCTTACCTGACTGCTTGCCACAGGACAGACTCAACACCCTGCTTCTTTGATAAGTGCTAGTCACTCAGTCGTGTCCAGCTCTTTTCGACACCATGGACCGTAGCCCACCAGGCTCCTCTATCCATGGGATTCTCCAGGCAAGAATACTGAAGAATACTGTCTCTTCTCCAGGGGATCTTCCTGACCCAGGGATGGAACCCAGGTCTCCTGCACTGCAGGCGGATTCTTTACCGTCTGAACCACCAGGGAAGCCCCTGGATAGAGCTTGCTACTAAAGAAAGTCAGCTGAACTCAACCAAGTGTGCAGGAGTGAAGACGGTTTGCAAGCTCTTCCTGTAGACCAGCACCTTGGCCAGCACCGATATAACCACCGGCTGACAAACCCAGACTGATGGATGAGACAGGTGGGAACTATTTGAAGGGCTCTCATCTGAACCAGGAGGACAGGACAATGAGTCGAAATTACAGAGAAGCAACATTTGACCCAAAACAATGGAATTATTAAGGCAAAATGTTCAGAGCCTTTGCTGGTGCTGCATGGCCGGTTTGGATCTGGGAGGCCCAATCAGGGCGACGCAGAGGCTCCATCCTGGGGAAGCGGGGGTGCTTGTGGAAGGAGCGGGCGGCGCCTGTGGGAAAGGAGGCGGAGCAGAGCGGAGAGAAGGGAGGCGGTAGGAAGAGGAGTCTCCTGGTCTAGATGTGGGAGTGGGTTCCTGATTGGGGGTCGATGGGGTCTGGCACGTTTTCAAGAACAGCTGCCATTCACGGGGCAGAAGTTAAGCAGAGGTGGGCCCACCACGGAGGTCCCTCGCTGGCAAGAGCCCCCTTGGATGGGCCTAGTGACGTGCTCACATTTTCGTAGGTTTTGAACGTTCAAACCACATCAACACTAATGGTCCCGACTCCTTTCTGTTCCATTCCACTGTCGCCCTCTGCCCCGTGTCTGAGCATCACCCTTGGTTTGGGTTCCTGGGTGGTGCGCGTGTGGTTGGGTCACTTCTCTGTGCAGTCTGGGGTCATTCTGGGGTCACTAGCTCGCCCAGTGAGTCAAGGGTTCAGGACCAACAGTTCCCACGGGTCCTACTGTGCCTGGGAGCAGAAGCACGTGTGACACGGGGAGAAACATGACGTGTCAGAAATACACAAAGCCAGGAGTTTGCTGGTGAAAATTCTTCCAGTTACCCGATGTCAAAGGAGTATTCAGTTCTCATCAATACTTGGTCAAAACAGAGGCCTCCTCTGGTAGGGATATACTCTGGCAAGCAGCGAAAACAATTACAAACACATCACACATTTTTTTTTCCGTTTTGATAAGAAATACATGAGATAGACTTGATCAGAACTCCTGTGTCCTCTCCAAGAACCGGCAGCAATAAGACAAATAGCCGAGTCCACCCATGTGGACTGGTAACGTCGTGTGTTTTCTACATCCCATTGTGCTCTGCCCTGCTAAGTTGCTCCAGTCCTGTCTGACTCTTTTCTGTCTGACTGTAGCCTGCCAGGCTCCTCTGTCCATGGGATTCTCCAGGTAAGAAGACTGGAGTAGGTTGCCATTTCCTCCTCCAGCGGATCTTCCCAAACCAGGGATCGAACCTGCATCTCTTATGTCTCCTGCATTGGCAGATGGATTCTTTACCACTAGCACCACCTGGGAAGTCCACATCCCAGTCTTAGGGCTGCAAATTTGCATATCTGATGCACCATATCCTGAAGAAGTCCAGTTGGCAAAACTGTCCCCGAGGCAGCAAAACAGCCACAGAAACAAGTGTTCCTGAGATAAGGCTCCCATACATTTTCATCGATGAGTACGGACGTATACACCAATGTATGAAGTATACAAACAGTTTGATTATAATAATGGGATGCAATATATCACAGCAGCTGAAACACATTTGAGTTGTCATTTGTATATCTTCATTTCAGATTAATTTTATAGATTCTTTCTGAATTGTTGATCACATCAAAATTCAGATATGGTAAGGAGATATGGTAAGGACGTGAAATACCTAAAACAAAAGAAAGTGAAATACCTTTCTTTAGGTAGAGAAAGTTTGGAACATTACAAGGTATCATTTAACCACAACACCAAACATTCTTATGGTCAAAGTCATGAAGATAAAGAGAAGAATCATGACAGCCAAGAAAAACAGATAATGAACCTTAAAGCAGTAGAGACAAGGAAGGTTATGAGAATCAGGACTTTCCCAGACAGAAAACAAAAAAAGCAGAAAGAAGATAATAAAGAAAACATTTGAGGGAAGGTCAGCAACAGGGCTTCCCTGGCGGCTCTGAAGGTAAACAATCTGCCCGCAACGCAGGCGACCTGGTTCTGTCCCTGCGTGCTAAGTGCTCAGTCGTGTCCCCATGGACGGTGGCCCACCAGGCGCCTCTGTCCATGGGATTTTCCAGGCAAGAGTACTGGAGTGGGGTGCCACACCCTCCTCTTGGGCATCTTCCCAATCCAAGGACTGAACCATGTCTCTTGCATCTCCTGTATGGCCAGGCGGGTTCTTTACCACTAGCGCCACCTGGGAAGCCCCAAGGTCGGGAAGACCCTCCTCTAGGAGGAAATGGCGACCCACTCCAGTATCTTGCTTGGAGAATCCCACAGACAGAGGAGCCTGGTGGGCTACAGTCCACAGGGTCGCAAAGAGTCAGACACGACTGAGTGCCCAACACTTTCACTTTCAGCAAGTGTTCTTTTTTTTCCGTTTGGTTGAAGCCACTAGGCATGTGGGATCTTAGTTCCCTGGCCAGGGATTGAACCAGCACGCCCTGCAGTGGAAGCATGGAGTCTTCACCACTGGCCACCAGGGCAGTTCCTGCCTCCTTCCTGTCGTTGATAACTTCAAGTTATTCCACTAATGACTGCCTTGTATTTACATTTGCACTGCCTTTTTTTTTTTTTTCCATTTTTTTCCCTAAAGTCTCCAACAGGTTCTTCAAATACCTATCAATATAATATTTTCAAACCACTTAAACGCAGTGGCTCAACTCTTAATTTCCTGGAAGCCTCTTTCCCACAGCCTCACATCGTCTTGCTCCAACCTGCCACACATCCTGGGAATTCCTTTCCCCACGTTCCTGGGTTAGAATCCTTGCTTTCCAGATCCCGTGTCATCCTCTCCCTTGGTTCAGCCCCTACGTTGCATAAGCACATTCTCTAGGGACGTGGCAAACACTCGCGAGGACGCTGGTGGGTGTGTCAGCTGGCGCAGCTGTCCCAGATGGCCATCTGGCTGTGTCAATCAAATGAAGAACACAGGAAGCCTCTGATCCTGGGATCCTGCTCCTGGGCACTCACTCAAGGGGTCATGTGGGGCCCTAAGAGGATACACACAAGCGATGTTCACGGTGAAGCCCTGGTGTATTTGTGTGCAGGAAGTTTTCTGACCTCTGCAGATAATTTATACCTTATCACTTCACTGAACAGCAGCTCTTTAGTTGATTCTCTTGGGTTTTTAAAGTATTTGATTATATTATCAACAAATAGTAAAAGCGCTTCGTCCTCTTTTCTAATTTCTATACATCTAATTTCTTCCTCCTTTCTGATTGCTCTGGTCAATACTTTCATCACCATGGTAAATGGTAGTAGAGTCAATGGCCATTCCTGTCTTATTTTAAAACATCAATTAGTTGGTTAAGTTCTGGTTTCGCTGAGTCTCTGTGGCTGCGTGCAGGCTCCTCTCGCTTCGGGGCTGCCAGTGGCTCTGCCTTGCCGTGGTGCAGGCTTCTCGCGGTGGTGGCTGCTCATCGGACCATGGGCTCTAGGTGCATGGGCTTCGGTGCTTGTGCACAGGCTTCAGCTGCTCTGAGGCTATGGAATCTTTCCGGGTCAGAGTTCGAACCCACGTCCCCTGCATTGGCAAATTCTTATCCACTGTACCACCAGGGGAGTCCGCGTCCTTTCTTGTCCTGACTTTAGTAAGGTTATGGACGTTATGTTTTATTTTAATGAGACCACTGGATTTATTTTTTTTTTTTTACTTTTTTTTTTAATTAAAGTAAACATACAGTGCTCAGATCCTAAGTGTAGAGCTTGATAAAGTTTTACAAATGTACAGATCCAGATCAAAACACGGAATTTCCATGGCCCTTCCCTGGTGGCCCAAGGGTTAAGAATCCACCTTCCAATGCAGGGGAAGAGAGTCTGGTCCCTGGTCAGGGAACTAAGATCTCACATGCTTCGGGGCAAGTAGAGAAGCCTCCGCATACCACAGCTAGAGAAAGCCTGGAGGCTGTACCCAAGACCCAGTGAAGCTAAAATTAAAAAAAAAAAAAAAAAAAAAGAATTACCAGCACTCTGGAAGGGTCCATGTATCTGCTGTTAATCATTATCTCCCTCGAAGATAACCACTTTTCTGATACCATTCACTAGCTTTGTTTGTTTTTGAACTTCATAGCAATGGAATTGTACGATACGTACTCTACGGTCAGTCCTTCCACTCAATATTGTGTCTGTGAAATCACCCATGTTGTGTATTGTAGCACTGGTTATTTTTCCTTGCTATGTGGAATTCCACAGGAATATATGAATATACCATCACCCATTTAACCATTCCATGCTGATAGATGTTGGGTTATTTCCAGTGTTGGCTATTATAAGTAAAGTTACTGTAAAAACGTGTGTATGCATCTTAATTAGGTTTGCATCCAGGAGTGGAATTGCTAGGTCACAGGGCATGTTTCAGCTCATGTGTGTGTTACTCGCTCAGTCGTGTCCAACCCTTTGCAACCCATAGACTGTAGCCCACGGGCTTCCTCAGTCCCTGGAATTTTCCAGGCAAGAAGACTGAAGTGGGTTGCCATTTCCTTCCCAGGGTTTTAGCGCAATGTGTGCTCAATTTCACACACACTGCAGAACCGTCTTCCAAAGTGGTTGCGACCAATACACACTTTCAGTTTTTCCATTTCCTTCCATTTCCTCAGGACACTTGGCTTTGCAGTCAGTCCTTTTAATTTTAGCCACTCTGTTGCGAGTGCAAGAGTATTACTGTGGCTTTATTTTGTATTTCCCTGATTGGCCACTGAAATGTTACCTTTTGTAAAGTGTCTATTCAAGTCTTTTGCTCATTTAAAAAATTGGGTTGTCTTCTTGTTGCTGATTTTCTCTATACATTTAAATTTTTCATACATTATGTAACATTATACTAAAAAAAGTTTAGGTCAATTTACCTTTCTATTGAAATTTAGGAAGATGCTAGTTTTCCATACACACTCCAATGCTGAATATTATCAGACTTTTTCTGTTCAGTTCAGTCGCTCAGTCATGTCCGACTCTTTGCAACCCCAAGGACTGCAGCACGCCAGGCTTCCCTGTCCATTACCAACTCCGGGAGCTCAGATTCATGTCCATTGAGTCGGTGATGCCATCCAACCAACTCATCCTCTGTCATCCCCTTCTGCCACCTTCAATCTTTCCCAGCATCAGGGTCTTTTCCAGTGAGTCAGTTCTTTGAATCAGGTGGCCAAAGTATTGGAGTTTCAGCTTCAGCATCAGTCCTTCCAATGAATATCAGGACTGATTTCCCTTAGGATGGACTGGTTGGATCTCCTTGCAGTCCAAGGGACTCTCAAGAGTCTTCTCCAACACCACAGTTCAAAAGCATCAATTCTTCGGCGCTCAGCTTTCTTTGTGGTCCAACTCGCACATCCATACACGACTACTGGAAAAACCATAGCTTTGACTAGATGGAGCTTTGTCGGCAAAGTAATGTCTCTGCTTTTTAATATGTTGTCTAGTCCAGTCATAGCTTTTCTTCCAAGGAGCAAGCGTCTTTTAATTTCATGTCTGCAGTCACCATCTGCAGAGATTTGGGAGCCCAAGGAAATAAAATCTGTCACTTTCCATTGTTTCCCCATCTATTTGCATGAAGCGATGGGACCAGATGCTATGATCTTAGTTTTCTGAACGTTGAGTTTTAAGCCAGCTTTTTCACTTTCCTCTTTCATCTTCATCAAGAGGCTCTTTAGTTTCTCTTCATTTTCTGCCATAAGGGTGGTGTCATCTGTGTATCTGAGGTTATTGATATTTCTCCTGGCAACCCCAGTTCCAGCTTGTGCTTCATCTGGCCAGCATTTTGCATGATGTCCTCTGCATATAAGTTAAATAAGCAGGGTGACAATATACAGTCTTGACCTACTCCTTTAGCAATTTGGAACCAGTCTGTTGTTCCGTGTCCGGTTTTAATTGTTGCTTCCTGACCTGCATAGATTTCTCAGAAGGCAGGTAAGGTGGTCTGGTATTCCCAAATCTTTAAGATTTTCCACAATTTGTTGTGATCCACACAGTCAGGGGCATTGGAGTAGTCAATAAAGCTGAAGCAGATGTTTTTCTGGAACTCTCTTGCTTTTTTCATGATCCAACAGATGTTGGCAATTTGATCTCTGGTTCCTCTACCTTTTCTAAATCCAACTTGAACATCTGGAAGTTCTCGGTTCATGTACCGTTGAAGTCTCACTTGGAGAATTTTGAGCACTACTTTGCTACCGTGTGAGATGGATGCAATTGTGTGGTAGTTTGAGCATTCTTTGGCATTGACTTTCTTTGGGATTGGAATGAAAACTGATCTTTTCCAGTCCTGTGGCCACTGCTGAGTTTTCCAAATTTGTTGGCATATTGAGTGCAGCACTTTCACAGCATCCTCTTTTAGGATTTGAAATAGCTCAACTGAAATTCCATCACCTCCACTAGCTTTGTTCATAGTGATGCTTCCTAAGGTCCACTTGACTTCACATTCCCGGATGTCTGGCTCTAGGTGAGTGATCAGACTTTTTAATGTTTGCCAATACGGCAAGGGTCAAAATGTATTTAATTATTATTCTATTTTTAACTTTTTAGAACTTTAGGTTGATTCATGCAAACATATATACATATAAAAGCGTGTGTATTTAAAAGAATAAGAATAAAATCAGGGACTTCCCTGGTAGTTCAGTGGCGAGGACCCCACTGTGATCCCAATGCAGGGGGCTTGGGTTTGATCCCTGGTCGGGGAACTAGATCCCACACACTGCAACTAAGACCTGGTGCAGCCAGATGAATAAACAAAAAATAAAAAATTTTAAAGGAATAAAACCAATCAACACCAGTATATCCATCACTCAGGTTAAGAAACACTATTATTGGATCTTATAAGCTTCCTATGTGCTCTCCTTGAGGTAGCTACCACCTTGTCTTCTGTGTTATCATTTTGTGTTAGTTGGGGTATGGAGAGAATAAAGTGCTGAAATAAAGATATTCAACACTGCATTAAGAAATAAGCCATTCCCATGCCAGTCCAAGGCGAACAGTTCAGGCTGGTGGGACAGCTCTTGTCTGCATGGTCATTCGAGAGGCTCGATTCCTTACATCTTTGTCCTCTGCCAGCACCAGGGCACTTCACCATCTCTTTGGTTGAAGCTGTGTCATGGATGCATCTAGGTGACAGCTGGCAGGAGTGGGGAAAAAAATGATGGAGGCAGCGCTCAAAAGTCAGATCCAGACCCGCAAGCAGCACATCACTTCTACTAGGCTCCATAAAGAAGACCATAATCAATACTTAACACCCCAGAAATGCAGTCCATCTGGGCAGCCGTGTCCCCGGTGTCTTTTGTTATCATGGGAGAAGGGTCTGGGTCTTGTGGTTTTAAAATCATGGCTTCTAGTCCCATCACTTCATGGCAAATAGATAGGGAAACAATGACAGACTGTTTTGAGGGGGCTCCAAAATCACTGCAGATGGTGACTGCAGCCATGAAATGAAAAGACACTTGCTCCTTAGGAGAAAAGCTATGACCAACCCAGACAGCACATTAAAAAGCAGAGACATTACTTTGCTGACAAAGGTCAAAACTATGATTTTTCCAGTAGTCATGTATGGATGTGAGAGTTGGACCACAAAGAAAGCTGAGTGTTGAAGAACTGATGGTTTTGAACTGTGGTGTTGGAGAAGACTCTTAAGAGTTCTTGGACTGTGAGAAGATCAAACCAATCAATCCTAAAGGAAATCAGTCCTGAATCTTCATTGGAAGGACTGATGCTAAAGCTGAAGCTCCAATACTTTGGACACCTGATGTGAAGAACTGAGTCACTGGAAAAGACCCTGACGCTGGGAAAGATTGAAGGCAGGAGGAGAGGGGGACGACAGATGATAAGGTGGTTGGATGCCATTGCTGACTCGATGGACATGAGTTTGAGTAAGCTATGGGAGTTGGCGATGGACAGGGAAGCCTGGAGGGCTGCAGTCCATGGGGTTGCAAAGAGTCGGACACAACTGAGCAATGAACTGAACTGAACCTTGGTGTGTACCTTGCAACAAGTTGTTGATTTTCAGTTGCTCAGTCGTGTCCGACTCTTTTGCAATCCTGTAGACTGTAGCCCGCCAGGCTCCTCTGCCCATGGAATTTCCCAGGCAAGAATACTGGAGTGGGTTGCCATTTCCTTCTCCAGGGGATCTTCCCGAACCAGGGATCAAATCTGGGTCTAATGCCTTTTCTGCACTGCAGGCAGAGCCATGGGGGAAGCCCCAGTTTCCTGAGCAGGGATCAAACCTGGGCCTCCTGCATTGGGAGCCTGGAGTCTTAGCTGCTGGACCACCAGGGAAGTCCCTTTTCATTTATTTTCTTGCATTTTCCAAACAAATATCATGTGTACATAATGATAACTTAACCTTTTTTTTCCCCAATTAGAATGTTTCTCAGATCTAAAATTCACCTGTTTTTAGATATTCTGATTACCTGCAGCATCTGTATTCATTTCTTAGGGCTAATATGGCAAAGTGCCACAAACCGGGTGACTTAAAACATTTGCTGTCTCATGGATGTGGAAGTTCAATGTCTGAAACTGAGGTACAGACAGGGTCTGCTCTTTCTGAAACTAGTAGGGAAGGATTCTTCCTGCCTTTTCCTACTTTGGGGGGTTCACTGGCAATCCTGGGGTTCCTCCAGTTGCAGCCGCAGCACTTTGCTCACTGCCTCTGTGTATCTGTGCCTCTCTTCTTCTCACAAGGACACCAGCCATCTTGGATCAGGGCCCATCCTAATGGTGTCATCATAATTTATTAATAAGTACATTTGCAAAGGTTGTATTTCCAGAAATATTGCATTCACAAGCACTGAGGGCCAGAACTGTAACATCTCTTTAGTGGGGACACGAGTCAACCCCTAACGGCATTGAAATGATTTCCTCTTTTTAAAAAATTTACTTGGCTGTACCAGGTCTCAGGTGCAGCACGTGGGGTCTAGTTCCCTGACCAGGGATGGAACCCCGGGCCCCTGCATTGGGAGTGATGTGTCTTAGCCATTGGACCACCAGGAAAGTCCCTGTTTTCCTTTTCTTGAGGCACCTTCAAGAGTAGGGTTAATAGCAGAGACCAATGGAATTAGTTTTTCATTTTGAAGACGTGTCTATGAAACCCTTAAAGTTGTATGTGAAATCAGGTACAGGTATGCATTTGGGTTTTGGGGAAGGGGGTTTAAGACGGCCATAGGATTCCCACAGGGGTCTTCCACCCCCTAAAAACTTAAGACTTACTCATGCAGACCAAAAAGGCAATAAGCATTATGTTATTAAATCAAGTTCAAAAAATTAAACTTCTATTACACTGTAGATTATGGAAGTCATCTATGTTTAATGATATTTGACTAGCATGTACTTGTACAGTGTGTGGTCATTTACAGATAGCTTTTACATACATTTTGTCTTTTGAACCAGAAGAAAGTAGATTCAGAGAGGTTACTATCAAATGAAAAAGTAAATAACAAGTCACTTCTTAAACTCAGGTCTTTAAAAACATACATATATGTATACATGTGTTTTAGCTTTTCAAATATGAAATCATACTGTATACACCTATCGACAACTTCTTGTTTTTCAAGCAGTATATTCTGGACATCTTTCCACATTGCTACATATGGGTTTATATGTCTATTTTTAAACAGTTGCAATGTATGGCATTTCCATACTTTATCTAATTCCTTATTCATGGCTATTTAGGTAATTTTCAATTTTCCACTATTAGGAACAATGCTTCAGTGAAAATCCTGATATACCTACACTTTGTACATTTGTGCAGGAACCGAAGACTTGTTGAGTCATATTGCATCACTCTATCAGGTATTTTGACAGTGATTATCAAATTTCCCTCCAAATAATAGCACTTCACACTCATCAGTGGAGACTAAAAGTGCCAGTTTCGTACTTTTGCCAATGAAAAATCTGCGGCAACAGTCATCAAGCTGTTGGGGTTTGTGGCTGCTGTTTTCATTTTCGGCTGTGCTGGGTCTTCCCTGCTGCACAGGCGTTTCTCTAGCTGCATCCAATGGGGGCTCCTGTCTAGTCGTGGTGCATGGGCTTCCCATCGCGGTGGCTCCTTCCGTTGCTGAGCGCGGGCTGTGGACACCCATGCTTCCCCAGTTGTAGGACACGGGCTCCGCGGCTGTGGCTCCAGGGCTCCAGAGCACGGGCTTGCTTAGTTGCTCTGAGGCATGTGTGACCTTCCTGGATCAGGGGTCGAACCCTGATTGCATTGGCACCCAATTCTTAACCACCAGGGAAGCCACCAGGGAAGCCCTTTTATCAAGTTTTTATTGATAACTTATATTTTCCAATGGGACATTAAAAAAAAAACCCACTTTAATTTGCATTTCTTTTGAGAAAAGCTGAGCATCTTAGAGTGGAGAAGTTTTTTCTAGGTATGACAAGAAACTCAGAAGTCATAAAAAGTCTAATAAATGCAATTTTGTGAATTGCTTATTTATGTCTTGTGCCTACATATCCAAAAAATGATTATTTTTCCTTTCTTATTAATTTAAAGAAGCATTTTTATTTTTAGGGATAATATCCCCTTGCCATATGTGTTACAAATATTTTTTCCAAGTTTGTTATCTTTTTAAATGGTGTTTTGTGCCATGCAAAATATAGAATAAAAATAGCCTAAGGCTTCTGAGTTTGGGGCTATATTTAGAAAAGCCTTCCCTATTTCAAGATTACCAATATAAATATTTACTGAAGTACTTTCTTTTTGGACTCTTAGGTTAATTTTTATATTTAAGTCTTTGATCCATCTGGAGCTTATTTTGGATTGAGAAAGGAATTAGGAATCCATATTTACTTTAATTTGCTAGTTGATTATTCCAATCCCTTTTATTAACCCTGTCGTTATTATACGTCTATTTTTATTGGGGTCTAATTCTATGCTCTATTTTACTCCATTGATTTTTAAAATAATGTATTTCTGGCTATGCTGGGTCGTTTTGCTGTGCAAAGCGAGTTGCAGCGAGTGGGGGCTACTCTCCAGTTGCGGCTCAAGAGCTTCTTATGGAGGTGGCTTCTTGCACTGCAGAGCACTGGCTCTCGAGCATGTGGCCTTCAGCAGTTGCAGTTCCCAGGCTCTAGAGCACAGGTGCAATAGCTGCGGCACACGGGCTTAGCTGCTCACAGCACGTGGGCTCTTCCCACATTAGGGATCGAACCATGTCTCCTTCATTGGCAGGTGGATTCTTTACCATTGAGCCACAAGGGAAGCTCCACTGATGTTTTAATCAAAAAGGTTTCAAAATATGTACAAATATGCACGTCAGTGCAACACAAGTCATTCCCCAACATTACTCTTCTTTTTCAGAATTTTCCATAGTGATTCTTATTTGTTCTTCTAAGTGAAATTTAGAACAATTTTGACAAGTCCCTTTAAAAAAAAAAAGTATTTATTTGGCTGTGTCAGGTCTTAGTTGAGGCACATGGGATCTCTGCAGCACCTCTGGGGATCTTTTCTTGAGCACAGATTCTCTAGCCGTGGCCCGAGGGCTCTGGAGTGTGCATGCTTAGTTACCCCTCAGCATGTGGATCTTAGCTCCCCAAGCAGGGAACAAACCTGCCTCCCCTGCGCTACTGCAAGGCGGCTTCTTAACCAACGGACCACGGGAAGGGAGTGAGTGAACGTCACTCAGTCGTGTCCGACTCTTTTCGACTTCATGGACTACGAAGTCCATGGAATTCTCCAGGCCATAATACTGGAGTGGGTAGCCATTCCCTTCTCCAGGGTATCTTCCCAACCCAGGGATCGAACCCAGGTTTCCCGCACTGCAGGTAGATTCTTTCCCAGCTGAGCCACTAGGGAAGCCCAAGAATACTGGAGTGGGGAGCCTGTCCCTTCTCCAGGGGATCTTCCCGACCCAGGAATCGAACCGGATGGACCACCACGGAAGTCCCTAATTCTGACAAGTTCTAAAGAAAATTCTGTTGATTTAGGTTGTATTCAGTACAAATACTGATTCAGAAAGAACTGGCATTTTTACATTGGTGAGTCTTCTTACCGAGGAACAAGGTGTTTTCACTGAATTATTTTATTCGGTTTCTTCATAGAGTTTTATAGTATTCTTCAAGTAGTTCTGAAAACTTTCTGAAGATATTCAGAGACTTTGCACAGTTCAACCCCAGGGGGCGCCATTCACACTGACGTCAATGGTTGAGGTCCCTATTCACTGTCACGAGTTCTTTCTATACCTTACTTTCTTACTATGTGATATTCTCTTCTGCTATATTTAAATTAGAAACTATTTTGACATGAGAAAGTTACTGATGTTTGAATATTCACTTTATAACCTGCTACGCTTGTTGTTTCTTCACTTTTTCACTTGATCCTCAGGTTTTCAACATGTAATCATGATAACTAACGATAATTTCACCTTGGACTTTTATGTTCTGGACTGGCTAACACTTCCAATACAATATTAAGTGATGGGATTAAGTGCAGAACTCACATCAGGTCTTTTGACCTTAAGTCCCGACGCTCTTTTTCAGGTACATATTCAATTCATTAAATGGTTGCTGAGCCCCAGTTACATAAAAAGCATCATTCTATACAAGAAAGATACAGTAAAAATAAAAATAAACTGTTCAGTGCTCTAGTTCATAATCTTTTCTTATCCCAATAAAGAGATCTAAGTAAATATCCAGTTGATAATTCTTATGCTGTTAAAAACCTCTCTGACAAATTCAGTATTCTATCCTACTAAATAGAAATGTGACCCTAAAGAAATATTCTTCTCCAAAAACAGGACACAGTTTTGCTTTCATTTTTTGAGGAGAGGGAAGTGGCCCAAAGGGCATGATCGATATTTGCCTGAAAGCCATACACAGAAAGGAAACAAAGGACAGAATCCCCCTTGAGACGCTGGAAGCAGACAATGAGGCCCTGAGGCAGAGTTTAACCTTGGGGGTAAGGTTTAACCTTGGGGTAAAGAAAGCATGGATGAGCATGTTCTCAAGCTGCAGTCATGTGTAGCTAACTGTCTGGTGGATGAGACTGCAGTGTAATAAATGCCATCATCAAGTTAAGTATTAGCATCAGGTGCCAAAAGTTAGAGGGTGTTTCTCAAAGTGGGTGAGTCATTCAGTTGGCAAATCTACATGGGCTGCCTGCTGTGTGTCAGGACCCAACCTGGACACGAAATGCTGGATGAAGAAGACAGCACCCCTGTTCTCAAAGAGCCTGCAGTCTACCCGGGAGTAAACACATAAGTATGTGTGGATGTATTATTAGAAATTGGGATAGGTGCTCTAAAGCAGTGGTCCCTAGCCTTTTCGGCACCAGGGACTGGCTTCATGGAAGGTAGTTTTTCCACACACTGGGGATGGGGCGGATGGTTTGAGGATGATTCAAGGGCGTCACGTTTCCTTTGCACTTCATTTCTATTATTACATCAGCTCCACCTCAGACCATCAGGCATTAGATCCCGGAGGCTGGGGACCCCTGCCTCTGAAGGATGTAACGATGTGCAGAAAAGCAACATGTTTGTGTGTTAGTCATTCAGTCATGTCCAACTCTTTGCGACCCATGGACAGTAGCCCACCAGGCTCCTCTGTCCATGGAATTTTCCAGGCAAGAATACTGGAGTGGGTTGCTATTCCCTTCTCCAGGGGATCGTCCCTACCCAGCGTTCAAACCTATATCTCCTGCATTGCAGGCAGATTCTTAACTATCTGAGCCACCTGGAAAGCCCTTCAGAAAAGAATCGGGTGCCATAATTTAAATTTGGGACATCTAGGAAGCCTCCCTGAGAAAGCAGCCTCTACGTTGAAACCTGAGAGCACGCCAGGCAGGGGCGGCTTCCCAGCCAAGGTTCACAGGATGTGACGGCCTTCTATCCCCTCTGAGAAGCAGAGGAAGAAGGGACCAGCTGTGCAAAGGCACGAAAGCTTAGGTGTGACAGGTATGAGGAACTACTAGTATCACAGCTCAGGGAGGGAAGGTGTGTAAGTGGAAACACCAGGAAGAGAAAGAAAAAATAAAGACAAAAATATGAGGGAGGTGGAAAAGAAGGCTTCCCAGGCTGCTCAGTGGTAAAGAACTCGCCTGCCAATGCAGGAAATGAGGATGCAATCCCTGGGTGGGGAAGATCTCCTGGAGAAGGAAATGGCAACCCACTCCAGGATTCTTGCCTGGAAACTTCTATGGACAGAGAAGCCTGGCAGGCTATGGTCCATAAGAGTCACAAAGAGTTGCACACGACTTAGTGACTGAGCGTGCACGCATGGAGAAAGCCGGAAATTCACTGAGTACGTGTGTCATGCTATATGAGGGAGAGGGGATCCTCCTCATTCTAGAGAGGAAAAAGAATGGCTTGTCCTCTCAGTCAACTTGGAGTCTATCTGAATGGATAACAGGGATATCCGTCCTTAACAATAATCTTTCAGAGAATACTCTCTACCCTGTCTGAGACTAGATCTTTTTAATATAAACTGCATTTTTGCTTCACCCAATGGTAACTCCTAAAGTGGATTTTTATTTTATTTAGGGCCATGCTGAGAGGCTTGTGGGATCTTAGCTTCCCAATCATGGCTTGAACCTGGGTCATTGCAGTGAAAGTGCAGTCCTGACCACCGGACCACCAGGGAATTCCCCAAAATGGATTTTTTTTTTCCAGGCCACACTGTGAGGCATATGGGATCTTAGTTCCTTGACCAAGCATCAAACCCATGACCCCCACATTGGGAACTTGGAGTCTTATCCACTGGACCACTAGGGAAGTCCCATGGATTTTTAAATTAACAAATGAATCTTACTTCCTACCACAGGCTCCCAACCACTGCTTTACAGCAGCCGATGGCTAGAAATCACTCAGCTTTGCTGGCTGCTTCTCAGCAGCCTAATAAAATGTTGACAAGGCTCTCCAAAGAGTCAAGTTCTTCTAATCATGAGTTAGCAGCATGTTAATTTTTTATTTACAGATAGCAATACCAACTCTTTTTTCAATCTCCTTTTCTCTTTCCTGTTTAAGGTTCTCAGAAAACATCAGAAATTGTTATTGAGGCTATTAAGCTTTAATGTCCTTGCTCTAATCTCTAAGAGATAAAACATGTTTGTTGGGCTGCTTGGATAGGCTGTCATTGAACATGCAACCAGAGGAGCTTCATAATGAAAAACAAAGCCGGCACAAGCTCCAACTGCAAAAAGTTGATGTTTGAATTTGGGTGCAGTTCTAAGAATGCCTTAAATCATTCCACTGGTTCTGGGTCTGTGAGCAACAGAGAAAATGTCACAGCCTTATAACAAACGATTCTCTCATCCTCTTCCTGTATTTTTTCCTTCATTACTATGGTTTGAAATCCACATTTCTCTCTTATCCCAAGAGTCTAAGACATTTAAAATAGCATGCGTGGAATTGAATATATATATAAGGCAGGGGAGACAGCTGTGAGTCTTTCAAGGCTGGGAGCTGAGAGACTGGGCATTAGATAGAGTGTTTTGTTTTTAAGCAGAGAAAAAGAGCACCTCTGTTGACTACTATTCCTTGCTCAGCAAGTTCACACTGCCAGGAAGGAGGCAGTGGAGGCAGAAGTGTGCCCGGGAGCCAGGGAAATTAAGCATGCTGTCCTGAGCACACAAGAGGAACTCCCTGCAAGAGCCAAGGGGAGAAATTTGTTTTGAGAAGGAGAGGCACACAGAGAGAAAAATGAAGGTACAACTTGGAAACTGGGGGAGGCTCATGCCTTATGGCAGAGATTCCCAAACTTGCTTGGTTCTCAGTCTGAGCGTATCAGCAATTTCTTTACGTCACCAGTCACTGCTTAGAACAAAACACCTAACAGCTCTGCTTATTAGGTTAACTCCAAAAAGCCTAACAGGTACTTATTCCTAATAATTTAGTAGCTGTTTGAAAAATAAACTGGACCCTGTGTAGCTTGCTCTAATTTTGACTCAATAGCACGTACAACTTACCCATGTAAAGGGTACACAGTTCAGTGGCTTTAGTATACTCAGAACTAGGCAACTATGCAATCAATGCTAGAATAGTTTTGTCACCGCAAAAAGACACTCCAAAAAAAAAAAAAAAACCCCACTCCAAACCCACTAGCAGCCAGTCCTTCCCTCTCCCATTTCCAGCTTTAGGCAGCCACTAACCTATTTTCTGTCTCTACAGAATTGCCTTTTCCTGACATTTCCTATAAATGGAATTATACGCCATGTGGCCTTCTGTGTCAGCCTCTTCACTCAGCACGTTCTCAAGGTCTGTCCACGCCGTAGCACACATTGGTACCTCACTTCCTTTTGTGGCTGAATAAAATCTGACGGCATGGATACACCACATTTTGTTTATCCATTTATCAGTTAGCAGACATCTGGATTGTTTCTAATTTTTGGCTATTATGACTAATGCTGCTATGTACGTTTGTGTACAAGTTTTTGTGTGGACATGTTTTCACTTCTTTTGGGTCTCATGCACCTGAGAGAGGAATTGCTGGGTCATTGGTAACTGTTTAAACTTGAGGAACAAACACTAGACTATTTTCCAAAGTGGCTGAGCTGTTTCCCATTCCTACCAGCAGGACATGAGGCTCTGGATTTCTCCACATACTCATCACCTGGAATTACCTGTCTTACTGATCACAGCCATCCCGGAGGGTGTGACGTGGGATAGCACTGTGGCTTTGATTTGCATTTGTCTGATGACAGTGATGCTGAGCATCTTCTCACGTGCTTACTGGCTTTTTTGTATATCTTCTTGGAGAAATGTCTATTCAGTCCTTCGCCCATTTAAAAACTAGGTTGTTTTTTAAGGTGTAGGAGTTGTCAATACATTATACATACAATTATCTTATCAGGTACCTGATTTGCAAATACTTTCTCCCATTCTCTGGGTTGTGTTTTCTAGTTTTCAGTGTTTTTTAAAAAACTTTTGAATTAAAAAAACACACGTGTTTGCTAGAGAATGGACTTCTGATTGTCAAGGGGGACGGCAACGTGGGAGAGATGCAGTGAGAGCTTGGGATTAGCAGGTGTAAACTATTATCCATAGAATGGATAAACAACAAGGTCTTACTGTATAGCACAGGGAACTATATTCAATACCCTGTGATAAACCATAGTGGAGATGAATATAAAAAGAATGTGTATATGTATACATAGACATCTATAACTGAATCACTGTTAT
This sequence comes from Oryx dammah, assembly GCF_014754425.2. Classification (NCBI taxonomy): domain Eukaryota; kingdom Metazoa; phylum Chordata; class Mammalia; order Artiodactyla; family Bovidae; genus Oryx; species Oryx dammah. The sequence continues at coordinate 2,998,987 of NW_024070200.1, read as the reverse complement.
ACAGTGGAAATTAACACACCATTGTAAATCAGCCATACTTCAATTTTTTTTTTAATTTAAATACATGTTTGCTTCATCGGAACTGTTATTCTTCCCCCTTCAGTAAAGTATGGTTTACAGATGAGTATATTTTATTACTTTACTCCAAGATGTTTCTCTTTTAAGATCTAAATTCAAGTTTTGTTTCTGTTAATACCTAATTGCAGAGCAGTAATTTGGACAAGTCACTTCACTGCTCTCTCTTGTCACGTGTAGACAGGAGATAAGGGTACCTCCATCACCAGGTGGTACATGAAGACCAGGGTGTGTGTGAGCACTTGGCAAAATGCCCACAGAGTAGGCACTTCCTTTAGGCCGCACCGTTGTTGTTCAGTCACTAAGCCGTGTTCAACTCTTTGCCATCCCATGGACTGCAGCATGCCAGACTTCCCTGTCCTTCATTGTCTCCCGGAGTTTGCTCAAATTTAAGTCCATTGAGCCAGCGATGCCATCTAACCATCTCATCCTCTATCACCCCCTTTTCCTTCTGCCCTCAGCCTTTTCCAGCATCAGGGTCTTTTCTAATGAGTCAGCTCAAGAGGTCAAAGTATTAGAGTTTCAGCATGTCCTTCTAGTGAGTATTCAGGGTTGATTTCCTTTAGGATTGACTGGTTTGATCTCTTTGCAGTCCAAGGGACTCTCAAGAGTCTTCTTCAGCACCTTCTCCAGGGAATCTTCCCGACCCCGGGACTGAATCTGAGTCTCCTGAATTGTAGGCAGATTCTTTAACATCTGAGCCACGAGGGAAGCCCCTTAACTATATTAGAAAACCCTACAAGAGCTCTTTAAAAAGTACTTTTACTGCAAAGCATGTGTGAAATATTAAGTACTGCCTCCACTTGATAATGGCTGGAGAAGAATAAGATGCTTTACACAAGATCAATTTGTACGTATCATAATTGAACAGTTCCAGTGGTGTGTTGGTTTAACCAGTCTGCACATCTGAAATACAAAGTCGGAGTGGTGTATTAGGGACACACATTACGTGATGTTTTCCAAATTTGTTTTCCAGTCCCATAATAGTGTTATAAAGAAGTACCAAGTCATGATGTAATTCATAATAAAATAAACTCATCAACAAGATAAATTTGAGAGATTGGTTACTGTATATAATGAGTCAGGAAAGAACTCCAGTGTCGTTTCTAAAGGCACTCGTCTGTGCCCATTTTTCTTTATAAGGTCACTGGTGCATGTGTGCTCAGTCATGTCTGACTCTTTGCAACCCCATGTACCAGTCGTAGCCTGCCAGGCTCCTCTGTCCATGGAATTTTCTAGGCAAGAATACTGGTGTGGGTTGCCATTTCCTCCTCCAGGGAATCTTCCTGACCCAGGGATTGAACCCGCATCTCTCGGGACTCCTGCACTGGCAAGCAGGTTCTTTACCTGGGCAATCTGGGAAGCCCAAGGTCACTGTGGCAAACACTGCTTCTCTTCAAGGTTAAAAAAAAACCACCGCTTTTCAGTATCTCAATGAACCAATCTCTGAATTGGAAAAGTCAATAAGTTTGCTCTAAAGTGAATACCTCTATGTATTAAGTTGAAAAAAAAATAGTATGCTCTTTTTCATCAACAAATATTCCTCTTCTTCTCTCTCTTACCTCCTAGCTTGTCCCACTGTCCCCATTCACTCCCTTGGTGACAGGATCCAGGCTTTGGAGGCCTTCTATCAGCTAAGGACTGCTGAATACATGCGCATGCCAGTGGGCTAGACTTCTATCCAGACCTGATTATTCAGCTGCCTCCTGGACATTTCCTATTAATGCCTCACAGACATCTCACACCCAACATGCTCAAAACTGAGCTCCTGGTCCTCCTTTATTTTTTTTAAGAATTTTGTTTATTTTCCGTCGTACTGGGTCTTCGTTGCTGCTCGGGCTTTTCCTTAGTTGCAGTCAGCAGAGGATACTCTCTAGTTGCTGTGCTCAGGTTCTTACTGCAGTAGCTTCTCTTGTTGCAGAGCTCAGGCTCTAGGTGTGCGGGCTTTAGAAGTTTTGGTGCTCAGGCAGTAGTTGCGGCTTGTGGACTCTAGAGCACAGGCTTGATAAATGTGGCTCATGGGCTTAGCTGTCCTGCAGCATGTGGGATCTTCCTGGATCAGGGATTGAACCCGTGTCTCCTGCACCAGCAAGTGAATTCTTTTCCACTGACTCACTAGGAAAACACTAATCCTCCTTTCAAAACCTGCTCTTCACCAGCCTTTTCATCTCAGTTCATAGTACCTCCATTTTCCAGCTGCCTATCATGGGGTCATTCTTGACTCATTTCTCCCACAAGTCACCTCTTATCTGCTGGGAAATCCCATTGACTTTACCCTCAGAAGGTAACTAGGATTCTCTAGTCTTTCTTAACCTCAACCGCCACCACTCCTCATTCAAGCCTCCATGGCCTGGATTACTACTGCCAGCCTCTGAAGTGGCCTCCCCGTCCACTCATGTCTCCCGGAGACTACTCTCAAACCAGCAAGCAAATGGATTCTTTTGATTTTTATTAATTAAAAAAAATTTTTTTTGGCCATGGCACATGGGATCTTAGTTTTTCAACCAGGGATTGAACCCAGGTCCCCTCCATTGGGAGTACCGAGTCCTAACCACTGAACCATGAAGGATGTTTCTCAAATGGATTCTTAAAGCCTGCAATGGCTTCCTCACTCACGCTGCTCTGGCCACACTGTCTTGCTACTCCTTGCACATGCTATGCACACTCCTGCCTGGGGTACCCTGTGGGGGCTTTTTCCTCTGCTTGGTCAGCTCTACCTAGATCTTCCCATGGTAGGGCAAAGAGCTAAGGGTGATGGCAGGAGAGTTTGATTGGAATGGAGGAGTCATGCAGAACAGAATAGTATGGATAATCAAAGTCATTGAGAGTTTTGGGGGCAAAATAATGTAATATCTAAAGCACTGTTTTAAGAAAATTAACTTAGTAGTTGTCTATTCGAGGAAGTTGAGAGAAAAAAAGTGAAATGAAGGAAAGGTATATTGCTAAGGAAAGCTATATTCAAGAAGCTATAATGACTCAACTTTGAAGATGTGGATAAGATTTAGAGGCTAACGAATCTGAGACACAAATGCATGTAAAAAGGCCTGGTTTGAAACCGAAAATCAGTCAGGCCCAGTTATATAAATTTGGTGTTATTTATTGAATTCAGTGTGTAGCAGGGTAAATGAAAAGAAGAAAACTATTAAAATTTTCAAAGGATTTGGATGGGACAAAGTGAACAACCTATTATTACTGTGATCACAATCAAATGTTAAATTTATATAGACTGAAACCTTAACAGAAGCCTAAGATTATAGGTATTATTGGTAATCAAAACTTGTGGTTAATTTGAGGGTTAATTTCTGCTAGCTTAGGTTTTGTTTTTTTTTTTTCCTCCAAGAAGTATTATTATGCTTTCGCCCCTTGGTAACTAAGGAACACAGTTGAATCATTTTTAGACGATTCAGGATGTCACTATCCTTCAAGGAGATTATACACATTTTCAACATAAAATAACATGGTTACAGGAAATTGGGATAAATACATAGGACGGAGAATACATTGTGGCATAAAGGCTTCTGATGCCTACTCGACTTTTAGCAGAAAACATAATAACATCAACACAATTGTAACACAAAATTTTAGGTGTTTTAGGAATCTATTCTTTAAGTCGGGTTTTATTCTAGAGCTTTTCTGCCAACATGCACATCGGATACGGGATGTCAGCGTCAAACGCATTATTACATCAGTGACACCGTCTGCACTGGCACCTGCTTGCTTCGTGATACATAAAATGTTTATGATTTAAACTCCTCTTTACAACTTACCTCCCTCAACTTCTTTTGTGACCCTCCCTCTGTGATTTGTACTGAGGGAACGGAACATTGTTGGTTTAACAAATGTTGGCCTCGCACTCTAACTCCGCAAAGTCTATTAGAATGTTTATCACTTGAGAAACTCTCTTACTCTAATGCAATATGCTAAGAAACCCAAGGATAAAAGGGTGATGGTTTAATCCGCGCGCCAGCTTTACAATTGAAACCTACTACATTATATCCTGGAGTAAACCATTCTGCAGATTCCACTTGAGCCTGATAAAAAAATCAACAGTCTCCAATTTTCTAGAGAGTTCTTAATAAACTGTGGCGCAAGAGAAGGGAATCTTGCTTCGATTCAGTATCTGGTTCCACAAGTCACTTCCCCGACCCGACGCCTTCCCTTTTCTCTAAACACCTGTTGCAGATACACTTAAGAAACAAGCGCCGACACAACCTGCTTTCCTGAAATTAGCCAATGCTCACCACAGATAGGTATGCAGGTATTTGACTAGCAAACACAGATGCTACGTATCTGTACGTCCTCTCCCCGCCAATCCGTTTAAAAAACGGGAAAAAAAAAAAAAGACGAAGCGGCAAGCTGAGGTCCTTCAGTACCTTGTCGGAAACGGACTCTGGGAAGCGCAGAGGGGCTTCCCGACTCGCGCATCCAGACGAGGATAGCGGAGGCTCAGGACAGGGGGGCCCGCCCCCTGCCAGCCTCGGGGCTCCCCCGCGCCCTCCGCCGGGTCAGAACACTGGGGCTTCCGCGCTTGTTCGCGGCGCCCCACGCGCCGACCCCGACTTGCCGGCTGCCGAAGAGGCTCCCTATTCAGCCCCTAAAGGTCTCGGGACCTCTCAGGGCAGGGCCCGAGGCAACTGAGGAGGCCGTCCCGAGCTGCCCTCAGCGCCGCCGACCGCAGCCCGGGCGCGGCTTCCGCTAGCCGGCTCAGTCCAGTCAGCCCGTCCGCCCCTCCACCCGCTCGTCGACCCCCGCACACCCCGCACCACAACACCTGCGAGGATCTGGGGTGGCGCGGAGGCGGGGGGAGGAGCCTGCGGACGCCCCGTCGCGTGGAGCGCGCCAGGTGAGCACGCCTGCGCAGTCGGGCCGTAAACAAGCCCGCCCCTTCTCCTCTCCGGCCTCCGCGGGGCCGGCTCGCGGGTGGGAGGGGCCAGAAGAAGGGGCGGGGGCGTGGGGGGGGGAGGAAAGAGCGAGAGCCCCGGGACGGCGCCTGCGCAGTGGGCGTGATCCGGGCACTTAGGGCAGGATGAACGCTGCTTTCCAAGATGGCGACGGAGGGAGGAGGGAAGGAGATGAACGAGATTAAGACCCAATTCACCACCCGGGAAGGTCTGTACAAGCTGCTACCGCACTCGGAGTACAGCCGGCCCAACCGGGTGCCCTTCAACTCGCAGGGCTCTAACCCTGTCCGCGTCTCCTTCGTAAACCTCAACGACCAGTCTGGCAACGGCGACCGCCTCTGCTTCAATGTGGGCCGGGAGCTCTACTTCTATATCTACAAGGGGGTCCGCAAGGTACCGACCGGGGCGTCAGCGGGACTTCGCCCCGGCGTGGGCAGAGGCCGGGGGCAGGGCGGTGACAGCGGGGGGCCGGGGTGGCCGCCGGGGTGGCCGCCGCTCTCACTTTGGAGTGGGCCGGTAACTCCACCGGACTGCTCCTGAGGAAGGGGGGATTCGGGAGGAGGAGGGCGGCGGCGGCGGGGGCGGTGGCGAGGGGCCGCGGGGTGCGGGGCTCGGCCCGGGAGGCCCCCGGGAACGTGTGGGGCCGGCTGCCGCCCCTCCGGCAGGGTTTGTCAGGTTTTGACACTGCCGGGGAGCCGGGCCTGCGAGTCCCCGGAAGAGGTGGGGTGGCCGTCTGGTCGCGGCTCGGGCCGCCTCGCCTCCCGGAGAGGGTTGCGAGTCCGGCTCTGGGTGAGAGACCAGGGGCGGCTGGGCGCAGATCTGTAAGGCGGAACCCGGCCGGGAGGCGGAGGACTCGGTCAGAAATGGACCGGCTCGGCACCAAGGGCCGCCTCACCTGCTGCCGCACCGCCACTCACTAGGAGCCTCTTCTGCTGTTAACACTTGGCCGTTTCCAAAAAAAAGAAAAATCATCCGAGGGAGGCCAGCTGTCACTTGTCTCCGCGGAGGGAACCTTCCTCCTGAGAGATTGTTAAGGAAGGGGTCATCTTGTCCCTTACAGTATGGAAAGGGCTGAGGACCACACTTGGGAGTGGAGGAGATGTTTTCAGTGAAATGAGCTGGTTCCTAGGGATGCTGTATGAGCGTGCCCAGATCCATCCTCGTCCAACAAGTCAAGACTGTATGTGCCCAGCAAGGGAGGGTATGCCTTAAAAGCTGCTTCACAAGAACCATTATTCTGGGCGGGCGATTTTAACAGTAATTCTCGCAAGCATGTAATCATCCTCTTAAAGTATCTCTTTGAAAGAAGCAACTTATTAGAACTTTTCTTTCATTGGCTACGTAACTGTGTTCTCATTGAGAACTGCTTGCTTTTGAGATACGCCGTCTGGGAGTTGACTCTTGGAAAAATGAGGAAATTAATGCCCCTGCCGCCCCCGCCAGCACCTGGGCGTGGGAAAAGGTGTTAACAGATTAATTTATAAATGGTCAGTTAGTGTGAAAATAAATTGTATGTATTGAAGGGTGAACGTTTCCCCGGATATACTGTATCCAGAAGCAGTGGGTTTTTGCTTGGTTACAAGATCTAGGAATGTGGCAGTGGTATCTCGGTGGAGCGCGTTGTCTCATTTGTTCCAGGTGAGCCTATCTGTTAGTGTTTGCGCCAAATGAACTACTGTGTTTGAGGTATCCTGTTATAAATTACTGGAGGTAAATCGCTTGACTTTGTTCTCTTGTAGAATTGGAGAAGTCTGAAGTAGTTAGTAGTCTAGGAGTTGAAGTTTTTAGTCCTACCCTCAACTTTGTCACTGACTTGTTGGGTGACCTTTGACGAGTTACTTTTGTCTGCAGCGCTTTAAAAGAGAGTATTGCAGTACAGCTGTTGTGATTTTTAGTATTATGACTATAATGAACTTTAAAGGCCCGAAACATTCAGTAGATGTAAAATACAGTTCAAATAAGTGTTAAGAGCATCTGTCAAACAGGAGCGTTTATCTTAACATTGATGCAGTGACTGAAAGGATCAGCTTTTTCTCTGAAAATAAGTTTAGAATTTTAAGTTATTAAGTTGATTTACAAAAAAATTTTTAAGTGCCTAAAAGCTAAATATATTAAGTTACTAGTGTAGACATTACCTTTTTAAAAAATTTTTTCTTTTAAAGTATACTATTTCTGAAGCATTCTAGTGGCAAACTGTATCTGTACCTGGTAGCTCTGGTTTGCATCATAAAAATAGGTCTCTTGCCTGGAAGTATCATAATGGTGCCTACTTTTAGTCCTACTCAATGAAGGATGAATTAGGAGATCTTTTCAAAACTACACCAAAAAATGATTTTAAACAAGACAAATCTTAAACATGTAAATTTGCCTTCAGCTGTGTAATTTACTTGAGCACGTTAACTTTTCTGTAAAATTTCGTTTTCATGTGGTAATATCTTGTAGATACATTTGCATTATATGTTGGACATTTAAGCTCTTTTCTAGCCACTGTAATTTTTTTTAAAAAACATGTCTATGAATGAGTTTGCATTTTTTTTTTTATTTCTGAGTATAAGTGATTGTTTTTATGACTGTTTTCTGATTTTAAAATATAGCAGATACTTTTCCCTAATTAAAAAACCTTAATTAAAGGTGGATTAAACCTTAATTTAAAAACTTCAAATTTTACTTTTTGGGGTTAGGAGTTATAAATCTGTTTTTGACATTTTGTCGTTTTGACTCTTTAAAAATTTTTCCTTTGGGGCATATAAAGTTTTACAACAATTAATCAGATCATTTACATAATTTAGAAGATTTAAATTGGATGAATATATTCAACTTAAATCTGACTGGATCTTTTATGTTATTAAAGTATAGTTGGTTTATAGTATAATATTAGTTTCAGGTGTAAGGCATAGTGATTCAGTATTTTTACAGATTGTGCTCCATTAAAAGTATAAGATAATGGCTATAATTCCCTGTGCCATACAGTATATTCTTGTTTCCTGTTTATTTTATGCATCGTTTGTATCTCTCATCCTGTACCCGTAACTCGCCCCTTCCACCTTCCCTCTTCCCTTTGGTAACTGCTAGTTTGTTTTATCTGTGAGTCTGTTTATGTTTTACATAGATGTTTGTTTGTATTATTTTTTAGATTCCACATATAATATGTGATGTCATACAACATTTGTCTTTTTCTGACTTACGTCAACAAGTGTAATATTCCCTAGGTCCATGCACACTGCTGCAAAACTGGGTCTTTTAAAAACCTTAAATTGTGAACTCTGTACTGTCATTCCTGAAAGCAGGGGTGGAGTCCTGGGGAGATAGAGTAGATGAGGAGGTGGTCAAAGACCTAAGCTGAGGAGTGTGATCTTGGCCCCTAGAAAACACAGGTCAGTTGCTAGAGCTGAAAGGGACCTTCAGTTTATGGAGTCTCACCCCTTTGGAGAAAGCCAAGGCTAGAGAGGATGTGCAAACTGTGACTCAGTTTTTTTCTCGAGGTAAAGAATTCATGACAAAGAAGCACAACTGAATCTAAAGAGCTGTCTTAGTGAGAAGAGACCAATCTAGCTTTTTGGTTGCACAGATAACCGTATACTTCAAGCTTTTCAGAATTTACCCCAGCATTTTGCCCTGTGTAAGCTTATTGAATCTTGCAGTCCTGTTAGGTAGATGAAGCATCATTTCTTTTCGGAACCAAAGTTCCGAGTAGGGTTTCTTGTGTGAAAACATCTAGTTTTATAAATTTATTTTGCTGAACTAAAAATAATATGGACACCGATTTAATACTGAGGGTAAACTCATTGTTTCAGCAAAGATTTAAGTGACTACTATGATAATAATTCTACTTGGCAAGGTAATGTGGGATACCCAAAGACAAGTGAGACCCTACCCTTCTCCCCAAGAATTTTCAGCTACTAGCTTTCTTTATGACATTCTTTGGTTTCTTTTTTTTTTTTAAAAAGAGGTTTTAGGATACAGATGCCAAGGTACTGGGCTTGTTGTACCAACTCTTTGATTTTATGGAGATCTGTTATAGCATAAATGAGAATGCCACCACTCAGATCCCTGCTTAAGCATCACTTCTCAGCATATCCTTCTTTGAATTCCCAGTCTAGATCAGTTTTCCCCATCATATGTTTTTATAGCATCCTGTACTTTGTCTTTCTAGAACTTTTCTCAATTTGTAATTCTCTATCTCTTCTGGAAACAAAGCTCTCTTAGAATAGGATGTCTTTCTGTTTTTCTCTGTCTTCCTACATGAAGTAGACCCCTACAGTTAAATTTGTTGAGTAAATGACTGGGAAAAGTGTCCATGTCCATCTATGTCCTACTTTAAAAAGATCTTTAGTGACTTCCCTAGTAGTCTAGTGGTTAAGAATATGCCTGGCAATGCAGGGGCCCTGGGTTCAATCCCTGGTCCAGGAACTAAGACCCCACATGAACTGGAGCAACTTAGCCTTCGTGCCACAACTAGAGAGAAGCCCATGCACAGCAACAGAAGATCCTGCGTGTGGCACTTAAGACGTGATGCAGCCGCATACATTAAAGAAAGATCTTTAGGTGCTGGAAGATGTATTCAGTTTTAGGCCCCAAATTACCAGGTATCTGTAGTAGCTCATATCTTTTAAAAGACATTTTTATTTTATTTTATTTTTAATTTAAAAAAAAACACAAACCTTTTTTTTTTTTTTTTTTGCTGGACTACACAGCTTACAGATTCTTAGTTCCCTGATCAGGGATTGAACTCAGGTTTCCGGCAGTGAAAGAGCCGAGTCCTAACCACCGGACTGCCAAGGGATTCCCAAAAGACATCTTATTTTATTAAAAGCTGAAAGTACTTTTTCATATTTCTTTTTCTTTATTGTTTATTTGGCTGCACCGGTTTTAGTTGCAACAGACTGGGCCGTCCATCTTCACTGTGGCGTGTCGCAACCTGTGAGCTCTCAGTTGCAGCACGTGGGATCTAGTTCCCTGACGAGGGATCACATCTCGGCCCCTACATTGAGAGCCACCGGTCTTAGCACTGGGCCACCAAGGACGTCCCCTCAAAAGATGTAAATGTCCATTACTGTTAGTTGGTAACAAGTTTATCTCTCCGTAACTGGGGAATCATGTAGCAAGAGTAAAGTGGTGGGAAGCGGCCAAATGGCGTAGGTTGCTTCTGATTTGCTTCTGTCAACCACGTTACCTACCAGACCTATGTGCTGTCAAACAACTTTTCACATTTTTAAAAGATATTTTATTGAAGCATAATTGATTTGCAGTGTTGTATTAGTTTCTGGTCGGAGAAGGCAATGGCACCCCACTCCAGGACTCTTGCCTGGAAAATCCCGTGGACAGAGGAGCCTGGTGGGCTGCAGTCCATGGGGTCGCTAAGAGTCGGACACGACTGAGCGACTTCACTTTCACTTTTCCCTTTCATCCATTGGAGAAGGAAATGGCACCCCACTCCAGTGTTCTTGCCTGGGGAATCCCAGGGACGGGGGAGCCTGGTGGGCTGCCATCTAGGGGGTCGCACAGGGTCGGACACGACTGAAGCGACTTAGCAGCATTGGTTTCTGGTATACAGCAAAGTGATTCGGTTATACATTTATGTCTATATACTTTTTAATATCCTTTTCCATTATGGCTTATTATAGGCTATTGAATCTAGTTCTCTGTGGAGGAGCTTGATTATCCTAATTTATGCCTTCCCGACCCCCCCTGTAAAATATTGGTTTGTTTATGGTTGCTCTGGGCCTCTGTTGCTGTGCGTGGACTTACTCTAATTGCTTTAAGCAAGGCTGCTTTCTAGCTGCGGTGCTCTGGCTCCTCCTCGTCCTCCTCCTCCTCCTCTTTTCGCAGAGCACAGGCTTTAGTACTTGCAGCTTGGAGGCTTACAGCGTCCGGGGAGTCTTCCCAGACCAGGGATGAACCCATGTCTCTGCCCTGCATTGGCAGGCAGATTCTTAACCACTGGGCCACCAAGGAAGTCGTCCTTTTTAAATTGAATCAAACAAGTTTTTAAAGCTACACACAGAATTACTTAATATTCATCTTAAAATTCTGGGCCATAGATGTACTGTCCAGAGATTGAAGCAATTCATACAAGAGGTGAAAAGTAGAATTAGATGGTGTCCAAGGCCTTTTCAGTAAAGAATCTGCCTGCAATTCAGGAGGCCAGGGTTCGATCCCCTGGAGAAGGAAATGGCAACCCACTTCAGTATTCTTGCCTGGAGGAGTCTATGGACAGAGGAGCCTGGCGGGCTGCAGTCCATGGGGTCACAAAGAGTCGGACTAAGCGACTAACACACATACAAGGCCTTTTCAGTTCTTAAGATTGTCTGATTCTGTGCTCAATGAGTTTTGAATGAAAATTTGTCTTTGTATTAGGGAAATGTCTTCCTGACTTGGATTCATTGCCTACTTTTTGAATGGGAATTGGGAAGAATGGGGTGTGTAGTGAAAGCAGGTTGAACATACAGTGACCCTAGGTCTTTATTGCTGGAAAAAGCTTGGGTACTCACCATGCTGAGATGAAGCCGGGGTCAGAAGGTCAGTTAATAATAATAGCCAAAATGTTTTTTGAGATGGAGTTATCCAGGAGAATTAAGGGTTGACTTGAGAGACAATGAGTGTTCCGTGTAGGAAATAGCAAAGTCTCTTTGTCATAGAGTGCAGGACCGCCTGCTGGTGGCCGGGGCTTCAGCATGGGGGGTGGACTGCACGCCTGCCGCAGCTTTTCATCCACAGACTAGTGTTGGATGCTGTGGCTCCCTGGTGGCCCAGACGGCACAGCGGCTGCCTGCAGTGTGGGGAGACAGGTTCGGTTCCTGGGTTTTAGATGCTAGGTTGCTCTAAAGAAGGTCATGTTCACACCCTTCTCCCCATTTGTATTTTCACACCATTCTGCTCCCCATTTATTATTTAGAAGAGGCTTAGAAGTTCAGAATTTTTTTATATCAAATTCACTTTGAGAAATGTTATACTTCGTTTAGTAGGGCACGCATGGAATTGGATGGAAATCTTTTTTTTTCCCCCATTAAGGGCCACTTAATGACTTCTGAAGTATTCATATAAAGGTTAATTTATTTGACTGTAGAATCATCTGTACTGAGGGGGAAGCATGTTAGTTTATCGCCTAAAGCAGACTTGAGAAACTTGCACGTGATACCATGGTTCCCTTGGCCTTGAAGAGGAGGATGGTGCTGGTACTTGGAGAGGCTCATGGGTGGATGTGAGCCGTGGTGCGATGCTCCCAGAGCGTGTCAGTGAGAGCCGGGAGCTAGGGTGAGTGTCATTCTTTCAGCAGGTATTTGTGGGCGCACCTCCCAGATACGTGGTGCTAGGTCTGTTTCTGTTGTCACTGGGTCGCTAGGTCACGTCAACTCTTTGCGACCCCATGGACTGCAGCACGCCAGGCTCCCCTGTCCTCCACTCTCTCCAAGAGTTTGTTCAAACGCATGTCCATCGAGTCAGTGCTGGGTGTAGACAAAGTCTATGCCCTCAAGAAACTTACATCACCTATGTGTATTATCATTGAGTTAATCATCTAGTAACTTTAAGTGTTCATTGTACTCTGGTAAAAACTTGAGCAAGAATCAGAACGTGGTGGATTTTGTCGCTGACTAGCTTGGCTATAGGCCAAAAGAACCAAAATAAATGTAAAGATTTTCGTAGTCTGGTATTGTCTGAGAGACCATTTTAATTTATATCTCAGCTAGGTTAGTTTGTGCAGAAATATGAAATGTGGTCCTATTTGTTATTTAGTAGTAGATATCAAAAATAGAAATAACTTTATTTGGTAGATATTCTCAATTTGAATTTTCAGTGCATTTAAAATTGAGAGTATCAATGACAGGTTATCCTCTGAACATTTGACATCTGTTTTTCATAATAGAGTTCAAGATATGTCTTGTTTTGAAAAAAATCCTCATTCTTTTGCTGAATTGCTATATACAAGTTACTACTATCTCTTGTGGGTGACGTGAAGGTAAATTAAGATACTTGCTATCTGTACGGAGCTGGTATTTTTGTCTTGATGATTGCTCAGCACACAGCGTAAGCAGTACACGAATCCGGTGGAATTTGGGGCGAGGGTGAAGTGGAGGAGTGTTTCTTAGCCTAGTGGAAGAATTCTGAGTTGGATTTCAAATAGATGATTTGTCCTGAAATGTTGTGTACAGATCACATTTTTGTAAATTCCAAAAAATAAAAAAAAAATTTTTAGCCTTATATTTCTAATTTCAGAAATGCTTTGTCTTCATTTCTGATTGACCCTTAGCTGGCAGTTACTCTTACTTTTTCTATCCCTTTCCACTCACTTATTATGCTCAGACGGTAAAGCGTCTGCCTACGATCCCGAAGACCCAGGTTTGATCCCTGGGTCAGGAAGATCCCCTGGAGAAGGAAATGGCAATCCACTCCAGTGTTCTTGCCTGGAAAATCCCATGGACTGTGAGGAGCCTGGTAGGCTACAGTCCATGGGGTCGCAGAGAGTCGGACACGACTGAGCGACTTCACCATCACCATAGTTGACTTACAGTACTTTGTTTCAGGTATTCAGCAAAATGGATGTGTTACCCATGTATCCACTGGTTTTTAGATTCTTTTCCCAGATAGGCCATTACAGAGTATTGAGTAGAGTTCCCTGTGCTGTATAAGAGGTCTTTAATTAGCTGTGTTATATTTGGTAGTGTGTATATGTCAATCGCAATCTCCCAGTTTATCCTGCCCCCCAGTCTTACCTTTCAGCATTTTTACCAACTTCACTGCTTCTCTGACAATTGGTAATTTGTAAACTGTAAACTGACTAATGTCGGTTCTATTTTGTAGTATGGAATTTTAAACAGTAGGGTAGATTGTATTAATACTAAAAACAAGTCAAATCAGCCTGTGCTACATTAAAACAATTATATTGTTTTGCTTTGTTTTTTATGTAGTATAGTTGCTTTACAATGTTGTTAGTCCCTTTGTTTCTCATTTTAATTTTTTGGCTGTGCTGGGCCTCTGTTGCCCTTCTCTTCCTGCCGTGAGCCGGGGCTGTTCTTCCGTGCAGTGCTCAGGCTTCTGGTTGCAGCGGCTTCTCTTGTTGCAGAGCTCAGGCTCAGCTGTGGTGCACAGGTGTAGTTGCTCCGCGGCATGTGAAATCTTCCGGGATCAGGGATCCAACTAGTGTCCTCAGCGTTGGCGGGTGGGTTCTTGTCCACTGGGCCACCAGGGAGGTCTTGTGCTCCATTTAATCTTGTTTTGTAGCAGTAGGAGAATGTACTTGAAACTGCAGGTTTTTATGAGAAAGAAGCAAGAACCGTTCATAAGGAAGGAATTTTTAAGGTTTTTATATTTTTAAATTAAGAATGGGAATATTTTTCACATATTTCCAAGTAGCCACATTGTAGTTTATCCCTGTGACATTAAGCTGTTTTTCCGTCGGTTGGTTCATAGCCAGGCTCACCGTTGCAGGGGGGTGGGGTGGGGTAGGGTGGGGTGTATGTGTATGTGTGTTCCTGCTGCAACACAACTGGTCCAGGTGCTCATTCTCTACTTTAATTTTTGTTTCAGAGGCTCTGTCTTGTCTTAATGTTTCATTTAATAAATGTTTGAGTGGTTTTTGGAGCTTTCTTGGTGGGTCCAGTGGTTAAGACTCTGAGTTTGCACTGCAGAGGATGTGGGTTTGATCCCTGGTTGGGAAACAGAGATTCCCCATGCCACATGGTGCTGTCAAAAAAATTTTTTTTGAGTGGTTTTATGTGAGAAGCAGTATACTTGACTCTGGGAAATCAAAGACGCGTGAGTTGATCCCTGAACCCAGGAGGATTATCCAACCAAGGAGACAAGATATTCACACTCTTTCAAGATTCCAGTGCCTGCTCTCCATTGTTGTTGAGACTGAACCTCTGTGGTCAGGGAGCTCGCAGTCCAGTAGGATGATAAACGGCTTGTTCATTCATCTAACATGTATCGGACCTGTAAGCCCAAAGACAAATAAGACATGGTCCCTGGCCCAATGTGACCGTAACTAGGTGTTCAGATTGATGAACGGATAGTGGTGAGATGTATGGTGTCTGCTGTTTTAGACAGTGTTCACTTACTGGGGCTTTTCTTTTTTACGGCTACAGTGTGAGGCTTGCAGGGTCTTAGTTCCCTGGCCAGAGATTGAACCCCAGGCCCTTGGCACTGAGAACACAGAGTCCTAATGACTGGACTGCCGGGGAACTCCCTGGGGCTTCTTAATCTGCTTAGAATTTAGCAGGTGTGTCAACCTAGATGGGAAGAAATGTTTTACATCTTTATTTCTAACTGAACTTGTAACTGAGTTTTACTGTGTTCTTCAATTATGGACATGGGGCAACAAATCACACAGTGACAGACCTGTGACTTTATTGACAGTGAAAATCACAGGTGTTTGCATACGCATTATGGTTGTTGCAGACATATCAAACATCATTTATACTCATCACTACTTGGCAATCACAGTAGTTAGTGGATCTGCTACTAGAACCCGTTATTCAGTGTGAAATAAACTTTAAAAATCCTAAATTTGTTTACTATAGTATTACTGTGTTAATGTAACCGATCTCCCTGTTTTTGAGTCTTCATTGCGCTGCACAGGCTCTTTGCTGCCGCGCGTGGACTTCGCCCTGGTGGTGGCGTGTGGGCTCCTCGTTACAGTGGCTTCTCTTGTGGAGCGTGGGGTTTAGAGCTCGTGGGCTTGGGTGTTGTGGCTCACGGGCCTAGTTGCCATGGGGCATCTGGGATCTTAGTTCCCAGATCGAGGGTCAAATCCGTGTCGCCTGTGTCACAGGCAGATTCTTAACCCCTGGACCACCAGGGAAGTCCCTCCTTTATGCTCTTCTATATTAAAAACATTATGATGAGGAGTCCATGGTATAGAAAGTTTTAAGCATCCTTATCAGATAATCTTGGCTTGCCTTCTTCAGAGTATTGTGTGTGATTAAATGTGAGGAGGTAGCTGGTGTCTTCTCTGGGGTGACACCTTGCTCTGTGAAGCGGTCTGTGTGGCGCCTCTGGTGGGTGGTGGTTGCTCAGCTGCTGAGTCCAGGAGTCTGAGTCGGTGGGTTTGTGTGCTGCGTTTCGACGTCCTCCTTGTGGTTCTCGGCCTTGCTGCCCTAGATAGAGAGAGAGGCACAGCACTGCTTCACAAGGTGGGCTGTGTTTCTGTCGGATCCTGGAGCAGATGATTACAGTGTGATATTTCCTTGTCTTAAGTGCAGTGGGAACTTAGGTTTTAACAGGTTACATTTGGACTGAATTCCGATGGGTGGGCGGGCAGAAGATGGAGAGGATTCTGAACGAGGGACCTGGGAGCCCAGTGCCTACGGATGTGGCATTTGATGGCTCCTCCTGAAAGTGCTGAGCAGCTCCTGAGGGTTGAAGCTTGTGCAGGTCTTGGGAGGACAGGATTATCTTCCTTAGTGAGTGACAGTTTAAATGTTGGATGTATCCTAACTTCTAGAACTTTCAGTATGATTTTTTGAAAGCTGTTTTTTTTTTTTTTAAATTTTACTGTATTCTCATTCTTTTGATACTGCTTCTGCAGGAACAGATTAGTCCTGTTTTAGTTAGTCCTTAGAGTTCCTGGAGTGTTACCCTCTTCCAGGACTCAAGCCATCAGATTGTGTCATGCAGCCCTCATTGGACTCTCCCCACTTTCCTTCAGTTCTCAGTGATTCGAACTCCTGCCACCCTGCTGCTCTCTCCAGCACACTCCTTTCTTAAATGCTGTGACTAATAGTTTTAACTCCCTTTGCCCACACACTCTGTTCTAGCCCGGATTGAATCCGTTTCTACAGCAATCATGTTGTTATTCCCGCCATCCTGAAAAAGGAGGGGAGAACCCTTTCTGGGCCCCACCCACTCCCTACAGGTTCTTTGGGGCAGCTTGTTGTTCAGTCGCTCAGTCCTGTCCAACTCTTTGTGACCCCATGGATGGCAGCATGCCAGGCTTCCCTGTCCTTCAGTATCTCCAGAGTTTGCTCAGACTCATGTCCATTGAGTCAGTGGTGGCATCCAACCACTTTATCATCTGTTGTCCCCTTCCCCTCCTGCCTTCAGTCTTTCCCAGCATCAGGGTCTTTTCCAGTGACTCAGTTCTTCACATCAGGTGGCCAGAGAATTGGAGCTTCAGCTTCATCATCAGTCCTTCTGGTGAATATTCAGGCTTGATCTCCTTTAGGATGGACTGGTTTGATCTCCTAGCAGTCCAAGGGACTCTCAAGAGTCTTCTCCAACACCACAGTTCAAAAGCATCAGTTCTTCAGCACTCAGCGTTCTCTACGGTCCAGCTCTCACATCTGTACATGACTGCTGGTAAACCACGGCTTGGACTATGCTGACCTTTGTCGACAAAGTAGTGTCTCTGCTTTTAATACACTGTCTAGGTTTGTCATAGCTTTTCTTCCAAGGAGCAGGCGTCTTTTAATTTAATGGCTGCAGTAGTTTTGGAGCCCAAGAAAATAAAGTCTGTCGCTGTTTCCATTGTTTTCCCATCTATTTGCCATGAAGTGATGGGATCGGAAGCCATGATTTTAGTTTTTTGAATGTTGAGCTTTAAGCCAGCTTTTTCACTCTCCTCTTTAATCTTCATCAAAAGGCTCTTTAGTTCCTCTTCAGTCTCTGCAATAAGGGTGGTGTTGTCATATCTGAGGTCATTGGTATTTCTCCTGGGAATCTTGATTCCAGCTTGTGCTTCATCCAGCCCAGCATTTCGCATGATGTACTCTGCATAGAAGTTAAATAAGCAAGGTGACAATATACAGCCTTGACGTACTCCTTTCTCAGTTTTGAACCAGTCTTGCTCCATGTCCTATTCTAACTGTTGCTTCTTGACCTGTCTACAGGTTTCTCAGGTGGCAGAGATAAGGTGTCTGATATTCCTATCTCTTTTAAGAATTTTCTAGAGTTTGTTGTGATCCATACTGTCAAAGGCTGTAGCATAGTCAATGAACCAGAAGTAGATGTTTTTCTGTAACTCTTGCTTCTTCTATGAGTCAGTGGATGTTGGCAATTTGATCTCTGGTTCTTCTGCCTTTTCTAAATCCAGCTTGAATATCTGGACATTCTTGGTTCAGGTACTGTTGAAGCCTAGCTTGGAGAATTTTGAACATTACTTTGCTAGCATGTAAGATGAATGCAATTGTATGGTAGTTTGAACATTCTTTGGCATTGCCTTCTTTGGGATTGGAATGAAAACTGACCTTTTCCAGTCCGATGGCCACTGCTGAATTTTCCAAATTTCCTGACATATTGAGTGAAGCACTTTCACAGCATCATCTTTTAGGATTTGAAATAGCTCAGCTGGAATTCCATCACCTCCACTATCTTTGTTCGCAGTGATGCTTCCTAAGGTCCACTTAACATCGCTCTCCAGGATATCTGGCTCTAGGTGAGTGATCACAGCATCGTGGTTATCTGGGTCATTAAGATCATTTTGTATAGTTCTTCTGTGTATTCTTGCCACCTCTTCATAATATCTTCTGCTTCTGTTAGGTCCATACCGTTTCTGCCCTTTATCGAGCCCATCTTTGCATGAAATGTTCCCTTGGTATCTCTGATATTCTTGACGAGATTTCAGCCTCATTTCTCAGCTACTTCTTGGGCTTCCCTGGTGGCTCAGATGGTAAAGAATCTGCCTGCAGTGCGGGCGACCTGAGTTCAATCCGTGGGTTGGGAAGGTCCTTTGGAAGGAGGGCATGGCAACCCACTCCGGTATTCTTGCCTGGAGAATCCTGGTGGACAGAGGAGCCTGGTGGGCTACAGTCCATGGGGTCACATAGAGACTGAGCGACTAAGCCCGGCTTACTGGAAGGCTCCTCTAGTCGTCTGGACCCTTCAAAGTATGGTTCGCAGACCAGCACCATCAGTGTTGTCACCTGGGAGCTTGTTGGGCTTCAGAATTGTGTCCCGCTCCAGACTTACTGAGTCAAATTCCGCCTTTCACAAGAGTCCCTAGGTGACTCGAGGGCTTTCCTTCTGACTCAGTTGGTAGAGAATTCACCTTCAGTGCAAGAGATGCAAGCTCGATCCCTGGGTCAGGAAAATCCCCTGGAGAAGGAAATGGCAACCCACTCCAGTATTCTTGCCTGGAAAATTCCATAGACACCAGCGTCTGACAGGCTACAGTCCACGGGGTCACAAGAGTCGGACACGACTGAGCCACCGGGTGATTTGTGCGCTCACTAAAGGTGGAGAGGCGGTGGTCAGCACAGCTTTCTCCAAGTCTGCCACTATCTCTTCACACTTAGTCCAGTCAAATTATTGTATCTTCCTGCCCTCTGTTGTGTCCAATTCACTGGGATTTTTTTTTTTTTTTACTATGTTGTGCAACTATTACTATAATCCACTTTCAGTACCTCAGAGATTGTTTTAAATTTTAATTTTGTGTACGTTTCAGTTGGAGCTTCCCAGGTGGTGCAGTGGTAAAGAATCTGCCTGCTGATGCAGGAGACTCAGGTTTGATCCCTGGATCAGGAAGATCGCCTGGAGTAAGAAATGGCAACCCATTCCAGTATTCTTGCCTGGAACATTCCATGGATGGAGGAGCCTGGCGGGCGCAGTTCAAATGGGGTTGCAAAGAGTTGGGCACGACTGAGCACACACATAGTTAGTCGCAGAGTTTCAGTTCTGCTGCTGCTGCTGCTGCTGCTGAGTCACTTCAGTCGTGTCCGACCCTGTGCGACTCCACAGACTGCAGCCCACCAGGCTTCTCTGTCCATGGGATTTTCCAGGCAAGAGTACTGGAGTGGAGTGCCATGGCCTTCTCCCTCAGTTACGCTAGGTGAGTAAGTTCTGAGGCCTGCTGCACAGCGCAGTGACTGTAGTTAGCAGTACAGCATTGTGTGCATCGGAATTTGTTAAGAGGGTAATCTCACATTAAGTGTTCTTAACGAAAAAAAAAAAAACAAAAATGCAGTGACACAAGGAAGTGTTGAGATGTGTTAGGTGTGTCCGTCACCTTGATTGTGGTATGGTGTTACGGGTTCTGGCACGCGTCCATGCAGGAAACCCTGTTCAGTTCCTGGGTCAGGAAGATGGATCCACTGGAGAACGTTCCTGGGCTTCCCTGGTGGCTCCGCTGGTAAAGAGTCTGCCTGCAATGCAGGAGGCCTGGGTTCGATCCCTGGGTTGGGAAGATCCCCTGGAGAAGGCTACCCAAGCTTATCAAACTGTAAATGTTTAACACATGCAGTTCTTTGTGTGTCAATTATACCTTTATAAAGCTGTCAGAAATACATTTATTTTTACATTTTAATTATTATTAGTAAAACATTTACTGGCTCTAATATCAAAACTCTAAAACATGATTATGTTCAGAGACCTCTAGCTTCCAATTCTTTCTGACCCCTTACTCCATTCCCTTCCTCTCCCTATAATCATTTTATTCGTTTCTGACCTATCCTTCGTTATAATAAGAATAAGATGACATTTGAGCAGAGGTCTGAAGGAATTGAGGGAACCTACTGTGTATGGTATTTTGCATCTTTGTTTTTTTGCTTAACGATACATACTGGAGATCTTTCCGTATTAGTAAATCGAGAGCTTCACTCTTTCTCGTCATTGCTTTATACTCCATGCTGTGGGTGTACCCTGATTTATTTAACTAGATGACTCTCGCTCAACTCTTCATGGTTTTAAATTACAGATAAGGCTGTAGTGAACAACTTTGCATGTGCATTAATTTGCAGGGAGGCAGGTGTGTTTGTAGTATTTCCAGAAAAGATGCTTCTGAGTCGGAGGGTAAACCTGGACGTGTTTTTAATGGATGTGCATGTTTTCCATAGGTGTCGTCAAGCCTCTCTAGGGAGGGCCTGCACTGATTTATACTGTAGCACAGCCTCACCAGCAGTGTGTCCCCAGACTTCTGCATTTGATATGATAGGTGAGAAATTAGTATGTTTTCTCTCTCCTTGTAGCAAGTGAGGTTGAACATCTTTCTATATATTTAGGGTGAAATAGATTTCCTTCTCTGTGAACTGTTTCATATCCCTTACCCATTTCTTTTTTGGGTTTTTGAACATCTTGATTTTTCTAAAAGGGGAGTTCATTATACATTAAGGAGGTTAGTCCTTTGTCTATGATAATAAATTAACAGGTTTTTTTTTTTTTCTTCTCAGTTTGTCATCTGTCTTATAACTTTGCTTAAGGATGTGTTTGTATTTGTTTTTGCCATAAAGAATTTTTGTATTTTTGCAGTTAAGTTTATAAATCTGTAAACTTCCTTTCATAATTTTAAGCCACAGTTTTATTATTTAGGTCTTAACCAGTTGCTATTCTCCAAAGTTTAAATAAGAAGGAAATTTTACATTTTAAAATTTAGGTTTAATAAGACTATGCTGGAAGCAACAGATGAACATCAGAGTGTGTTGTACAAGAAACTGATTATCTATAGATAATGATTCACCAGTGATTTTAGGATTTAGCATACCTTGGATATATTATAATGTTAGGTATGTTTTGTTTTGCAAGTAACAGGAAGCCAGACTCATGTTTAAACTTTAAAGGGGGATGTATTGGCTTATGATACTGAAAATTCCAGAGATAAGGTGGATTTCAGGTGTGGATTGATTGGGGCACCAGCTCTGTTTTGCTGAGCATCTGTGTATTTTGCTTTCTACTGTGTGTCATCCTGGCTTTGATGGCAGAACAGTGATCGGGGTTCTAGGCTTCAGATTTCTGTCTTGCGTGGCCCACAGTAAGAGCCAATATCCAGGATGAGAATAAACAATTTTAAGCACTTTCTCAGAATAAGGATGATTGTTTCATAGAAGCCCCCAGCAAACCTCCTTTGACTCCTTGCCCCAAACTGGGTTACCAGCTCATTCTTGACGCCAAGAAAATAGGCGGTGTTCAATTGGGAGTCCTGACTGACTCACGACTTTCTTAAGGGGATTGGATTATATGATACCTTGATTGCTCTGGAGCTGCAGTGTGAGTAGATCCCAGACAGGAGAATAGGTCTGTAGATAGATAACAGGGTGGGCAACCAAGAGATGCAGGCCACAGTGAAGTCAGGTGACCCAGACGTAGTAGACGCAGCTCTTCGCTCTGGAGAAGAGCCCACAGTGGGATGAGTCAGTAAAGCAAGGAGCACAAGCACACTGCAGCTGCACGTGAGCGCGGCCTGGGCTGTGCAGCATTTCTGCGCGCTCTGGAAGCCTCTGTTTCCCTTGCTCTCACTGTTGGACTGTTAGGAGTGTCCTCCACCTTTTCACAGTGTTGGAGATTTTTGTATGAATCTTTGTCTCT
This sequence comes from Oryx dammah, assembly GCF_014754425.2. Lineage (NCBI taxonomy): Eukaryota > Metazoa > Chordata > Mammalia > Artiodactyla > Bovidae > Oryx > Oryx dammah. The sequence goes on along the minus strand of NW_024070200.1, from coordinate 2,976,782 downwards.
TCTACCAAATGGTGAATCTTGAGGGCAAAAGCCATCTTCTTCATCTTATATCCATTGCAGTGCCTGTAATTGTTGTTCAGCCACTCACTCGTGTTTAGTTCCTCTCACTTTCTGCCATTAGGGTGGTGTCATCTGCATATCTGAGGTCATTGGTATTTCTCCTGGAAATCTTGATTCCAGCTTTTGCTTTATCCAGCCTGGCATTTCTCATGATGTACTCTGCATATAAGTTAAATAAGCAGGATGACAATATACAGCCTTGACGTACTCCTTCCCAATTTTGGACCAGTCAGTTGTTCCATGTGTGGTTCTAACTGTTGCTTCTTGTCCTGCCTATAGCTTTCTCAGGAGGCAGATAAGGTGATCTGGTAGTCCCATCTCTTTAAGAATTTTCCATGGTTTGTTGTGATCCACACAAAGGCTTTAGCATAGTCAATTAAGTAGAAGTAGATGTTTTTCTGGAAGCCTATACATGGTAGGCACATTGTGTTCAATTTTAAATGAATGAGTTGGTTGAAACTGCCCTCTGCTAAGGGCTTACTGGAGTAAATTCAGTAATCTCTCAAATCCCTGTCACAAGACAGGCCTGGTCCGTGTTTGCTGCCAGAACTCTCAGAGGTAGGCCTGCCAACCCCATTTGCATTGGTTGAGAGGCTCTTAGAAATCAGTCGCAGCCTCGGATCTTGTGCTGCTAGAGTTCTTCCAGGCTAACCCAGGAGGCAGTTGTCTGGTGTCTTGATTGCCTGGAGCTTGTTTTGTTCGGAAGCAACCACTTCCTTGTCCTGGTGTCTTGGAGAAGTGCTCACACTCTCCCTTCCAGTCCCTTATGCCCCATTTAATTCTAGGAATTACACAACTCCTTACATTTTTTTTTTCCCCTTCTGGATTTTGGAATAGGTAGGTGTACAGGTAGCTAGCAAAACTGAGGGTAATATTAGCTCAGCTATTAAAGAATAATGGGGGTTGTTCTTGGGGCTTTCCTTGGTGCGGCTGCAGTGTGCAATCCGGGAGATCTCAGAGGGTGCGGCGCAGGCTGAGCTGCAAAGGCTGCGTCAAGGCCCTGCACAGCAGGCTCTGGGCTAGGCCTCCGTCCAGTTGCCCTCTCTCCTGGTGTCCCTCTGGAGTCTTTGCCCTTGGACTCAGGCCACCCTTCTCTGTCTTCCTCGTGGCCACGAGCTGCTTGCCTTGCTGTCTGCTCATTGAATGCCTTGGTGCCTGCCTCTCAGCCTCCCTTTCCACTCCAGTTCTGGCCACCGTCCCGGGCGGTTTCCTGTCACCCATCAGGCACCATGGTGCCTTGGTGTCTTGCCTTACGTGTCCACCTTTGGCACTCCCTTCCAAAGTGACACTCTGAGTCTTGTCATTAGCTGAAACAGCTTTAGCTCCAGAAGCACTAATCCAGGTGGAAACAGTTGTCCTTCTGCCCCAGTGTCTTGGCTCCCGCTTCTTTGCTTTCTCCAGCATACAGGTTACTCAGCGTCACACTGCCAAAACCGTTGCACGCCATGCAGCCCAAAACTTCGTTGACCTCTCAGCAGCAGTGGACACAGTTGATCGTCTCCTCTTCATTGAAGCCCTCCTTGTCTTGCGTGACGCTGTTAACCGTGACTCTCTTTCTCTTTCTCTGGACCACGTCTGTCTGGCCGCTCTGCTTCACCTTTGTCTGCTCCTTCTGTTCTTCCTAGTCTCTAACTGGGTTTCCCTGTGGCTCAGTCCTGTCCCTTTTCCTTTTCTTACTCCCATGATATGTACTACAGATACTTCTCTGTATCTTTTGTTCCTAAAATTGTTCCTGCCTTTTCTTACCACCCCCCAAAGGAAAAAGTTTTTACTGCAACAAGTTAATCCAGCGGGTATTCCCCAGGGAGCAGAATCTGTTTGTTAAGGCAGTTAAACAGATGGGGGCTTTCCTTGGTGTGGCCTGCGCTGCAGCAGAGCCGGGCCTCTGTCCCTGTCCCCTCTGGAGCCTCCGTGGCAGTGGCTTTGTGGCCCCTCTGCAGAGCGGGGGCCTGCCCTGGAGCTGCTGGGCTACCTGTGCTCCCACCATTCGTAGGCAGTCCCTGGCCGCAGTCACCAGCTGGAGCTGCACCCCTCCTTCATATTTTACCTTTTTTCTTGAACAAAGTTGTAAGAGTTTGTCAAATTTTGTTTCACCGAATTGGGTATTTCTTTGCTTTCTGTTTTTTATTAATAAGATCTGTCTTTATCTCCTTTGTTTTCTTTGTACTTTCTCGAGATTTCTGGCTTGAAAACATAGGTTACTAGCCTTGCTTTTTAGTGATGTGCTCAAACTGTAGAATTCCCTCCTAAGCGTTACTTTGTTGCCCGTGCGTTATGCATGTGGTAGCACCATCGCCATCCCTGCCACCCACAGACTGCAGCCCGCCAGGCTCCTCTGTTCATGGGATTCTCCAGGCAAGGATCCTGGAGTGGTTGCCATGCCCTCTTCATCATTATCATTAAGATCTAAGTATTTTGTTATTTCCATTTTTATTTCCTCTTTAACCCTGAATTTCTCACCAGGCATTTTAAAGTTTCTATTCATGGTCTTTAGTTTTGCTATTAACTTATTCTCGTGGTATCATCATAGAATATATATATATTTTTAATATCAGTTACTTGAAAGGTGATGATCTTTTTTCCTTGTAACCTAGTTAAAATGTTTCATGTATTTTTAAAAGAATGTGTATCCTCTATTTGTTAGGCTCAGGGTGACATATCTCTGTATGTGTGTTTGATAAAGGTTTTAATGCTGTTCACATTGCCCATATCTTTACAGTTATTATGACTGCTTTATTTGTCAGTTTTTGATAGATGTGCATTAAACATCTCACTGTGATATTCTGTTTTCAGGATTGGAAATTCTGTTTCCAAAATTCTGTTTTGAGGGTTGGAAAATCAGTTTATTTTTGTTAATATTGGCATGGAATGTTTTCCTTATTTTCATCTTTTTTATGTAGATTTGTTTTTGATGTTTTGGTCCTTTGAAATCTTTCTTGTTTCATCGTTATCTGTGACGCTTTCTTCTCTTTCTCTCTTCCTCTCTCCACCTACTTTGTCAGGAATTTCTGTAGGTTTTATCTCCAAAACAGGTCTTGAGTACATCTGCTCTTGTTTTCACCGCCTTCACTCATCTCACCCGGGCACGTGCAGCCTTCTGACTGGTCTTTTCTGTGGCAGGGCTGCCTCGCCAGGGCTTGCGGGGTCGTAGTTCTGACCTGCACCCCGCAGTGTATGCGAGGTGTCCTAACCACCGGCCCTGGGCAGCCCCTGGCTGGGCTTTTGCTTTGCTCTTGCTCCCCTCATTTATTCTCTGTGCAGTAGCCTGAGTGATCTTTAAAAATGTAAATCTGATTGTTGCTCCCAGGCTTAAAATATTTCAGTGTTAAAATGTGTCCACTGGTTCTTGTTGCTTTTAGCATGAAGAACAAAATTATTAACATGGCCCACTGGGCCCTGCGTGAGCCAGCTCTAGCTTACTTCATCACCCTCTGTCCCCTTGGCTGTATCTTTCTGACTCACTGGCATGCCTTTTAATTCTTATGACCAGCTTTACCTTCTTGCCACAAATCCTTCTTATATGCCAGCTTCCTTTGCATGGAATGCTTCCACTCCCTGCCCCTTCGCCTGTTTAATTCCTCCTCCTCGAATCTTACCTCACATGTCCTTTTCTTCCAGGCCTCTTACCGGGACAGCTGACGAGGCCAGGCCTCCTGTTATCCCCTACCAGGCCTTTCGTCTTTCTAGCACGTCACGATCACGCAAAGAAAAACTGATTTTGAAATTTAATGTCCCTCTTCTTCCCGCCACGTAAACTAGATTGTGAACTCAGCAGGGCTGACTTCATCTAATTAATTCCTAAACCCACATGTCTCAGTGCCTTTGATGCGGTAAAGGCCATCTACAAATACTTGAATGATTGGATAAATGTGTAAATGACTGTCGTGTGTATTGACAGTGGGTAGATTATGGTAAGCGTGTTGCCTTGGATGTAGTTGGCACTTGGTTAAATACTCTGCTCTTTCTCATCATGTTTTGTGAGATGTATTTGAAGAATAGCAAGCTGTACCCATCTCACTCTAACTTAGTACTATCTCTTCCCCCTTTGTCCACACGCACCTTACTTGACCACTGGCCACAATTGAGAATCCTGTTCAGTGTAAAGGGTTTTGTTTTAGATTTATTTTCTTTCCTTATTTTGGCTGTACTGGGTTTTCGTCGCCTGCAGGCTCTCCTCTGGCTGCGGTGAGTGGAGTCCTCACTCCGGGGCCTCTCTTGTGGAGCGTGGGCTCCAGGCGCGTGGCCTCAGTAGCTGTGGTGCGTGGCCTTGGTTGCTCCGTGGCATGTGGGACCTTCCCGGACCAGGGATTGAGCCCATGTTCCCTGCACTGGCAGGCGGACCACTGGACCACAGGGAAATCCCTAAAAGGTTTTCTTAGAAGGAAAGTCTGCTGATCATTCAAATTACTAATGAGTTTGTCCTGTAGGAGTTTTTCCTTCATTGGCAGCAGTAAAAAGGAAAGATTTTTTTTCTCCCTTTAAAGTTAAAAGATATGTTTATGGTAGAAAATTTGAAAATATCAAGGAAGAAAAAAAGCCCTTATCCCACCTGTTAATATTTTGGTGTCTTTCCTCCCAGTCCTCTTTTAGGTGCTCAGTTATATATTTTAAGCATAATTGAGGCCCCTAGTACGTAATATTGTGCCTGGCGCAGTGTAAGTGCCCATTAAGTGTTTAGAGAATGTACCCAGGTGTGTGTTCTGTTTGGTATGTGGCTACAAATTGCTTCTTGTTGATGGTATTTATAACCCATTTTAGAGTAGTTGAGCTTTGTGTGAGTGTGAGACTTTTTAAAAAAACGATCCTGTTAAGATCATGGTAAACAGTTGCTTGGGCTAAATACTTTGGAGTCACCTGTGACTTCTTTCTCTTAGTCTACATCCAACTTTTCAGTAAAGTCTATTGGCTCTGCCTTAAATTAATATCCAGAACCTGATCACTTCCCATCTCCACGACTACCTTCCTAGTTTCAGGAAACAAAGTCTGTCATTTGGATCGTTCCAGTGGGCTCCCTGCGTCTACCCTTGCCTCTAACAGTCTCTCCTTCCAGTGGCAGCTGAGCAGGCTTTTAAACAGTATCGGTCAGAACACATTTCTCCTCTGTTTAAAATGTCTAATGCTTTTCCATATCACTTAGAATAAGACTTTCATTCTTTATTACGATCTGGCACCTCCTCCCTCCCCCCACACCCATGAGGTTTTCCGTCACTCTCTCTATCACCCCCTTCCATTTTGCGCCTTGACTAGGGCCCTTTCCACCCTCCGAGCCATTGTGCGTGCTGTTCCTCCTGAGAGGAATCCTTTGAGTTCCTTCTGCCGGCCTCAGGCAGCCCTGGGCTGGCTCCCTCACTTCTTCACGTCTCTGCCCACGTGTCTTCCTGTCAGAGAAGCTTTCTGTTACCTCTCCCCAGAACGGCTCTGTAATCACCCTTCCCCTCAGTCCCACCTCTCCCCTTTCCCGACTGGGCTTTCTTCATAGCCTTTTCCACTCTCTGATACTCGTTTTGAGTAGTTGCTTACTGGCGGTGGCCCTCCTGAGTCCACGGGAGGAGGGCTTTATTCTCTCTCTGCTGAGACTTGGTGCCTAAAGCAGTGCTTGGCGCATGTGGAACTCAGCAGTAACTGCATAGTGAAAGGAGTTTATTTTCTCAGGTACCTTAGTGAGAAAATCTTCATTGAGAACATAGGTACTTCATTTAGGAATAGGAACATTTAGAACATCACCCCAGTGCTATTTACAGTTGCCAGGACATGGAAGCAACCCAAATGTTCATCGACAGATGAGTGGGTAGAGATGTGATGTATGTATTCATACGCATATACAATGGAACAGTACCCAGCCATAAAAAAAGAATGAAGTAATGCCATTTGCAGAACATGGAAGTACCTAGAAATTGTCATACTAAGTGAAGTAAGTCAAAAAGAGAAAGATACCATGTGATGTCGCTGATTTATTTACAAAACAGAAACATACTCACAGACTTAGAAAACACAGTTGTGGTTGCCAAAGGGTAGAGGTGCGGTGGATGATAAATCAGGAGTGTGGGATTAACATACACACACCGTGTGCTTAGTCACTCAGGCCTGGCTGACTTTGTGGCCCCATGGACTGTAGCCTGTCAGGCCCTCTGCCCGTGGGATTTCCCAGGCAAGAACTCTGGAGTGGGTTGCCATTGCCTTCTGCAGGGGGTCTTCCTGACCCAGGGATCAAAGCCGGGTCTCCTGCGTTGCAAACGGATTCTTTACCATCTGAGCCACCAGGGAACACCCGTGTGTGAAATAATCAGCAGGGACCTCTATAGCACAGGAAGCTCTGCTATTTTATAGTAGTCTAGATGGAAAAGAACCTGACAAAGAATAGGTGTGTGTGTGTGTGTAAACTGAATCATTTTGCTCTACCCCTGAAATTAACATATTGTAAATCAATTATACTCCAGTATAAAGTAAAAACAAAAACCACAGACATTACGGCATCTCGTAGGCATGCTTCATCTTTTATACAGGTAATGCCTGCACCTGACTGAAAGCACACGTGGCGCGCAGTGAAGGGCCTCTCACACCCTGCCCCCCAGCCACCTCACCCCCAGTCTCCGAGCTAACCAGCGTGAAGGTCGTGTGTCTATTTCCAGAGACAGCCTGTGGTTCTACATGTCAAACCACAGGCATAGTCCTGCCTCCTTAAAAGAAAGATGTGACTTTTAGCATCTGTGCTGTTTGGTACCTTCTTTCTGGTTTGTTTGTTTTATACAATGTATTTTGGAGATTTTTCCTTGTCAGCATGTAAAGCTCTTTATCTGTGAACAGCTGCGCAGCATCCCGCTGTATGGCTGTATTGTAGTTCCTTCTTTGATGAACATTGAAGTTGTTTCCAGCCTGTAGCTGTTACCAACTGTGCTGCAGTAAATATTGATAACCTTGTATATATATCATTTGCCATGTTGCTAGTATTTGAGGAATAAATTCCTGTGAGTGGAATTGCTGGATCAAAGAATGAGTGTGTGTACTTTTTACGGACACAGCTTATCTTCCACAGGTTATACCAATTTATACCTCTGGCATAGTGTGCTGTTATTTGATCATTGCCAGTCTGACAGGTGAAAAGTGATGTAAGTGTCATCATACATTTAAGTCGTTTGTATTTTCTGTGAGTTGTCCATGTCCTGTGCCCATTTTTCTACTAGGATTTTGGTCTTTCTTTTGTTAAAAATTGACTTGTAGAAGCTTTCTTTTATGTAAAATTGGCCTTTAATTTGTGATCTCAGTTGCAAACATTTGGTTCCATTGGCCAGTTGTTTTCTGATTTTGCTCATGGTGGTTTTTCCTAGGTAGAAATTTTATCTTTTATAGGAAAACATACTCATCTTTTCTTTTCTGGTTATGGGTTTGGGGTCATACCTAGCCCTTATATTTTAATTTTTAAAAGCATCATGATGTCTTCTTATACTTCTGAGGTTTCATTATTTATGTTTGCTATCTCTGGTACTGCTCAAGTGTTTTCTGGAATAAGATGTGAGATGGAGTTTCAACCCCTTTTATTTATTTTAAAATCTCAGAGTTTTTAGAATTTCTTACGTCTTACTTGAGAAACTATCTGTCAGCAGTTTTCTGCTGAACTCTGAATGGATCATGTTGACCTGTGTAATTTTTCATTATAAATTGTAGTTATCATTATTATTATTATTTTTGGCCATACCACGCAACTTGGTTCCCTTACCAGGGATTGAACTCGGGCCCTGAGCCGTGAAAGCGCGGAGTCCTAACTGCTGGACCTCCAGGGAATTTCCAAGTTGTAGTTATCTTTGTCTTACCAATGTGGACCTAAAATAATGATTGAGATTCAGTCTATTGGTGAGCATTGTTTTGAGATAAATTTTGTAGAATTTTCAATTGGTAAGTAAAGATTATGATTAGTAATAATAGATGTAATGATAGCTAATTAATATTATGTACTATACCTAAGGAACATGTTTAGTAAATGACTTAAAACTAAAGAAATAAGAGATTTTATCCCCTCATTTGAGTGAATCATGTTTGAGATCTCTTCACTCCCTTGATTAATGCCTGGCTCTGCCAAGTTAATAAATAAGAGTTTACTGGGGCTTGATTCTTGTATCTCGTAGACTCCCATTATGGACCATCATCGTGCAGAATGACAGTCCTGAAGATCCTGGCTGTAGTGCCAGAGGAGGCTTTGGGATTACCTGCACAGGCTCAGTGATGGCCTTCACACTTTTGCTCTCTTCTGTTTGCACGCTACTTAGCCCAGCCTGTTGTTGAATCTCTGCGGGCAGGTGGCATTTTCACCATGTGGTTAGCTTTCTCAAAGTTTGTAATGGCTTGCTTTACTAAACTGTCAAAAAACTCAAGCTAGGCCTAGTAAAAAAGTTAGCCTGCCCGGCCTCTTCAGACTCTTTCTGTCGGTCCTCACAGTGAGGCCCGTAACTGGCCACGCTGGCCCCTGTCACCCTGCAGCCTTGCTTGATCTGTCGCCGTCTCCATCTTTGCTCAGGTGCCCTCCCACACCTTTCTGCTCAGCCATTCCATTGCCTAAATGTTTGACTTCTCACATTCTCCAGAACTGTCGGGTTCCTGTTCCCTCCGTCCTCCCTTATATAGAAGTTCTCCTGGATTTGGTCCTCAAGCAGCAGCAGCAGCTCCTCAGAACTGGTGAAATGTAGGTTTCCAAGCCCAAGCCCGCATCTTGACCAGCTGAAACAGGAACTCCAGGGGTGTGGCCCAGCATGATGTTTAGCTCACTGGGTTTTATCTGCCTGCTCTTCTGTCTATGGAGTTCTCCAGGCCAGGATACTGAAGTGGGTAGCCATTCCCTCCTCCAGGGGATCTTCCCAACCTAGGTCTGCTGCATGGCAGGCGGATTCTTGACCATCTGAGCCACCAGGGAAGGCCTTGATACTCATGTGCTGAAGTTTGAGAACCACTGCTTTATGGGATCTAATTCAGAGCTCTCCTCATAGTAAGCAGTCCCTAAAAGCTCACTGGCCATTTAATTTGTGGATTATATTAATAGCCATTGATTAATGTGTTTGTCACCACAGTTACCATTTAATGAACATCTACTCAGTGCTGGGCACTAAACGAGGTGCTTTCATACACATTGTCTCATTCTCACAAACACTTTGCACAGTAGGGAGTGGTGTTTCCCACTGTATAGATGAGGATGGGGAGGCTCGGAGGAAGCAGTAACTTGCCAGGGTGGCGCATGGCTGTGAGAGGCAGCGGGAGGCCTCAGTGGGCCCATCAGATGCTACGCCGATCCCAGGGTCCTTCCTGGCACGTGACACTGCCTTTCGGATGCACCTTGTTCCTAGAGAGTGCCTACGAGCCTGTGGCTGTCCTGCGGTCATGGAGCAAGTGGCTGGAGTGCCCACCTTTCTGGACCTCCCCCTCATATTCTTAACCCCATCTGCTAAGCAACAACTTTCCAGCTTTTTTTTTTTTTTTTTAAGGTAGAAACAGACTGTTTTCTTAATACTCATTTACTTACAGTATATCAGAAAATTGGGAGGTAAAGGAGACTGAGATCATAGTCCAGCCTCTACATATTTGCATATCTAGCCGTTACATTATGTGTGCTGTTTTTCTCTCAAAAATCAACATGTATTTTTGTTGCAGTATAAACTGGTATATGCCACAACTCTGGCCCCTGCACTTATGTTATTTTTACAACTTTAAAAAATCATGCTACATCGAATTTAGAAAAATATTAATTGGTCAGAAAAAGTATTTTTGCTGGCTTTGCCTCAGTCCAGCTGTGCTGGGAAAGTGACATGAACAAGTGTTAGATTGCACGCTGCCGTGGCCCGGGGGGCCAGCTGCTGTCTCGGGGGAGGGCACGTTGTTCAGGTCTTCTTCCCTCTTAGACCGCAGGTCCCTCTCCCTCTCAAACCCCTGCCCCTCCACGCACATTTTGGGACAGGCAGTTAAATAGGAAAGTCCGTTTATTTTTAAAATTTTTATGCAGAATTAAGTGCTTGTTTCTTACCCTAACTATGTAAGTGCTTACTCTCACTATAGTTCTTGGTTTGAATGCATTTAACAAGTGTGAATTGATTATGTGAAATGTAAATAACAAGTAAATTGTTATTTATTTAATAATGATAATAGCTAATACTTAGGTAGCTATTTCTGTGGGCACTACCTCCAGTCACTATGTATTTTAACTCCTTAATCCTCCGATGCTGTGTTCTCTGTGATGTGTCACTTTGCATTTTTGAAATGGTACCCTATTTAGCGTTTGTGTTTTCCTGTTAGGACCTGTGTGGAGGATGGAATTGATGTGTGAATTTCCACTGACAAATAGATTCAGTTCAGTTCAGTCCGACTCTGCGACCTCAGGAACCGCAGCACGCCAGGCCTCCCTGTCTATCACCAACTCCCGGAGTCTACCCAAACCCATGTGCATTGAGTCGGTGATGCCATCTCATTCTCTGTCGTCCCCTTCTCCTCCTGCCCTCAATCTTTCCCAGCATCAGGGTCTTTTCAAATGAGTCAGCTCTTCGCATCAGGTGGCCAAAGTATTGGAGTTTCAGCTTCAAAATTAGTCCTACCAGTGAACACCCAGGACTGATCTCCTTGAGGATGGACTGGTTGGATCTCCTTGCAATCCAAGGGACTTTCAAGAGACTTCTCCAACACCGCAGTTCAAAAGCATCAATTCTTCGGCGCTCAGCTTCCTTTATAGTCCAACTTTCACCTCCATACATGACCACTGGAAAAACCATAGCCTTGACTAGATGGACCTTTGTTGACAAAGTAATGTCTCTGCTTTTTAATATGCTGTCTAGGCTTTTAAAAACATCAAGTAATCAAGGAGTGTGCTGGGGACACAGGCTGAAACCCTGTGATGAAGGCAGGTGGCGTCTGGAACAGGATGTCCCAGGCTTGAACACAGGCTCAGGCCACCTGGCTCAGCCTCATCCCGCACAGGACAGGCAGGCCCTGGCCGGCTCTGTGCTTGGGCCGGGCTTGTCCTTCTCTGGGGTCATGAGTGTGCCATGCTTTCTGACCACTCAGCATGTGTATTTGTGCTTGAGGTCCAAGAACTTTGGGATTTGAGCACAAACACTCAGGTTTGCTGTGGACAACAAGAAAATTTGGGGACGTTGTTATTGTGTCTCTTCTAGTTTAAAGACAAATCTAGCAGCAGTACTCTACATGGAGGAGAGGAGACCTTTGCATACCTCCCTGAAGACTGCCTTCTAGTTTATGGCCAGTTCAGTTCAGTCTCTTAGTGGTGTCTGACTCTTTGCGACCCCATGGACTGCAGCACCCCAGGCTTCTCTGTCCATCCCCAACTCCTGGAGCTTGCTCAAACTGAAGTCCATCGAGTCTGTGATGCCATCCAGCCATCTCATCCTCTTTCGTCCCTTTCTTCTCCTGCCTTCAGTCTTTCCCAGCATCAGGGTCTTTTCTGATGAGTCAGTTCTTAGCATCAGGTGGCCAAACTATTGGATCTTCAGCTCCAGTTATGGCCACTTACTTTAAAATGCTGCTGCTGATGGGATCTGCTGGTATTTGGAGCCTCAGCCTTTGTCAGAACCGTATGTACTACCACCAAGCTGAGCTGCTCGCCTGCGTTTCTCAGCTTTCAGTAGCTATGCAGCCTCACTTAAAATTGCTGCCTATTTCTGCCATCCTTCTTGCATTTGCATACAAAATTTCAATACATCCCTGCTGGCCAGAATTTTATTAGTGGACATTAGCCTTGGCTACAGAGGGAAGATTTTCTGAAAGACATTCAGGAGCTCTGGAGAGCGCTGTGGGTGTGGGCGTGGGTCTTCGTTGCTCAGGACCCGCAGCTCCAGAACTCGGACTTGTCAGGAGGTGAGCAGCACCCTTCTGCCTCCTCTGTCCACTCTCCTCACGGCTCAGCCTGGAAAAGGCTTACAGCAGTTGGGACTTGGCACCAGCTGAATGAGTGTCACTTGGTTTATGCTAAGCTTAACAAGTTTTGCAGAGTCTTCTATATTTCTTCACTCTGTATTGTACATGATATAATTTCAAGTTCTGACAACTAGTTGTTATTGTCTGATGTAGAAGCCAGAAGACCACAGGTGAAGGAAGGATACAGAAACGAAGGCTTTGGTTTCCTCTCCTTGGGTGCTTTTCCTGCATTTACTGGGTGTAGAGCTCCAGGTTTAGCTGCGGTATAAATTGATTTTGTGATTGTAGACAATTTACTTCCTTTGTCTTAAGTTGCAGGATCTTGAGAGCAAATGTGACTTTTTAAAAGGTCCCCTCTGGCTTCTGATTCTGTGAATGTGAGACCTAGATTACCTCTGTTCAGATAAGACCAGTGTAGGTAGAGATATGTTACAGAATTATTCATGCTGGGAAACCAGTTGCTGCTTCAGTCCATATCTTTGTGAATAGCTTTATATTTAACTTTTTAAGCTAGTGCTTGCAAGTTTTTAATTGTTTGTTTTATTATGTGAGATAGTGAAAAGTACTTAGAGTGAAGCAAATGTGCAATTGTTGCCAAGTGCTAACTTTTGGATTATGGTTGATTTCAGCCTTGAGTTTGAAACTGCTTATTCGGCTGGTTGGCCTGCTAACCTACATTTAAAATGCAGTATTGTCCCCGTGGAGACTACAAATACGATACTGTCTCTCTTGAGCCTAATATTTTTACTTCAAGCCTCCAGATTTTCAGTGCTAAAATGCTGCTGAATAGCAGAGGGCAGATGCCATTGTGGAACCTCTCAGCTGTTTCTTCTGGATTGAGGATAATCCAGGGCCTGGAATCTCTAGAAAAGCATGGGATTGATGATAAATTTGTAGTTCAGTTCTTGTGAGAAAGACAGTGTTTCGATTTTAGATCCACATTAGATGAAAAATTGGAAGGTAAATGTGGAACAGATTGAATTCCCCAAAGAGGACTCTGGGGGAAGTTATCTCTGGTGGCCACTGTAGCAAATTAGGAGGCCCAGCGAATGCTTCTCACACTGTAGCACTGTTGGAAGAGGGAAGCAACAGAGCCAGCCGTGGCCTCCTTATCTGTCCCCTGAATGGCTGGCTGCTGGAAAGAGTTTTCCTGCCTTACCTCATCGAGGAACATCACTGGTGCCACAGAAACATTCATAACAGACACCAGCAGTCCTGATGGGTGTGAAACTTATGATTTGGCCAGTTCCGAATAGTCCCATCACCTGTTGGTGACATGTCACCCCTGCTCACGTGTTTACCTGGTGTAGCTGCAGGCTTCCAAATGGTGAATTTTCCTTGTTTGTTCAGACATGTATTTGCCTGTGATCCTATGCTAGACCATGACATGCTTTTAAACTGCTAGAATAATTTTCATATAGTTTCAGTTTTTTGGCCTGTGTTTCCTTCTTTTTCTATTAAAAAATTATACAAGTAGTATAATAATTATTGAGGAAAAGTTAGAAATTAAGATAGGGGAAAAAAGTCATTTAAATGCTACCCCTGCTTTTAACATTTTTAATATTTTGCTAAGTATCTTTTCAACTTGTTCTCTTTGCAAACATATATCTCAGAATGAAACTTTTTTAATTATGGAAAATTTCTGACTTACACAATAGCAGAGAGAATGTCTTCCAGCTTCATCATTTGTCAACATGTGGCTAGTCTCATTTCATCTACTGTCTCACCCATACTGTATATTTTAAAACAAACCCCAAGCATCATATATTTTCTTTATATTTTTTCTACAATACGTATACTGTTTGGGGAAATAAAACCATATTTTTACATGTAAAAAGTTTACATTTGATCAAAGTCTGTTCTTTGACAGACTCATAAATATTTTTATAGTTGGTCTGTTGATATATAAGGATCTTTTTCTTATTTATTTTTTTACTTTTTATCTTGAAATAATTACAGATTCATGAGATGTTGCAAAAAATGTGCAAGGAGGCCCCCCACATACTTCACCTAGTCTCCCCACTGGTGATGTTTTGCCTCACTGTGGTGTATGTAGTTGGATGCCAGGAAGGTGACATTGGTGGATGTCTGGATTTCACTGGGTTCACATGGGTGTGTGTCTGTGTCTGTGTGTTCTCTGCAGTGTTATCTCGCTTGTAGATTCACGTAACCACTGCCACAATAAGTGTTTTATAGTCGGTTTGTTCAAATTCATTTTGTAGAGGGTTTATTTAAACTTACTTCCAAACACAGACCACACATTGTGTATACTGTGCATGCCTTTTAAGTCTCTTTCTAATAAAAAAATTATTTTGTTGTAATTTTACACTTACAGAAAATGACGATGACAGCACAAAGAACCCCCAGGTGACTGTTTAAGACCTGCCTGTTTGTTTTATCGTGTGTTTTCCCTCCGCCTCTTCTCATTCTTCCTCCCTTCTTCCCATATGTATATAGGTACATGTATAATATAAATAATTTGGGAGTAATTTGTAGACATCATGCCCTTTTATCCATGTAAACCTCAGTTTCTATTTCCCAAGAGCAAGATTTCCTCATATATTACCACAGTACATTTATCAAAATTAAACTATACCACTGATCTCATCTGAAGCTCAGATTAAAATCACAGTGGTTGCCTGCATGTTGTCCTTTAAGAGCCTTTTGCCCCTGGTGTGGGAGCCAGTCCAGCTACACAAACTACAGTTAGTTAGTTGCAGGCTCTCCAATCCCATTCAGTCTGGACTGATTCCTTAGTTTTTCTTTGTTTTCATGGCTTTGACATCTTGAAGAGTTCAGACCAGTTGTTTTGTGGTTAGATTCATAGTCTAGTTCACAGTTCTAGATCACAGTTGGGGCACCACAGAACTGCTGCTGTGTTTTTCTCAGGGCAGCAGGAGAGCAGAAAGAGGAGGCTGCCTTGCTGATTAAGGTTGTGTTTGCTACATTCATCCATTGTCAGGTTCTGCTTTTCTCTTTGTGATCGATACATAATTTGTGAAAGGATACTTTGGGGCTACATAACTATTCTTTTACCCATCAGACCTTCATCCACTGTTTTGGCATCCATTGATGGTTTTTGGCTGAATCAGTTATTACTGTATTACTGTGAGTTCCAGAAAAACATCTATTTCCACTTTATTGACTATGCTAAAAGCCTTTGACTGTGTGGATCACAATAAACTGTGGAAAATTCTGAAAGCGATGGGAATACCAGACCACCTGACCTGCCTCTTGAGAAATCTGCATGCAGGTGAGGAAGCAACAGTTAGAACTGGACATGGAACAACAGACTGGTTCCAAATAGGAAAAGGAGTACGTCAAGGCTGTATATTATCACCCTGCTTATTTAACTTATATGCGGAGTACATCATGAGAAACGCTGGACTGGAAGAAACACAAGCTGGAATCAAGACTGCTGGGAGAAATATCAATAACCTCAGATATGCAGATGACACCACCCTTATGGCAGAAAGTGAAGAGGAACTAAAAAGCCTCGATGAAAGTGAAAGAGGAGAGTGAAAAAGTTGGCTTAAAGCTCAACATTCAGAAAACGAAGATCATGGCATCCGGTCCCATCACTTCATGGGAAATAGATGGAGAAACAGTGGAAACAGTGTCAGACTTTATTTTGGGGGGCTCTAAAATCACTGCAGATCGTGATTGCAGCCATGAAGTTAAAAGACGCTTACTCCTTGGAAGGAAAGTTATGACCAACCCAGATAGTGTATTCAAAAGCAGAGACATTACTTTGCTGACTAAGGTCCATCTAGTTAAGGCTATGGTTTTTCCTGCGATCATGTATGGATGTGAGAGTTGGACTGTGAAGAAGGCTGAGTGCCAAAGAATTGATGCTTTTGAACTGTGGTGTTGGAGAAGACTCTTGAGAGTCCCTTGGACTGCAAGGAGATCCAACCAGTCCATTCTGAAGGAGATCAGCCCTGGGATTTCTTTGGAAGGACTGATGCTAAAGCTGAAACTCCAGTACCTTGGCCACCTCATGGGAAGAGTTGACTCACTGGAAAAGACTCTGATGCTGGGAGGGATTGGGGGCAGGAGGAGAAGGGGATGACCGAGGATGAGATGGCTGGATGGTATCACTGACTCGATGGACGTGAGTCTGGGTGAACTCCGGGAGTTGGTGGTGGACAGGGAGGCCTGGCGTGCTGCGATTCGTGGGGTTGCAAAGAGTCGGACACGACTGAGCAACTGAACTGAACTGTGATAGTTATAAAATGGTGATTTTCAAACTCCATTTTTCTCTCCTTCTACATGTATTGTGTGTTAGTCTACTGTAAGGGAAAGCCCTTTTTCCCTCCCCATTTATTAATATTAATATGAACTCAGATTCTTATTTCATTCCATGAAAATTCTGGAGTATTGTTTTTATGTTTAAATTGTCCCATCTCTGACCAGTAGTAGTTTCTCTGCTTTGTCCCCAGAGTCTTTTGGACCCAGCCTCAGAGCTCTTTCATAGTTTTCTTGCTCAGCGGTACAGAAAGGTGTTCCAGGTTCGTCTTGTCCGTTTCTTGCTCCGTACCTGGTGTCAAGTATATGGGCGCCTTGGTGACTTTAAGTGACAGCATTTGTGACAAATCGCTTTTGCCCAGTCTGGGCACCGGGACTTCCTGTTGCCATTTGGTCATTGCTTCTATACGTTTTTACCTTCCGTGTGGAGAATCTGAATTCCTAATGACATTCACATGATTTTTTGTTTTATTTTACAAGACATTAAGAATAACAATATACTGTTACTACTAATAGTATGATTACAGTATGACTACCATTTTAAGACTTCATACTTCTTTTTGTCTTTAGAATCCTATTTTTTAATTGCATTTTTCACTTAATGATATAGCATGTAATATCCTTCTTGGCTGGTAAGTAAATGTCTTCATTTTAAATGGCTACATGATATATTTACCCATTTCAATTTTAGAACACAGGATGTTAATAATGTTTTGTTAGAAAGCTGAGGAGACTATCTTTGTACATGTGTTTGATTATTAAAATTATTTTTAAATTTATGATTAGCAGCCAAACAGAAATGTGTATAAATGTAAAGTTCTATTAATTTTTCACAAAATAGGTCAACCCCAGATTAAGAAACTTCATTCCTGGCCTCCCCGAGACCTCCCCACACTCCGCAAGGGGCGACCACCATCTTCAGGGCAGCATCACAGACTAGATTTACTTATTTTGAATTTTAAGTGAATAGAATCATTTCATATATCCTATGCTGCTTTTGTATCTGGCTCCTTTAATTCAAGATTGTTTTGTGGTGTTTTTCCATGTTTTTTCTCCCTGTTTTTTCTCAGTGCGTGGTCTTGCCTGGTAGTATTGTATGGATAGCCTAGTATGGACGCTCCTTTGTGCTTGGGCCAGCCCTGGGCTGCTGCAGATTGTTTACCCACTTGGAAAATATTTTCTAAGGATAAATTCCTGGGAGCTGAATTTGTGTTTAAAGGATAGGAGGCTTTTGCTCTGTGTTGCCAGATTGCCCTGTGTAAAGTCTGTGCCAGTTTACGTTCCCGTCACAGTCGGGCGAGGCCTGTCCCCCCACATTCCTGCGTGTGCTGGTCTTACTGGTCCATTTTGAAATGGGGTGGCATTGCATTGCCACCGCTGTGCCAGTGCAGAATACACTTCAGGCGCCTAAAAAGGCATAGGGAAGAAACATCAGAAACGTCTGAGTGGCTATTATTGAGGTCGCCTGTAAGGCAGCTATGTCTTAAAAAGATTTGGCTTAGTTGGGGAGATAAGACATGTGACAAAGGATAGACGGTAGAAGTGCCAAGTGAACAGTAGTTCCTGTGATACTGTGAAACTTCAGAGGAAGTAGAGAGCAGGACTTTTCTTCGTGGTCGTATCTAGAATGGCTCAGTTCTCTCACTGCTGTGGATTTGAGGCTGCTTTCTTCACCTGAGGCCTGGCTGGACTAGAGAATAACTGTTTGAGTTACAGAGGCCAAATCCAGGGTTCTGCCCATTGATCTCAGTGGCTGATCGCCTTTTGTGTAAGATAAGTTTAATGTTCTCTCTAGCTCTCTCGCTTCCTGTTTGAAAGCCCAGCAATATATGAAATCCAGAGCACTGTCATTCGGTGTAAAATTAGTGGTACACAGCATTGCCATTTTTTGAAATTTCATATGTTGCAGATTGAGTAGCTCATTGTTCCGACTGAGGTTGGTTGATTGAAAAGATGGTAGCTTGGTGTGATTGAAATCGCAGTTCTAAGCTCTGTGAAACCTTGAGCAGATCACCACCTTTCCCTGGGCTCAGTTTCAGTGTAGGATGAGGAAATGGGGGTCAGAAAATTGGCAGGGCCTCCACACAGTTGGAGATCTAGGGTGTTTCTCAGTTAGAATAGGAGCCCCTCTGCAGAGCGCTGCTTGTGTTACTCAGCATCTTGAATCAGAAAATTGGAAAATCATTGGCTGCTCTGCCAGGCATGCGCTTGTGAACTGTGTGAGTGTCGGGAAGGCAGTAGTATGGCAGTTAAGAAGCATATAGGAGCCACTCACTGCCTTGGGATGGGCTTTCAGTTTACCAGTGTTGCCACCGCCCTTTCAGATGGCCACAGAATTTCTCCCCACCCCCACCCATTAGGAGAAGCTTTAAAAATATTTATTTTCCAAGTATTTGAAATATCTTTTGCAGAAATAAAAACATCTTCCCTTATCTTCCATTTGAGATGTTGGTATTCCCTTGGGACTAGATATGCATATTTCTATGCATGTTTAACAGAAGGGTTTAATAAAAATAGGGCATTTGAAAATGTCAGCATTTTAATGTGATGAGATCTGATGTTAGAATGTGGGCAGATTGATTTTACCTAATGTTTATTCATAGTTTTTCTTTAATGAAGAAATCAATATTTTATTAGCCTAAATGAAGCACCAGGACAACCATTTGTAGTGTTTCACATTGTGAGAAGAGACTCAACCTGAACGTGGAGTGCAGCGTGAGCAGAGGAAAAGATGGCGGAGGTGTCGCGGCTCAGCGGCTCCCTGAGTTCATTTTTGAAAGACCACTCTGGGGGAAGAGGAGTTGAGCTTACATAGCTGTTTTTAAGTGACAGGAGCCTCGGGGAACATGGCATGGGATGACAGCAGAAGCTTGTTTTTTCAGCAGACACGTGACGGACAGTGCTGGCCCAGGAGGAGCTCTGCCCTCTGGGGGCTGCTCCCACCCACCCGGAGCAGGAGCCCGCCTGGCTCCCGGGACGTCTCTCTCTGGGGACCACTGAGCAGTTCCCCAGGTTGTCCTGTGAAGCTGCACCAAACGTATGCCTCTTCTGACTGTGCGTCTCTCCCCGTGTTGGAAGGACCTGAGGGTGGCGCCCTCACGTTCTCCATCTCCCGATGGCAGGTGGCGCTGACCTTCTGTCTGCCTCCCTCCCTGGAGCTCCCTGCCCCACTCACTGCTCTGGCCCCGCTGCTCTGGCCCAGAGGAGGGCCTCTGGGGCGTGAGTGCCGGTTGCCTGTGCCAGGGTCAGGACGGGCAGGAACCTGCAAGGGCGACATGCCAGCTCTTCTCGGTGGAGGGAGTGGGTCTGGGGTGCCAGCGCACGTCTGTCTGGCAGTAGAGGAGGATGGGAACTAAGAATGGGGAGGCACTGTCTTGCAGGAATCACATTGGAAGGAAAACATGCCCCTACACCTGGCTTTTGCTGTTTTTCTCCAGGAAATTCAGAATAGAAAGAAATACCCCTGGTTTTCCTTATTTATATTTCTTAGAAAGTATTAATGAATGATGAGACATTTCAAAGCCTCTCTGATAAGCATCAAGTCCTTCTGTATTCAAAAGGAGAAATATGAGTTTCAGCGAGAGGAACTGACTTTTCTAAAGGGCCTTTTAAGTGTCAGGTGTTACTCTTCAGATGGTCTCCGATTGAGTAAAACAGCCCCGCGAGGCACATGCTTTTTGAGAGGGGGGGTCTGGGGTCTGGGCCAGCCTGAGCGAGGCCCGAGTGTCTGAGTCCCACTTCAGCAGGCCCAGGAGCCTGCCGTCACACAGGGACAGAGTTTTAGGGTAGGTGCTGCCTCCAATGGTGTCTCATCAGCTTCCCGTCAGAGCAGCGGAGGGAGCAGCGGGCCTGGAATTCAGCAGCCCACCACTTGCTTCTCCTTGACAGCTGTTTCTGTTCCTCTGTTTAGAACATGGGAGCGGCTGTAGTTCTTCGGGGCACAGGTCTGTAACGACCGCCAGAGGAACTGATGCTTGAGGGTGCTCTGTAAGCCGTCAAGTGACCTGGTATGTGCCAACGAGGGTGGTTTTCCTTCACAGATGGGCGCCCAAGAAGGCATTAGTTGTTGGCTGGGCTTTTGGTCAGCAGCAGAATTACGTATGTATGTGTGTGTCTGGCTCTGGGTTTCTTCTGCTTCCCGCCGTTCCTTTACTTTTCTTTCCCTCCGTTTTCAAAAACGTATCATTCCTACAACAGAAACTTAAGGATGCCTTCTGTGTGCCAGCCCTATATTCGGTGTTGGAGGTGAGTGGGGAATAAGACAGATAAGGTTTTGTCCTTTTTGAAACACTCCAGCTGTACAGTTGGCCTGTACAGCTTATAACTTATACCAGTTATCCCGAACCTGACTTCTTAATACCCCGGCGTCTTTTGTTTTAAATGTGTGAGACCCTGAATACCATTCATGCCACTTGTGCAGCTGTTTTGAATGTACCTGTTGGTGAAGAAACGTGAGGAGGCTGGAGTGCGCGGCTGTCCCACCGCAGGAGCCTGGTTTGTGTCTCCTCCCTGGGCGGCCGCTCGGCCTCTGGCGGCGCCTGGCGGCTGACTGTTCCCTGAGTAGGCAGCGACGTATTTGAAAAATCCCTGGTCGGTACTTTTGTCACTAGGGCCCCAGGTTATCTTCCACTCTGGTGGAGATGATTTGTATTAAATAGTGCATTGCTCTTTGTTCACGGAGCAAGGGGGCCTCAGCTCGGCGTGCTCTGCGTCTGCTGTCTCCAGGCCCGGGCCCGGGAGGCGCTTCCTCAGGATGGCCAGCGGGGTGTGGTCCCGCCCCAGACGGCGGACTAGGCCCGCGCAGGCACGAGACCCCAGGCCTACCTAGGTTCAAAGTCTCCCCCAGGAAGAACTGGGGAACGGTCTGTACTGTGGTTTATTTTCAATCCCCAGTCTGGAGCTAGGACTCTTGAAGTCGGTGATCCTCTGTGGCCCCAGGAAGGAATCCCCTGCCCACTTCCGGCTCCTGTTTTGGTCGTCTGAGAGGTGGTCAGAAGGAGTGGTAACAGCACCACGGCCCTTCTTCGCTTTTCAGATGGCATAATGGAGCCCTTTGATGTCACTGGGGCGGCTCCAGCTAGTTTGGATTAATCCATTCAGGCTGTCAGTGAGTCAGCAACCTCCTGACTTTTTTGTTGTTTTTAAAAGGACTGTCACCGTGTAAGGAGCACAGTTCCCATGTTAGCGCTAATAACTGTGGCACAGAGGGATAGGCACGCAGTGGCCACCCAGCGAAAGAATGCCTCGCAGGGTGGGCTCGGGGGGAAATGGCACTGGCCCCATGGTGGGCAGCATTTGTGTGATGGGGAGGAGTGGGGAGTGTTCTGAGGGAAAAGAGGAAGGCCAGGGAGGCAGGAGGGTGTGGAGAGCCCAGACGGCGTGTGAGCCCGCACCTCTGCAGGTGTGTGTGTCAAGGCCCATCGTGGATGGCCCCTGCCTGGCCTGTGGATGCCAGCTAAGGAGTTTAGCCACTGATGCGCCGGGCAGGGCTTCAGAGGTTCTGAGTGGGAGAGTGACGTGAGTCTTCGCGAGGGTTAATCTGGCAAGCGTGGAAGACAGCCTGGAGGTGTGGGGACAGGCGGGGAGGGGCCTGGTGCCGAGCCACGGGAGCGGCCCCTGGGCTTAGGCGGCCTGGCGGAGGGTGGGGTGCTGGGCGGGGGGCACCTCGGAGGCAGTGGGCCTGAAGCTCGGGAGAGGGGCCTTGGGTGGAGGGGAGCCATATAGTGTAGACAGGGTGAGCGTCTGGTCTGGGGGGGTATTAGATAGCGTTTAGATATGCCACTCCAGTACTCGTGCCTGGAAAATCCCATGGGCGGAGGAGCCTGGTGGGCTGCAGTCCGTGGGGTCTCGAAGAGTCGGACACAACTGAGCGACTTCACTTTCATGCATTGGAGAAGGAAATGGCAACCCACTCCAGTGTTCTTGCCTGGAGAATCCCAGGGACGGGGGAGCCTGGTGGGCTGCTGTCTCTGGGGTCGCACAGAATCGGACGTGACTGAAGCGACTTAGCAGCAGCAGCAGCAGCAGATATGCCAGTAACTGGACTCTCTTTTGGCAAGTTCTGTGAGACTAGTTCTCTCTGAGGTGGTTCTCAAAAGGGGAAGGAAAATGGGACATTTTTTACCTTTATCACCTATACACCTCCCATGTACCATCATCTGGTGTGCCTCTTTCAGAAGAGGTCTTCCTGAGATTTTTTTCCACACCACATCAAGTGCTTTTGGGCACTGAGGAGTATGAAGTAGCAGGCTCCCGTGAGGAGGACGTGGCTGGGCACACGTGCTTTCCCTGAGCTCCCGGAATGGCGTGTCCGCCCGCCCCTGGGAGGCCTTGCCTTGCTGGTTCTCCTTCCTCCTCCGCATTCCTCTTGGCCCCGCAGCCTTCCTGTGGACCAGGGAGGGGTCTGGGGGAAGGTGTGAGTTGAAACTGTTTCTTTTGCAGACCTCTGTGGTTCTGGAAAGATAAATGGTTGTTAGTGCCTTGCTGAACTGACCCAGCTGACTTCATATTTTGACAGTATTCATCATGAAGAGAATTCCAGGGGTTTTTAAAGGATCAAAAGTCCAAGGAAAAAAGAAACAAAACGTTTTAAAGTTTGTACTTACTGACTGAGGATTTCGGTTAACCAGCTCTGTTTCTGTAGTAGGAATTGTTTAAAGCATCATGTAAATTTCTTCTGTTGAGAATGAGACACTGATAAATGTAGACAGTAGCTCCTTACGCAGAAACTAATGAGCATACCGATGAAATTTAATCTTACTATTGAAAAATCACAGTTCTATTCACCTTTTGTGACAAATACTATATTGGAGCTGAAAAACCAAATATTCTTATCAGTTCTTAGAATTCTTGCCAGTTCTTCAAATGGGTAAGCCTTTTAAATAATTGGTTCTGCTATAAATTGACATTTAAAGATGTAGATAATGGAGCACCGCACGAAAGAAGCACCTGTGCCCCGTCTGTGAGGGCTCAGCAGAGCGCCGAAGAGCGGAGGTGGCTTTGTGGGGTGAGAGGGTGGCGGCTGTTTAGTGAAGTAGCTCTGCTTTCTAAGGGAGTTTTTATTAGAATTCGTGATTGTAATCCTTGGAAGGAAAGTTATGACCAACCTAGATAGCATATTCAAAAGCAGAGACATTACTTTGCCGACTAAGGTCCGTCTAGTCAAGGCTATGGTTTTTCCTGTGGTCATGTTTGGATGTGAGAGTTGGACTGTGAAGAAAGCTGAGCACCGAAGAATTGATGCTTTTGAACTGTGGTGTTGGAGAAGCCTCTTGAGAGTCCCTTGGACTGCAAGGAGATCCAACCAGTGCATCCTAAAGGAGATCAGTCCTGGGTGTTCATTGGAAGGACTGCTGCTGAAGCTGAAGCTCCGATACTTTGGCCACCTCATGCGAAGAGCTGACTCATTGGCAAAGACTTTGATGCTGGGAGGGATTGCGGGCAGGAGGAGAAGGGGAGGACAGAGGATAAGATGGCTGGATGGCATCACTGACTCGATGGACATGAGTCTGAGTGAACTCCGGGAGTTGGTGATGGACAGGGAGGCCTGGCGTGCTGCGATTCATGGGGTCGCAAAGAGTCGGACACGACTGAGCGACTGAACTGAACTGAACACTGTGATCATATAAGTGATTAAGTACTAAAGTTTGTGTAACGAACTAAAGTATTTGAGAGTTGAGATAAAGGAGCCAACTTGGAAAGTGGTAGTTGGGAAAATGCTTGCTGGAAGTGGTGGGACTTGTACAGGTGGATAAGATTCCTGCGAAGAGGGGTAAACGAGACTATCCCTACCAAGAGGGCAACTCAAGCCAGGAAAGAGGGGACCTCTGCCCTCCCCAGACTCCACGTGGGTGGACGGCAGGACGAGCTGAGTGGTGGGACACGGCCCTCGACCCCTCCCTTCCTTCCCAGGTTCCTCAGCGGTAAAATGCGGTTGGTATAAGTGCGGACTCTGGGGGGCGACTGTGAGACAAGATGCGATGCTAAGAGTCAAGCTCCTGGTGCACAGGAAGTGTTCAGTGGACCGAAGTTGCTGTGGCTGTTAGGGAGGGTGGAAGGGCAAGACCGCTGGGTAGTCGTCATGTTATGATGTGATGGGAAATAAGAAGCCCTTGCAGCACTGCCCCCAGGTAGGTTGTCCCCGGGATAAACCAAGAATGGTAGCGACCATTTGGGTGCTCATGTGTGCTGGCTGCTTTATCTCTGTTATCCGTGGGCCTCTCCTTGGCCCTGTGGGGAGCTTCGTTCTCTGCGGCTGTGAGAGAAGTGATGGCACCTCCCCAGAGCCACCCGGCCACCTCTTGGGAAGGCAGGGTTTGAACCCAGGCCTGCCTGGTTCCAAAGTGTAGGCTCTTTCTCCTTCTGTTAAACTGTCTTGACCTGGGAAACCGTCTATCGGGCTGATGACCCCATGGGGAAGCGGTGGCTGGCTCAGGTCATTGGCACTGTTACTGAAAGGTGGGTGGGTTCTGACCCCACTCGCCAGAAAAAAGGAGGGGGAAGAAGAGGAAAGAAGATAGTAACCCAGCAGTGGAAAAAGAGACAGAACTCGGTGACTGGCTGTCAGAGGGAAGAGGAGAGGTGGGTTGGAGGTGATGGTGCAGCTGGAAATAAGGGCAGGAACTGGTGGTCCCGACGTTCCCCTCACCTGGGTTCACGCTTCAGAAAGCTCAGGCACCACGGCTGGAGTCCCCAGGTTTCTCGGAAGGATAATTTCCTGTAGTTGGGCACCTTGTTGTCACTTCAGGGCTCACAGGAGTCTTGCTGGTGTGAGTGACATGTTGCCTGGCTAGTGTCTGCTGCTCTGGTGCCGTCGTTGCCTTTGGGGCTTGAGGGGGAGTGACCTTAGGGAAGAGAGGTGCTTGCTTGTGTTCCTCGGGCCTCGGTCTGTGTTTGTGCCTTCTGGGTCAGTGCCGCCCCCACCAGTGTTGAAAGACCAGTTTTGAAAATTGCACTGAGTAGGGGCTTCTCTTTGTTTTCCATCGCGCTGCACAGGCTTCTCGTCACAGTGGCTGATTGTTGAGGAGCAGGGGCTCCAGGGGTGCAGGGTTCAGTAGTTGCCGCAGGTGGGCTCAGGACTAGAGCACAGGCTCAGGAGTTGTGGTGCGCAGGCTTCGTTGCTCCGTGGCATGTGGGATCTTCCCGAATCGGAGGTTGAACTCGTGTTCCCGGTATCAGCAGGCAGTCTTAACAACTAGACTACCAGGAAAGCCCTGGACTGATACTTTTGTAAAATAAAATAAGGATTCCTAGGAAAAGAAACTGAAAAAGACATTTAGGAAGCAAGTTTGGATTTTTTGTTATTAGATTCAGTGGGTATAAAATCATTCTGTCACATTGCCCTTCTAAATGCTTATTCTCAGTCACTACTTAGTTTTGACTGCAGACTAGCAGACTACTCATGGTCTGGTACACTTTGAGAGCAATAATCTAGGAAGAAACTTTGTTAAGCAAATTAGTAAACAGGACGCTTTTGGAATATTTACATCATTCGAGAGTAAAAATTGTCCATCAGTTGGCATTTGAAATACTGTAGACCTGTGTTTGTGTGCGCTAATGACAGCATCTTTTAGTAAGGTCCCCTGTTGGGGCAGGAAGGCAAAAGAGCTGTTCCAAGAACTGAGGTTGACATTGTGAGGGATCCATGAGTTTAAAACTAGTAGCAATATTTGGAAACAGTGGTGCTTTAAACTTCCTCTGTTCTTCTGAGAATCACTATTTCTTTTGCTCATTTAATTTGAATTACTTTGTGTTTTCTCTGCTTGTTTCTGAATTGTTTTTTTATGTTTTGGTGCATAATTTTATGTATATTCTTTCATGGGGTAGTTTCTTAAACAAACTGAAAAAAAGAAGTCTCAGTGGTTGCATATGCTAATATAGAGATCATGTAATAATTTAGCGGTTCTAATTTCAGATTCGATTTTTGACTCTCGCCATCAGTGTATCTTATATTTTGAGTTGTCTTTACTTTTGCTGCTGTTTCCTTGCCCTGAGGTCATTTGCTGAGTTGTCCCCTTACCCTCGACTTCTCTTTCCCTCCTTCGGGCTGAGCCCAGGAGCTGCTTACCCCTGCTGGCCTCACCTGTCTGCGGTGAAGGGGCTCCTGTCCGGACCCCCCCACCTCTGCCATGCACCCACCTCGCACGTCACAGGACGCTCAGGCCCCGCGCACGGCCCCGTTTCTGCTTGCTCCAGATTTGGGGCTTCCTTCCGTAGCCCACAGTCTGCTTAGCTCACCCTCTGGACAGCGCCCTGGGGTTGGGAAGAGAGGTGTTCTCCCCACTGCAGCTGCGGTGAGGCAGGGAGAGCCCTCCATGCACGCCTTCACTCCTTTGCCCTGGGCTCCCAGGGTCACTCAGCTCCAGACGGCCCGGTGCTTGGGTTCTGAGCCTCATCGTGAGGTCCTCTTCTTCACTCACTGTTTGTAATCTGACAGACCTAGAATACTCAGTCACTGTCCCAGGCCTCTTCGGAAGAACGAGATCTTCAGACCCCACACTTGGGGTGGTCCATAGGAACCAGAGCAGTGAGCCCCAGAACCGCACCCAGGGCCGAAGTGGGTGTTTCAAGGAGACGTTCGGTTGTCTCCACCGGTGATTCTCTGATAACAGGCAAAGGGGCGGCTCACCTTCATTTCAGCAGCATACTAGATTGCACAGAAGGTTTCTCATGAAGAAAAAAGTCCTGCTTTTAAAGAGGGGAGGCACTTTGAAACTCACGTGTAGCCCACGCCAGAAGTCAGACTTTGGAGTGCCCTCTGTCTCCCCACCCCCTTTATGGTAAAACAGGCCTGGGCTCCATATCCCGCCCTTCTGTTTCTTCGGTAGGTACTGGGACCTCGGCTGGGTTATTTACCTTCCCTGAACTTGTTTTCTCGTCTGTAAAATGGGGGGAACGTGGTCTCTTTTGAAGCGTTATGATAAGGATTAAGATGATGCCTGTACCAGACTTGGAGTGTGGGTTCAATGAGTGAAAGTCACTTGAAAGCTAACGTATGAGAGACTGTGACCCAGTGCAGGCGCCGCTGCCTCTGCGTAACTGGCCGAAGTCCTGGCTCGCAGCCTGAGCAGGCGTCAGGATCATCTGGAGCACTGTTGCACCTACGGCTTGCTGGGACCACCCGCTCAGCCTGGTGGCTCAGTTCCTCTGGGGTGGGGTGGGGTGGGAGAAGGTGCGTCTCTGAGTTTCCAGGTGACGCTGCTGCTGCCTCCGCTGGTCTGGGGACCACACTTTGAGAACAACTGGGCTGCAGGTAAACTCACCAATGAGCTTGTAGGTGCTGGAGCTGTATTTGAAAGCCGAGCTTTTATGTGGTTAGAAAATGCTTGAAATATGTTTTACAAACACTGTATTTAGTATCTCCAGGATTTTTACCTCCTGAAGTCCAGGAGTCTTCATTAAATATATGTGAAGAAGAATAAGTTGCAAGAGTAACAGTTGTAAACATATTATGGATAGTCTAACAATATCAGATTGGCCGAGGTATGTGAAAGTGTTTTTATAAAATGCTGAAAACTGCAAAAAAAAATTATAAAAATTAAAATATTTTAATATTTTAATTTTTAAGATTGAGCATCATAATGGAGTATAAAATAGTGTATCTTAGAGTTCTCATCTCAATGTGCTGTTTACCTTGTGTATTTTTCTCTTTCTCCTCCAGGCTGCTGACTTGAGTAAACCAATAGATAAAAGGATATACAAAGGAACACAGCCTACTTGTCATGACTTCAACCACCTAACAGCCACAGCAGAAAGTGTCTCTCTCCTAGTGGGCTTTTCCGCAGGCCAAGTCCAGCTTATAGACCCAATCAAAAAAGAAACTAGCAAACTATTTAATGAGGAAGTAAGTAGCACCCTGTCTTAGCTGTTAAGAACCCCTATAAGAATGTATACGTTCTTACCGAGGGTATGGGCCTTACAATTTTACTCTTTGAGTGAAGCCCATTTTCCATCCTCAGCTGTCCTACCTAGTGTGACCCAAATTTAAATGTGGTGCGTTAACTTGGTGACTGTTACCTGTTCTTTATTGGGCTAACTGTTATTTTGTGCATTTTTGTGTCTATAGCAGGTGTTTTAAGAAAAATTGTTTTTATAATGGAGATAAGGATGAGACTAATAGCTTGATCTTTATAATTTAAATAAGAAGATAAAGAATTCTAAACTGTGTCCACATCGCCAGAAAATTTCATGCAGATCAAAGAACTTGCTAATATTTCCTTAGTTTTCGCAAACGGTAGATAAAGTGTTGATGTGTGTGTTTGACAGGCATACATCTGAGAATTTGCTCTCTTGCTCTTGAGAGCGTTTGCTCTAACATCACCTCTGATGTGGTTAGAAGTCCTGGCCCTTGAAACTGGCTGGCATGGCACGAGCTCCTGCCTGTGTCGTGCTGTATCCTGGGATTCCTGGTGGCTCCAGTCTCATTCCTGAAGGAGCCCGAGAGATCTGAGCTGTCTGTTCAGAAACATGTCAGAACCTTTAAACCTGGGCAGATGGAAGTTGCCGGATAGATTATATCTTTAAAAGCTTTTGGAGTGGCTTTTTAGTCCCAAGTCTTGCCATTACATATTTGATGCACTTCCTCTGCTGTTTCAGTGTGACTTTTCCTAGTAAATGGAGCGGACGAGGTCGGCTTGCTGAGTTAGAGGCCCTGGCTGCAGTCTCCTTGTAACCTCAGCCCTGGGGTGACGAAGTCAGGTCACCTGAGCCCCTGTCGGGAAGGGCAGGAGGTTTTGCATTGTTGCATGGTCTAAAAGTTATTAACTTGAAACAGAAGTAAGTTATAGATTCTGGTTTTTAAGAAAATAATTTTGTTTGGGAAAGAATACTCCACTTGACAAATTGCAGTTAAAATTCGGATTCTTTTGCAGTCCCTATGGTATATGCTGTCCATGTATATCCAGTGTCCATCCACAGTGCTCCCATTGGACTTTGCCAGTGGATTTGGTGACCTCTTTTGAGCCATGCCATCTCCTCTTCTAGTTTCATCTGGGTTGACTGGAACAAACTTGCCATCTGGATTGACAAACTAGAGAGGAAAAGTATTTAATCCCATTTTCTGTTTAAAAAAAAATCTTAAGCAGAAAATTATTCTGTTTACCTAAACATTTTATTAACAGCATCTGAGGGAGTGATTTCTAAGTGGCTGGATGATTTGGGGGGAGGTTGGTGGTAGGGAGAGTGGGGACACAAAACTACCCTTGCCTGCACTCTCAGTAGAAATGCGAACTTGGCGTCCTGCAGGGTCTGTATTTAGGTGGGGACGTGCTTTCGGCGGGGAGGGACTGGAGCCACGTAAAGGGCGGTTGGTAAACAAGGTCGGGAGGCCGCCCGGCTGTGGATGGCACAGCCTGCCTCTTGGAGAACAAGAAGGATTTGTGTGCCATCACTGGAGGGGGGTGGCGTGCAGCAGAGGCCCCAGGGCCCCGAGAGCACTCGGTTGCCTCAGCTCGCCCCATTCCTCACTCAGGGCAGCCGGGAGCCATGGGCTGCAGCTCCCCACCCTCAGGGAGTGAAGCGGAGTTACCTCCTCCTCTTTGTACATTTTATTTGGAAAGTGGCTGTTCAAAGGGAGAGGATTGTGTGTGGTTTAATGCCAACTTGGCATTTACAGCTCCAGGCTGAAATTGATTGCCCTTCACAGTGAGGGCGTTCTTTGACCGTACAGATGGCATTCTCATCGGATTTTGGTCAAGATGTCTTAGAGACAGGGTCATCGGAGGCTTGTTTCTCAGAGGGTGCTAGGGATGGTGGTCACAGCAGTCGTTGGGGCGTGCTTTGCATTCGTGTGAGACTTGGAGGTTTCCGAGTATTTTACTTGCTTTCTCTGCACGGGCGGGCGGGCTGTTGTCTCCACTGTGCAGACAAGGAATTAGAGAGAGAGGGTAAGTGAGTCGTCCAGACCCGGCAGCAATTTGATGATATGCTTAGATCCAGAAATTAATTCCACGCATCCTTACTGGCCATAGATAGTAAGCCCCATCATAGCTGGTTGCCATATGGGCCTTGTCACCTCCGGAGCTCACTCTTCTGTGAGATGGACAGGGAGGATGTGGAGTGTGTGTTATGAACAAAGTAGCAAGAGAGGTGGGTGTTAACTGCACTCTTCAGGATGTGCCAGATACCATAAAATAAAAACAAAAATTCAGCGAGGGAAGTTTGAGAAAGCTTCCAGAAGGTGACATTTGACCTGGGTTTGAAAGATGCAGAGGAGTTGGAGGAGGATGAGAAGGGCCTTCGAAGCTGGAGAAAACACCTTAGCATGTGGAGAAACATGAGGCCAACAAAGGAGTCCAGACCTCAGTGCGTGGGCCTTGGAGTGGCTGGAGGTGAAGCTGGACAGGTGAACCGGAACCAGATTGCAAAAGCCTTTCGTGACATGCTGAGAAATTTGGATCTGACACTGGAGGCTGTGGGGCAGCCTCTGGGGTTTTACTTAATGAAGGGAGTGATAGGATCAAGCGTGTTTTTTTCGGACTCTCGTCAGCACTTGGGGAAGGCGGGTTGGAATGAAGATGGCGAGACGAGTGAGGGGCTCTAGTGGCTGTCCAGGAGAGGGCTGAGGACTTGGCCCGGGGTCGGGGCTGTCTCCTCATTCATTCTGCAGACCGTGGTGGCTGACCGCGTGCAGAGAGCACCTGCCCTGTGCTTCCCCTCCAGAGGGGGGGGAGTGTGAACAGTGCCACACACACACACATGCACGCACGCACATGGCACGTGGTGGTGACTTGTGATGTCAGAGGAGACAGCGGGCCTGAGGGAGAGAGGCAGACACGGCGCCTGATGGACAGGGACGTGGGGCGTGTCTCGGAGGAGGTGGTATGCTTTGAGCCGAGCCTCGCGTGAGAAGGCCCCCCCAGGTACGGAGCTGGAGCTGGAGTGTTCCTGCAGGAGGGAGAGCAGGGGCAGGCCCCTGTGGGAATGAGCCTGGGGCCAGGAGCCCTGGGAAAGGGGTGTGGAGTGAGGGCCTGGCTGGGGTTGCTGCCTGGCCTCCGTGCAGGGAATCTCGCACAGGGGAGCAAGAGGTGGTCTGCTTTGTGTTTTTGAAAATTACTCTGGCTCCATCTTGGAGACGGAGTTGGAGAGACAGATGAGCAGATGCTGGGTTTCTGGCTCACTTGGCGCACTGGTGAGAGGGGAAGGAGCAGGTACTGGAGCAGAGTGAAAGGTCAGAGTTCCTTTTCCTGCTTGTCAAGCTTGAGAGGCCGGGGTAGTTGGGTATGTGGATCTGGAGCTTCAGACTAGAGGTAAATTCTGGGAGTGGTCAGCATGTAGATAGTAATCACGTCCCTGAGATTAGATGGCAGGTCTGTGGAGAAAGCACAGTAGGAGCAAAGAGAGGTCTGCTGCATCCTGGACGTGTCTAGGACTGAGCCCTGTTTATACCTCAAGGCTCTGGCCATCTGTTCATTGCCTGCAAAGGGGCATTTACAACAGTTTATTACCGTGAACTTTACAGACGCAGAGTGAGCGGCTGAGAACTTAGCCTCTTGGACCCGAGTGCCCAGAGCACAGACGGCAGCCCTGCCCCTTCCTGCCCGCAGGGTGTGGGTTTGTTCCATCGTCTCTCCTCAGCCGGAAGGTGGATAGACGGGCTCCCCAGCTGGAGGGGTGGGGAGGATGGGAGGCCAGCAGAGGGCCTGGAGCGCCAGCCCTGGGGAGAGCTCGGGAAGGTTGCACACCGGGGGAAACCAGAGGTTCCTTTCACCGGGGCTTGCAGGAAAAGCTGCTTGGGAGGTAAGGTAGCAGCAGTTTTGAAGAAGCACAATAATTTTCCAGAACAAGAGGGTAAGAGCAGGGCAACACAGAGAATAAACACTCGTCAGACAGGTGATGGGGCCTGTTTATCCGGACTGCGGCGTCTGTCTGTCTGTCTGACTCGTCTGAGGGCTGCTCAGCCTCTCATGATACACAGGCACACACGTGTGCACTCGCTACAGTACTGATGACTAACCTTGGCCTCCTTTCTGAGGGTGTCTGCTACACGAGACTAGCGCAGATGTTTGGGTGGACGGATGGGATAGGTGGGTGGGTGAGTGGAAATGAAGTTCTAGAAATCCACATTAGACCAAAGATGGATGAAATTTTCTGTCTGGGAATAGAGTGTATCTTAAAAGGTGATTTTTCTGCCCATTGAATAAAAAGTTTTAAATACTTGTTTATACAAAAAATTGGGACCGAGAGAAGTACAAAAAAGATAGGAAAACATGACCTGTGAATCCCAGGGCTCACTTGTTGGTTTATCACGTTTGTAGTTTTTTATGTTTTCTAAGAGGTGAACTTGTCAGACTCACACTTTCCGTTAGAGATGCTGGCAGCCTTCACCTCCCAGTTTGGCCCTCAGTCCACCCAGTTCTCTCTGGGCGTCTGAGGTGAGCCCTGCCCTCTGGGCTGTCCCGGCTGCTGTGCCAGTGGAGCCAAGCTCGGGAGGAAGGCAGGACGATGCCCTCTGGCCTCCCCTCAGGAGTGCTAGCCCGAGACTGCTTTCTGCAGCCTTCAGGGTGGACTTCGGGGCTCTCCTCGTAGTGTCACCCCTGACTCTGATGGGATTTGGAGTATCTGATGGGCTCTGTTGAGTGTCTTGGGACTTCTGATGAGCTCCCAGACCATGCCAGCTCCTTCATAGTGAGAGCTACTGGTGGGAGGGGGTCGCCCGGGTCAGCGTTCAGCCTGGTGTGAAGCACCCCAGAGAGGTGTGGATCCACTTGTTCATCACTAATGATTACAGTGTACTGGGGAAGGAGAGGCGTAAAGTGGCAGTTCCTGTGTGGTGATGAACTCAGGCCTGTTCGTCTTTGTAAAAGTCCTGGTTATATCGGGACTGTGTCCACAGAATGGTAGGTAACTTGAGAGTGTTTTCAAATGTGTCTGATTGCTGGGTTAGATGGAAAATCTCGAAAGACCTGGTCGTCTCAGCTGCTGGCATCCCTGGCGTGTGATGAGCGCCCCTGTCGCCTGTCTCCTCTCTCGCAGGTCATGGCCAGGGCAGCAGGGCACAGGCTGCGGTCTCCTTGGTGGGCACCCGGCCGGCCGCTGCCCGCGCTGGGCCTTCTTCTCAGCCCAGGCCCCCGGGGCAGGGAGGAGAGGGGCCCAGTTTCCAACATTCTGTCTAGTTACCCTGCGAAGAGTGGCTCTGGGCACTTGGTTAGTTTTGTTTCTGTTGCTTTTTTTAATCAAAGGAAGGAAATGGGCATGTAATGATCTCCTTAAAGTTTTAACATTGGTAAAAGTGGCATTTGATCCTCTTTCCCAGGCTTTGAAACCCCCTCTCCTGATGGTAGTACTTGCTGAGGGAGCAGTAAGTGCCTGTATAGAATCAAAGCTCTTGGTCACTGTTTTTGCTTGTGGCTACATTGTGGCTTTTCCAGTAGCTGCTGTGGCTTTTGAATTGTTTGTTTTTAGTGTTTTTGTTATAAATTAATATCTGCGTTGTAAAATGCGTACCCGTCCCTCCCCAGTAATTTTTTTCCTGCTTATCATGTTGATAGCAGTGAAACATAAAGTGTGTGTGCTTGAGAAAGCTTCATTTTAGCAGTGGTGGCTTTAATATGGTTACAGGTTTATTTTTATTGTTTCCTTTATACTAGTTTCATACAGTTAGAAGATCTTGTTTGTGAATGACATTGATGATGGTAGTTTTGATGCTTGTTGCGTTTCTTCACTGGATTAATTTTAGAAATGAGATGGTTTCTTCTGCATCCAGAATGGTGATTACCAGGGGGAGAGTGGGTGAGGGAGCCCACTTCCTGGGCAGGTGTCTTGGCATGCAGACCTGGCATACTAATGCCCAGATTATGGACATTATGGGATTTTATGGGAGTGATCCTGGCAGTAGGCCTCCGAGCATTTTGGTGTTTTCCTGTTTAATGGAGAGCCCAGCGGCGATGCTAGGCAACCTGAGAGCCTGTCTCACCCTGAGACCTGCTGTGTCCTTCCCGCTGAGGCGGCCCCCCTCAGCCTCTCCTCTGCAGCCTTGGGGGCTTGCTTCTCCTGGCCCCCACACCGACCCTGTGCCAAGAGGGGAACGTGAGGGGCGGGGAGCAGGGGCCCTGGCCTGGCCCCATGCTCACTCAGCAGCAGTTCCTTCCTCTCCTCATGGGATTTCCGGCTTGTTTTCTCTGCTTGCCTGGGTTTGGTCCCGCTCGCCGTAAGGAGCTTGTCCCCAGAGTTTACACCCCGCTCCTCTTGGGCACCTTCTGCCTTGGCTGCGTAAGTGTCACGTGTCTGGCGGTCGCTGTCCACAGCCGATTTCCCTGTCCTCCCCGGTCGTTTCCCTCAGCGCCTTACGCAGTGGGCGCACATGACGTCTCCCCAGCACGGCCGCCGTCCGCTTCTTTCTGCCACATCCTTCCCAGGCGCTGCCCCTCAGCTCCTCGGAGTCTGCTCACATGCCTGCCCCACTCCGCCCAGCCTCACCCCCTGGGAAGCCATCCATCCTGCCCCCACCTCTGGTCGAGTTTAAGAGCTTCTTGTCGGGGGGGCAGTTGTCACAGGCTCCAAAGCAGTCTCTCTCAACCCGCACCGTTCTGTGCCTCCCGACGGGAGATTCCGCTTGGTTCTGTGACTTCCCTTTCCAGGAATCTTGGGTGTGAGCCACAAATTCAATGTAAAATTTTCTATTAGCCACAGTAAACCATTTAAAAAATAGGTGAAGTTGACATTTTATCTAATACACCCAAGTATTATTTTAGCATGTAATCAGTTTAAAATTATGAATGAGGTGGTCTCCATAGTTTCCCAGGTCTTCAGACTTCAGGGTGAGCTGTGTCCTTGTAGCATGTCTCACTCTGGGCCAGTCACTCTCCAGGGCTCAGGGCTGTGGGGTTGGTTAGCACTGGGCTTCAAGGTCACAGCCCAGAGCCCTTAGCCTGGGACTCCGTGTCCTTGAGTCCTAGCTCACAATTCCACATCTGATTTCCAGCCCTTGCTCAGGTGCGCCAATGGAGGGGGTGCAAAGCACGTTCCCGAGCTGCCTGTCCCCAGCCTGGGCGCTTGCCTTTCCCTGGCTGCCTCGCCCCTCCTCTGCCTAGGAGCTCCTCACCCCAGGGGACCTTGGGTTTTGCCAAGAGTGTTTTTCCAACATAAACATGTGCTCGTCCAGCCCAAGACCTCACTGAAACTGGAGAATTGAAGCACAGAAGGGAAATCCCGTTCCTTAACTTCGAGAACTAAGATGCCTTACCCTGTTTACTAGACATTTTCTAGAACAAAAGTATACCCTTATGGTCCCGAGACTGGGCTGCATTTGTTATAGTTATTGAACAGGATATTCTAGGTATTTGTTTCTCGATTTCTGTTCTCTTCTTGTCAAACCCAAACCAAGAATAGTATGAAATAATAGCCCAGAGCAACTTAGTTCAGTGACTCCTAGCCAGCCTGGGACATGTGTCCCGCACCTCACCTGGGGCTGAGAGGCCTGTGCCGGGAGTCACCTGGCGTGTCGCCGGGATGACAGCGGGTGGTTCGCTCCCCATCTGCGCCCTTGCTGCCCTCCTCTGTGGGTGCCCAGCCGCTGCCTCCAGCCTCTGTCTGCTCCCTTTCCTTCTCAGCTCGGTGAGCCCGCACGCCCGGGCAGAGACCTCCCAGGCGCTCCTGTGAGGCTGAGTCCCTCCTCCCCGCCCCCCATCCCTGTGCCTGCTCAGTGTTCGCACACAGCAGACCCTGTCCATTCCCCTCCTTTTCATCCCTTGTGAACGCAAGTTCCCCGCAGGAAGGGACGCCTTGTCGTCTGTGCTCAGTGCAGGAGTGAACGGACGGGCGTGGGTGGTCAGCAGGAGGGCCTGCAGGGAGCCCCGCAGAGCCTGTCCCCTGGGGGCGGGCGGCAGGGCACTCGTGGGAGCGGGACACCCACACCCTGCCAGTGGGAGCAGACGTTGTTGCGTCCTCCGTGGGCGGTAACGGCGACCCCCGTGAACAGTTACCAGTGCGTGTGCCTTCTGACCAGCTGTCCCACTAGGGCTGCGCCCTGCAGCTGTGTCTGCCGGTGAGAGCTGCAGCATGCTCCGGTTGGTCTTTGCCGTATCAGTGTCCGTCGGCAGGGGCTTTTCAGGTGCAGCTCAGCACATCCTTGTTGTTGAGCGCTCTGCATGTAGGAAGGTGCAGAGAGAGGCTGTGTGGACAAGTACTGACCGATGCGCGTGATGCGTGACTGGGTGAGAAAGCAGAGGTGCAGACAGTGCAGAAGAGGAATCTGGGCCCACATGTGCCTGTACTGGCCTTGTCCCCACAGGAAGACTCTGGGAGACAGACAGGAAGCCAGCGACAGTGATTCTGGGGTGGGGAGAGGGGTGTGAGTGAGGCTTTAGACTGGACGCTTTTATATGTGAATTATGACTGTGTCACCTATTTAAAGAACAAAAGCTTATGTCGAGGGGTCTGTGTATGCAAAGCCTCGTGCTCAGGGCCTGGCCACAGAGCAGATCCTCGGGTCGGAGGTCAGCACTGCCGTCCTGATGTGCCCACCACGCGCCCAGACCCACGTGCCCTGAGACGAAGAGGAGCTTTTCCCTGCACTTGGCGCAGGCTGGTGGCAGACTGACAGTGCAGAGCACTGGAGAAGCCCTTTCCACGCTGGAGTTGGAGCTGTGGGCTGTCGATCTGGGTGGCATGCAGGTGGCGTGCAGGTGGTGAGGTGTGGTGTGTCTCGTGCCCCAGCAGGGCACGGAGGTGGGTTCCGGTTTTAGTCCCTAAGTTGTATCCGCGTGTGTGCTTACAGCAGGCTCGGTGCACTTTTTAAGCATGGAATACTCTTGAAATGTGTTTTGGCAACCCAGTAACATGTATTTTAATAATGGTGCCGTGATTCTTTATCTCCATACCTCACAGTTGCAGAGAATGCCATTTTTATTTGATAGCATTACAATTTTGAGTTCTAATGGAGTCATTTTTGCTGTGTCTTTTAAAGCCAGAAATAAAATTTTCTCCTAACCGTAGTGCTAGATGTTTTTATGTTCATCCTTAAATGGAGAGATGTTGGAAAGATTGAGATGAGGTTTGGTTGCGGTGAGATATGAGGTGCTGGGCGGGGGAAAGGTCGCTTCTCCAGCTGCCTCGAGAGGCCCTGGCCGGGAGGTGAGCTGCACGGCCCCGGGACCCTCAGCCCCCAGGCGGGTCACATTCAGAGAGGCAGCCTGGCCCGCTGGGTACAGCACGGCCTGGGGGCTTGTGAGGCGCCCCCGACCTCCTGTGGAAACCCTGGCAGAGCAGCCTGGGCTGGCAGGTTGTTGGCCTTGGTGCAGGTCAGCTGCTGGGCCGGTGGGTCCCGGGGCTGGAGAGGAAGGGCGCGAGGGGGACTGGGCGGCTGTGAAACTGCGGTGGCAGCGAGGCCGCCTGCTGCTCGGAGCCCCTGCCCAGCCCGCTGGCCCCAGCCCCTGGCCCTGCACCGCCCTAGCTGGGGACAGGTTGGCCACCTCCCTTCTGGGGCCTCATTTTCTGTGACTTTCTGCAGAGATGCAGCAGACGCACGGCACAAAGCCCCCTGGACACAAGGCCCTGTGTCTTGGTGAGCTAGCTTCCCGTCCCTGTGGCCCGTGGCCCCCTGAGGCTCGAGTCAGGGAATCCCAACCACACGGGGAAGTGGGAGTGTGTATCGCCTCCCAAGCCCGAGGGCTCCCAAGGCACCAGTTATGGGGGTGGCAGCAGGACTTGCTGGGAGCTTGGGGGTCCTGGGAACTCCCAGTGGTTTCTGGTGCCGTGATTTGGGGGCCAGTGAGCCCCATGCAAGGTCTTCAAGCAGGGGCGTGTACGTGGGGGTCCTCCTTTGGGGAGTTTCTGCTTTTGCCTTTTATGCTTTTGGTTTTAAAGGCAAAACTCCCAATCTGTGTCCGTTAAAATTGGTCAGTGGGTCAAAAGTAAGCGAGGGGTAGAGTGGCAGTGATTAGGCGTTAATCATCTGTTAGTGTTTTAAACACCACCTTGTTCCAAAGAAGGTGGGGGGATGGCCTGTAAGAATACACGCAAGACAAGGATGGTGAGTGAGGCAGTCGGTGAATCAGGGCTGAGGTCAGAGCCCAGGGAGGTGTGCGTTCCTGTCCTGGGTGTTGCTGGCTGCATGTGGACCATCCCCGGACCCCCGGGAGTCTGAAGGGGCGGGTGCAGTGGGGACGGGCTACAGGGGCCGTGAGGTTGCAAAGCAGCAGAGTGGAGAGCCTGGGGTGGCCCAGTGCTCGGCTGTGGGGCCCGCGAGGCTTGCCCGGGGGGTGCGTAGCATGGACGCTGTGCAGGTGCTGGAGTCCCAGACCCCGGGCTCCCGGAGTCGGACGTGTGACGCGCCAGGGGCTGCTCCCCTCCCCCCCCCCCCGTGCGTCCTGAGCCTGGCACAGTGTCGCGTGGGCACAGACTGGGCTCCCAGCAGGGTTTGCTGAATGACTGACACCCTCAGTGCAAGCCAGTGTCCCGACACCTCAGTGCAGTCCTAGAAAGCGATTCCATGAGGGGCCAAATGCCCTTCGCTGCCCTGCCCTCAGGCTGGGGTGTGGAACGCCTGGACGGATGTGTCCTTCTCACCGAGAAGCAGACAAGGTTTCTTGCTGGAAAAGTAGCCCTTGAAAACTTCTCCATTGTGATAACTTGTTCTCCTTTGTCTTCACAGAGACTAATAGACAAGTCACGAGTAACCTGTGTCAAATGGGTTCCTGGTTCGGAAAGCCTTTTCCTAGTAGCCCACTCGAGTGGGAGCATGTACTTGTATAATGTGGAGCACACTTGTGGCACCACAGCCCCCCACTACCAGCTCCTGAAGCAGGGGGAGAGCTTTGCCGTGCACACTTGCAAGAGCAAATCCACGAGGAACCCTCTCCTCAAATGGACGGTGGGCGAGGGGGCCCTCAACGAGTTTGCTTTCTCCCCAGATGGCAAGTTCTTGGCGTGTGTGAGCCAGGACGGCTTCCTGCGGGTGTTCAACTTTGACTCGGTGGAGCTGCACGGCACCATGAAAAGCTACTTTGGAGGCTTGCTGTGCGTGTGCTGGAGCCCCGACGGCAAGTACATCGTGGCGGGCGGAGAGGACGACCTGGTGACCGTCTGGTCTTTTGGGGACTGCCGCGTGATCGCACGGGGCCACGGGCACAAGTCCTGGGTCAGCGTGGTGGCCTTTGACCCCTACACCACCAGCGTGGAAGAGAGCGACCCCATGGAGTTCAGCGGCAGTGATGAAGACTTCCAGGACCTTCTTCACTTCGGGAGAGACCGAGCGAACAGCACCCAGTCCCGGCTGTCCAAGCGGAACTCGACCGAGAGCCGGCCCGTCAGCGTCACGTATCGGTTCGGCTCCGTGGGCCAGGACACGCAGCTGTGCCTATGGGACCTCACGGAAGACATCCTCTTCCCCCACCAGCCCCTCTCGCGCGCGCGGACACACACGAACGTCATGAACGCCACCAGCCCCCCTGCGGGCAGCGCCGGGAACAGCGTCCCCACGCCCGGCAGCGCCGCACCGCCCCCACTGCCGCGGTCCAACAGCCTCCCGCACGCCGCCGTCTCCAGCGCCGGCAGCAAGGGCAGCGTGGCGGACGGCGCCATCGCCGCCGGGGTCAGCAAGTTTGCCACGCTCTCGCTGCACGACCGGAAGGACAGGCACCACGAGAAAGACCACAAACGGAACCATAGCATGGGACACATCTCTAGCAAGAGCAGCGACAAACTGAACCTAGTCACTAAAACCAAAACGGACCCGGCCAAAACTCTGGGGACGCCCCTGTGTCCTCGCATGGAAGACGTTCCCTTGTTAGAGCCGCTCATCTGTAAAAAGATAGCACACGAGAGACTGACCGTGCTAATCTTTCTTGAAGACTGTATAGTCACTGCTTGTCAGGAGGGATTTATTTGCACATGGGGAAGGCCTGGTAAAGTGGTAAGTTTTAATCCTTAATGCTGCACCAGATCTAGAACTTGAATAGGTAGTGATTTTTTTCTTGCGGGAGGGGTGGGGTGTACAACGAATGTGAATGACACTTCTTATTCTTAATGTAAATCTAAATGCATCAGAGCCATAATTTTGGATACTGCATGCCATATAATTCCGAATCATTTGATA
Source organism: Oryx dammah (assembly GCF_014754425.2). Taxonomy (NCBI): domain Eukaryota; kingdom Metazoa; phylum Chordata; class Mammalia; order Artiodactyla; family Bovidae; genus Oryx; species Oryx dammah. The sequence goes on along the minus strand of NW_024070200.1, from coordinate 2,936,539 downwards.
ATTCACCTTAGAACGTTTAAAAAATATAATCAAACTAATTGCCAGCCAAGTCAGTCACCCTCCTGCGAGTATAGAGTCCCACGGTTAGCCTTCCTGTATTAGACTATTTCAATTTTAGGAAAATCATGCCAGTGTGGGGAAACTATGACTTTAAAATGCTAAAATTAAAGTTTCTGCTTTAACTGGAATATTTTTGCTTAACTACTCAATTAGAATATTGTACACCTGATCAGAGTGTATGTTCAATACAGACGGCCATTAATTGTCATTTATAGTCCAATTTTTTATCTTAATCATAAACTGTTTAGGAATCTATGAAATTTAACTTTAGGAACAAAGTGTTCAGCAGGGTTGATTGATATTATTTTTACATTGTTCTGGCAATCCACAGAAAGAGAAGAGCCTTAATTTTTAAAACCCATTTTAGTCATTTTATGACAATTAAAATTGTTTAATAAACATCTTTTTTCAAAGAAGCAGTTTGTAGCACTTTGATTGAGATTCTGTGCATTGAATGAAGTACCCACGTTTCTCAGAGCCTGGACGGTTGCCATGGACTGCAGGCCAAGGGCGCCAGAAGTGCCTCTTGCCACACAGCCAGGGTCTCGCGTGGTGGATGTGACTTGCTTATGTTTTTTCCAGCAAGGGAAAGGAGCTTTTCTTTTCTTTCTTTTTTTTTTTTTTTGTGGGGTTTTGGTTGGGTTTTTTGGTTTGCTTTTTGTTCAGTGAGGCATATGACCGCAGGCCCTTGTGAGCCTCCTCAGCTCTGTTTAGTACAGGCCCCAGGGTTCAGAGAGCTTCCCGCCTCTCCCGTTTGGGTTTCAGGTTCCCACAAGAGGCAAAAGGCAGGTGTAGCGTGTCCGTCTTCTGGATCGTTCTTGGAAGGCGCCCCAAATCTGTGTCAGCGGCTTCCCCAGCACCTCCCCTGACTTGGCTGCACCCACTTCCAGGGGAAGCCGCTCTGTTTGACTTGATTCCTTAGCACGAGGATGAGCTGTGGGCGCAGTCGCTTTTCGGTTCACTGTGGACGAGGTGGCTCTTGGAGCTGTATGTTCCATGTCGAGATGATGATGGTCTTAGTAACTTATTTTGGTCACTTGGGTTTGTATTACTGTTGTGTACACCTTTGTGATTAAATACAGAGACCCTGATTGTTTACACTGGTTTGAGTAGTGAATGCGATGCAGCAAAGTGCAGGCTTGGTTTCTCTCCGGCTCGAGACTCTGGCGCAGCAGCAGCTCTGGGTCCCCCAGGGTCCCCATCGGCCCCCGCTGCCCTCGGTCAGGGCCGGAGCCCCGCACTGTTTGGCCGGCGCTCCCTCATGAGGCAGTGTCTGTGACCCGCGACAGCAGAGGCGGTGTTCTTCCTCATGAGAACCACAGTCCATGGGAATGCTAACGTCCTGTCTGCCTTTAAGAGATGGCCCTTTGTTCCTAAGTGTTAACTGAAGTCAGGTAGCAAAGGCAGCCATCCTTGGGGAGCATTTCAGCTTTGAGGCTGTCGGATGGAGAGAGGAGCCCACACCCCGTGTGCAGTTCTGTGTGCCTGATATAGTGTTAGAAGTTCAGTGCCAGCGGCTTCTGTGCCTGCAGTGCATTAGAAAGTCGGTCTCAGGTGCTTCTGAGGCATTGAGAATGCAGTTTGAAAATTCAGGACTTGATATTGGGCCCAAGTGAAGAGTGGCAGACGCAGGTAAGTGGCCTTGAGAGGGTGAGGGGAGGGAGTGCACCCCGCGGGACTGTCGGTTCTGAGCACTTTGCGGGTGGGCCATGTCGCTCTAGGGCATTTTCTGGCTCCTCCCGCCCGCCCTTCAGTATCTGCCGGGCGCTCACCCAGGGTGGGCCTGTGGATGGGAGCGGGGTAGCAGGGGCAAGAGGAGGATGGTGTCGGTTTCTTAAAAAACAAGCTGCGAAACGTGCTGCCGGAAGCCTGTGCCCATCTCCGCCACCCCAAACTTAAAAAACGTCGTCCCTGCACGGTTTGGGGTTTGGAACTTGGTCACAGACTCACTCTTGCAGTGTCTGTGGGTGAGTGTGCCCTTGATGTCTTGTCTGTACCCTGTCTGGGGCCCTGGCTGGGTGTCAGGAGCTGGGGAGGGGCTGGAAGGCCCAGGCTGGCTCTGGACGGAGCAGGGCCCCCCGAGGCCCGCCCTGCGCCTGGACAGCCGGCAGAGCCCTGCTGCTGTCAGGAGGATGGTGCCGGGGGCTCTCTGAGACCAGGACGAAAGTTGCGCTTCAGGAGAGGCCGGGGGCACGCAGCGCCTCCCCACTGCCCCCGGGTTTGTTTTCGGGGTCCCAGCTTCAGTGGCCTGGGGTCAGGAGGGTTTGCTTCAACTTTGAGGGGTTCCGATTGCGGGTGTATAAGGAGTAGTGGCCTGCTGAGGGGGTTCTAGGGAGTGGCCTTTGCAACTTTTCTCTCCAAACTTTGAGCTTCCTCACTGAAACTGTTCCATTTTTCAGCTTAAACATCCTGAGCAAAAATATCTTTTCTAACCTCACCTCTGGAATAAAACAGCTTTAGACAGAATCTGAGACGGCTCAGACGGCATGATTTTCCATCACGCATTGAGATGCATTGATGAAAAAGCACAGAAATAAAGCGCTCAGGGAGGCCCGTAAGCCAAGACCCCCGAGTGTCGGGGGCTCTTCTCTGCCTGCCCTGCTCAGGCTCCCTCTTTTCAACCTTCTAGGAAACCCAGGACCTAGGGTCGCTTGGGTGATTCTGGCTTCTGAACCCCCGGGCCGCCCCAGCCCCGGCTCTTCTCTGCGTTTCTCCTCCCCTGGAGGACTGGAGAAGAAAGCCCTGGGAAAACCTTGCCTTCTTTTAAAAACAAATGTGTAAGAGGGAGTAGGCAGACTCTTTAAAAATAATCAGGAGCTTTGGGTCCTAAATTGACTCGCATTGTGGTGAAGAATCTTAAATTTCGTCTCTGTGCCGGACCTTGTAGCACTTTGGAAGGGTTCTCCTGTGAGCCCTTGACTTGGGACTGAGGATAAACCTCAACGGAAGAGCACTGAGGAGTGAAGTACGGGAACAAGTCACCACAGTTACGCTGTCCCAGACACCCAGAAGCAGGGAGGAACAGGGTGCCGCAAAGCCGCCTCAGTTTTCGGGCGTGCGTGCGTCCTCAGTGTCCTGGCCCCTCGGGCCCGCAGCCATTTCTCCCCGTCCCTCCACTTCCTGAGGGAAAGAAGCTGTTTGCACTGGAGTTGGTGAAGCTGTTTATCGATGTCTGCACCGGTGGACAAGGTTCTCGTCACCTCCTGTCAGAGGGAGGCCTTTGATTTCTTGGTGCAGAAGCTCAAAGGGTAAGGGGACTCCGAGCGGCTGGTGGGCGGCTCCAGGGAAGGAGTCCTGTGAACACCCAAAGGCTACGTGGGTGGGTCCAAGTGTCCGAGGAGAAACTGGCGGGAGGGGTCGACTGGGTTTCCCAGGAAGGGATGCATGTGGGGTCCCATCCTGTGTGGAGGGCCCGGCCCAGGGGGCCCCTGGGTAGATCTTGGGGGTGGGGCCCGGCCCTGGGCCCTGGGTAGATCTTGGGGGGACCCGGCCCTGGGCCCTGGGTAGATCTTGGGGGTGGGGCCCGGCCCTGGCCCCTGGGTAGATCTTGGGGGTGGGGCCCAGCCCTGGGCCCTGGGTAGATCTTGGGGGGACCCGGCCCTGGGCCCTGGATAGATCATTGGTGGGGGCCCGGCCCTGGGCCCTGGGTAGATCTTAGGGGGGCCTAGCCCTGGGCCCTGGGTAGATCTTGGGGGGGGGCCCGGCCCTGGGCCCTGGGCCCTGGATAGATCATTGGTGGGGCCCGGCCGCTGGCCCCTGTGCCTGGGGCCTGAGGGGAGGCGGTTGGCCTGCACAGGTGGTCCCGCTGTGCCGGGGTGTCCACTCTGGGGCTTGCCTTCTGCCACGTTCACGTGTAGGGCTCACGAGTGACCGGAGAGGTCTACCTCGGGGCCCACAAGCAGGGTGCTGTCGCCCAGGCCCTCTCCTCGCCCAGTGTGCGCACCTGTCACGCCAGGCTGCTTGGGACTGTCCCCTCTTTGGGTCGTCAGGGGACTCAGCCCCACACCCCCAGTGCTGGCCAGTGAGAAGGACAGGGAAGGGGGTGGGGGGTCCGGGGCTCACCCGCAGAAGCACTGGTACCAGCTGTTCCCACTGAAGCTCAGAGCCAAGCTCACGGGTTCCCTCCAGAGAGGGCAGCGGCCCCACTGGTGCTGAGCTTTTATTCATTGCTGCGTCTGTTACAAGCGCTTTGTGTCACAGTTAACGTTGCTGTCTCTCAACTTAAATATGTAAAAGAAGGTTTTTCTGCATCTTTGGTTTCTGTATAGCTAAACTTATTAAAGGTTACTGTGTTAGGTAACACTGTATAACATTGTATGAATATTTTACCTTTAACAAAGAAAAAAATATGTATTTCCTTTTTTTAAAAGTTTCGTCTGATTTCTTGAAAACTTGAATACATTTCATAAAGAGCCTTCCTAACGGGAAATGTTGGTAAATTAGCTGTTGCAATAATTAATGAAGCTTTAATATCAGCATTGTTACTTTGTAATTTTAAGAAAATCGTGCTTTCGTTTCATTGCCCTGGTTTTCAGCTGTCCCTGTCACTGTCACAGCTAGAGACGCCGCTCTTGATATTCTGAAGAACTCTGGGGTTGTCCTCTGTATAATGACATTAAATAAAAGTGTGAATGAATTGTAAATATAGATAATTTTTTATAATCGTTTTCACATCTAAGCTTTAAAAAAAACAACAACTCAGTGAACCAAAAAATGAAAAGCTTTTAAATGCTGTAACTTTAGGGCTCTGTTCATGTTTAGAGAACAAATAGCCCCAGAATTTCTACCTCTTATTACTGGATTGAGTTTTTCCTAATTCGAAGCTTACTAAATGAAAAGTTTGTGCTGACCATCAGAGGTATTCATTGTTTTCTGTGACCTTCCTCTCGGCCGAGTCGCCCGTGGGGAAGGACGTGGCCTGACTTTGCCGCGAGCTGGTGGCCGGTCTGTGCGGACGCTGGGAGGCCGCCTGCCAGCCGGAGCTCCAGGTGGCGGCAGGCATGCTTCTGCAGCAGCTCTGCCCCGACAGACCTGTTGGCTTCCTCCTCCAAGTCTCAGGGGTTCTGCCAGCGCCGTGGGGACCCCCGAGGCCGCCGGTGCAGAGGGAGCGCCGTGAGTGGGCGGGGAGGAGGGGCCGGCCCCTCACCCTGGGCACTGGTACCTCCGTCTCTGGAAGCTTCTCAGCAAGAATTCCGGGCCTGGACCTGCACGTCCCGCCCAGGGCTCGCCCTCGTTGGGCCCTGGGAATCCTCACTCAGCTGGTGATCCCTGCCGTCTCTTGAGACATCTGGGCCTGCAACTCGGGGCGGGCGAAGCCTCAGGCCGCTCCCTCCTGGCCACCTCTCCTTGGGGTGGGCGGCCAGCCCCCCCTGGACTCCAGAACCCACCTGACGGTGCGGCCTCCTGAGAGTGGGGCCCTCGCCCGCCTTTGACTCGGAGCTACCGGAGTGGGAGAGACATCAGGTTCTCCACCCTCAGTGTGACCGGCTCCTGCAGAAGCCAGACGCCGTCTCCTCGGCCCTGGAGTAGGTTTTAGGTCCTGAATTCTAGTAGGTTCACGGAAGTTTAAAAAGACACAGGTGCAACATTTTGATCTTTTTAAAACCACTAGTTTTTACCTTGAAAAAATAAGTCCCATTTTTTTCTCCCGTGTGTGGCTGCCTGTTGAAACAGGCGACTGGACCAGATTCTGGACCAGCGGGCCTCTTTCTGAAAAGGGACAGGAAACCTCGGGCCCCCACCCCGTCTGGTGTCGGCAGCCTCTGCAGCCTTCGGGTGGAGGCCACGTGACTCCACTCGCGCTCGGAGGCTCCTGGAAGACGCGGAGGTCCGCAGACCAGAGGAAGTTTCAGAGCCGCAGCGGGTCACCGGGCAGGAGCCTGCAGGCCGCGCGAGGGCCTCCCTTCCCCAGCACAGCTCCCACTGGAGCCCGTAACTGGATATTCCCTCAGAATATTCCCCTTTCCCCAGATGTCTGTAAACAGCATGGTCGTTTTCTCTGGGTGACTTTTCCCAGGTTGAATGGCCTCTTTGGAGGAAGCGTGTCACCATCTGTGTGACATGTCAGCGGGCAGGTCAGGGCTGCCCAAGGGGAGTTGCCCCCTGAAGCCATGGTTGCAGGCCTTGGTGAGCGCTGGGTCTGGGGCAGGGCGTGTCCAGGTGCCAGGGAATGGCCCGGAGGAGGCGCTGGCAGAGAGAGCCCCTCACTGCCCCGCACCCGCGTCCTAAATCTGGCTCATTGAGTGCAGGACCCGAGCCTCACGCGTAGCCGCTCTGTCCAGCTTTTCTTTGGTTCTCATGCAACCATCTGGGCAGCGGGAGTGGTGGGATTCTTGCGGCTGAATTAGGGAAAACGTATCCATAGCTCAAAGCGGCCCTGGGGGAAGGCAGCCGGGTGCTAGCTCTCATCGATTTTGTACCATCTCTGAAAGGGCCTCACTTGATGGAGACTCACCCTGTCTCCGGAGCCGGTGGGGCAGTTCAGGGGAGCTCCTGGCAGGCTGCCTCGGACCCCAGGGGTTGGCCTTCCAGGGTGGGTGCAGGCCCGCTCCGCAGGTGAGGCTGACCCAGCACCGGAGCTCCGCCTGCGCCCCTTTCCTTTGGGGCTCAAGAGGCTGCTGGTCTGTTTGCAGCAGGATCTGGGGCCAGTGTGCATGTCACGGTCTGGGCGGGGAGGGCGACTCGGAGAGTTGACTGACCAAGCCTGGACCAGTGCCACCAGCCCGTCTGCCGACCACCCCCTCAAGGGCCTGAGGGGCAAGACCAAGGTAGCCGTGGGGTGGAGGGGAGCCCTGCTGGGACCTGGGGAGGCTTCAGGACGAGGGCTGGCTCTGACCTGGGCCTCCGAGACCCTCACGCTCCCTTGCTCTCAGGGCCTCCAATCTCAGCAGCGCCCCAAACAAATATGTGTTCCATGGTTGTAAATCGTTTTTTAGCTGAAATGTTACTATTTCTATATATTCTTATGAAACAAGGTTTAATTCTATCAGTTTAGTATTACAATCAAACCCAAACTAAGAGCTGGGGTATTCTGATCAATTCTCATTGAATTGGATTCTGGGAATCTCAACAGGATTCCCTGGTGGCTTAGACGGTAAAGCGTCTGCCTGCAATGCGGAAGACCTGGGTTCGATCCCTGGGTCGGGAAGATCCCCTGGAGAAGGAAATGGCAACTCACTCCAGTACTCTTGCCTAGAAAATTCCATGGATGGAGGAGCCTGGTGGGCTACAGCCCATGGGGTCGTAAAGAGTCGGACACGACTGAGCGACTTCACTTACTTACTTAAACTAAGAGCTGGGGTATTCTCATCAATTCTCATACGAAATCACTAGCAGGAATAAAGCGGCAGCTCTGGTGAGACCAGATCGGCATGTTACACTCGAGAGTTGCCAATGCTCCTGAAGCCGGCTTCCTTCCTGGGGGCTGGTAGGATGGCTCGTGGATTCCAGGCTGGAGAGAGCTTGTGCTTCGGGGTGTTTGTAAAGCCCTTCCTTGCCAGCTGTCCAGTGTCCGGGGGGACAGACTGGCAGCTACCTGGCTGTCTGGACAGCTGGACACCAGCAGGGTCTCTGAGGCCAGATGCTCTGTCCTCCTGAGAAAATCCTCAGGGAGGAGGCAGGCAGGACAGGCCACCCTTACGAGCGGCCCGAGGCAGCAGGGGAGTGGGCCCTCCGAACCATGCTCTCAGTTCACAGGTCCAGCCGGCCTCCCCTCGGGAGTGGTCTGGAGTCTCTGATGGAGGCCCGCCAGCGTGTTTTCCCTTTTTCTCACTGTCGCCCAGTAACTAGCTTCTAGACTAAAGCATAGGCTTACAGAAACAAGGCGACTTTCCACGTCTTCTTTGGAATAGTGTTCACAGGCCTGGGAACTTGTAGCTTCAGTGTTCCAGTGTGTGTAACCTTATTAATAAATGAACGCCAGACTGACGTGCATCCCAGTGAGTGAGGAAATGTGAGTGCTGGTGGTTGCATGAGGCTCAGCCCTCTCGGGTTCATCTTGAGCTCGGAGGGCCTCCTGCCCCCTGCCGCAGGGGCGCCGCCATCACCACCCTCAGAGAGCAGAGCAAACACCTTTTAAGAAATGCCACTAGGCTCTGTTTCTGGGGAACGCTGGCTCTGGGGGACAGGGCGCAGGCTCTGGGCCACGCTGGGCGAGCTGGCCTGGGGGCTGGGGAACCCCTCGGCGGCCCCAAGCTGCAGCCCCTGGGGAGGGCAGTGAACATCCCCTGCCCCCGGGAGGTGCCCCTCGCCTTTGCGCAGCGATGCTCAAAGCACCCAGGCCCTGGGAGACCACCCTCTCGCCCTGGCCAGCCCTGCCCAAAGCGTGCCCGCTGAGCAGCTCAGCGGCCTCCCCCGAGTTAGGGACTAGATGCACGGACATGGAGGGGCCTGTGAGAAATGCTGGTTCCCAAACCTACACGAGGCCGGGCCTGGCCCCAGGACGCTGCTGGAAGGGCTGAGTGACTGTGGCTGTCTCTGCCGCCCTGTGTTTTGCTGGATTAATGGAAACTGCTTTGTTCGCAGGCTTTACTGTCAGCCCCAAACCAGGCCACTTCTCCAGGTGGAACTGTAGTGTAGCGGCCCCACGCCTGCTCGACATCCTCACCCCGGCCCGCGCCTCGAGGGAGCAGCCACAGCACAGCGCCGGCCGCGTGGGACCTTCAGCAGCGCTGCGTGGAGGGCAGGCCGCAAGGAGGAGCTCAGCGGGGCGCGCTGCTGCGCACCCCAACAAGTTGTTTCCGGTTTTAAACCGTTCTTTTGGGGTTGCAGTAAAAAATGAGAAATGGGGTTTTCTTGCTTTTTACTCTTAAAATACAATGTAATTAAAATGTTATATATATATATATAATTATACATATATACATAGTGTAAAATAAAAATATTTCTTGGACAAGAAATCCCCTTAAATCCAACTGTTTATAAATAGTACTTCCCTGCTTTTGCACTATTTTTAATACTTTAGGTGGTCAGGAGACAACCTGGAATGCACTCATAAAAGTTGTTAAAGTTATTTCTTGTAATTCAGGAAGACAAATGCTGCAATCATAGATTTTTAAAAATTGTTTGCACTTAAAATAGCTTAATGCTGTTATATTTTGAATATGGGTGTAGTGGACCGCCAAGGTGTGGCACAAACATGCCCTTTTTTAATCTGTTAACATTTATTTTAATACTCTCGTTCCAATGCAGTCAGCTCTGTATTATATATATAAATAATGTAAGTCTGCAGTTGCAGAAAGGGTCACTTCAGCAAGTAATTTTCATCATTTGAGTAATATTTCTAATTCACACAAAGTTAATATTAAAGCTATCTTGAATATACCACTCGTCTGTCTTCTGTTAAACTGGCTCTAGCTTCACTGTATTTCTGTTGTTGAGGTGCTCAGGCCACATCCCTCGAGGCCCTCCAGCCGTCGAGATCGATTTCAGGCAGCTCTTGAATCCGCGGCTCATCTGGGGAGATCGCTGCTTCTCTGGCTGCTTCTTGCCACGTCCCCATCTTCAGCCGTGGTGGGCTGTGGTACATGGGTGCCAACTCTGGTTTCAGCAAACCATTTTCTCCTTACAGCTTAAAGCCCACGAGCCCACCTTCTGTCGCTGAGAGATCTCACCTGCAACTCTCTCTACAGTTGTGTGTGAAAATGCTTTGTTACCCATGCGGCGAAAAGGCTAATGAGATGACTTGGACTTTGATTTGGTTGAAACCAGCTGGTGAGCAGCTCTGAGCATAGGTCAGGCCCACACCTGTGTGCAGACTCTACAGGTGACTAGAGTAATAACAGTGTGTAGCTGCCAAGCCGAGACCCTTTTGTCAAATCATACACAGTTAAGCCCTCTTCTGAAGGCCTTTATTCAGTCAGACTCTAAACCATGGTGCCTAAAACACATTTCTCAGAGATCCCAGTAAACCAGGGGCACGTCCGAGTGGTGTTAGCTAGAAAAGATGTGAACACACTCCACTCGCTCCTCTGCCATCATCTCTGTGAGCGTCCCCACAGGACCACACTGCTGGTTGCAGGAAAACTCTCATCAGCGCAGTCTTGCTCCCTTCCCGAGAGGAGAGGAGGAAGGTTGGGGAGCCAGCTCTCCATCGCCGCCTCGCCGCACAGCAGGTTGGGTCTATGTGGACAGAGACCACCAGCGCTCGGGCAGCAGGGCAGGTAACCGCCTGTGCCCCAGAGGCCTGGCCAGTGCCGGCCCACAGGGCGCAGAGCCCTGGAAGGTGGGGAGCCCCTGGGGCAGCAGGACTGTGCTCCTCAAACCCAGGAGAGCAGGCCCACCTGCTGACACCAAAAGCGGAGCCCCCTGGGGGCCCAGGGACCGCACAGCCCTGCCTGGGAGCCCAGCCCAGCGCCACGCTGGGCGACAGGTGCAGGGTCACTGCACGGAGCCCTTCACGTCTCTGTATTTAAAGTGGGTCATGACGCCCCTGAACTGCCCTTAGAGCTGCCCTCAGAGCTGCCCTCGCTTGGAGCTGGCTCTGAGCAGGCCCCATCCCCAGCTGCTCCCTCATCTGCTGAGCCCTCGGAGCCCCCTGCTCCCGCCCCCACCCTGGACATGGACCCGGGGCCCTCTGCCGTTCTCCACCCAATGCCACCCTCACACGGGAGGGCCCTGAAGCCAGCCCCTCCCCCTGCTCCCGGGCCCCGTGAAACACCAGCCCCCTGCCCCCCTCCCCTGGGCCCCGTGAAACGCCAGCCCCCTGCCCCAGCCCGGCTGTCCGTCCCTCCTGCCCACCCCCCCACTTTCCGCGGCCACCGCTGCTCCGCCCTGCCCCCAACCAGGGGAAACAGGTGTCTTCTGCGCCCACTTACTGCTGGCACCCCAGAAATGAAGCTGAGTGCCCGCCCCCCAGGGCCATCAAAGCAGTGGCCTCTAACCACGGAGGAGGCTGGGCCCTGTGAGCTGGGCTGGCGGCCTGCCCCTCGCCTACCGCCGTGCAGGGGCCCTGGGGCCGCATGCTGGCCTGGGCGCTGCCCTCAGGAGGCGATCAGGTGAGCTGGGCACTGTGCCTGTCTCCCCAGCAGAGCCAGTGCCCCTGACGCAGCCACAGAAGTCAGGATAAAGGACGGTCAGGACACGCGTTCAACTCGGCAAACAGGAGGACACCGTGAGGACAGCTTACTCTTTAATAAAGTCAGGGGTCTCCGGTGGTATAATCCGGAAGCTGAACTGTGCTAAACACTAGCACTGATGGACTGCAGGCACTCGGAGCCCGCGGTGAAGCCAGCCTAAACAACACATAATGACAGTATAATCCCTCTCTTCTGATTCATATAAAAATTACAAAATATCCCTGCCCCAAACCCTTACGTTATGGAAATGAAGTAAAACCCTAGAAGGAGACGGTTTTACAGATGTATTAGACTGGAACACAGTAAAGCCACTCTCTGGACACGGCTGTCCCGGCCAGTGGCTCCAGGCCGAGGCCGTGGTGCGGGTCTAGGGGCGGCGCTCCCAGGACAGGACGCCCAGCCCTGGGAGCCCCTGCCCGCTCGCGGGCGCAGCGGCGGGGAGCCAGCCCGAGCAGGGCGCCACGGCGCTCAGTAGCCCCCACCTCTGCGCTCTATCGTGGGCAGGCGGTACTGTTTCAGGCTGGGCTTGATGTCCTTCTGCGTGTCTGTCTGTCAGAGAGAGGGACAGACACTCAGTGGGGGCCAGGGTGGGTGGGAGCACAGGGCGGGGGGCCGCAGGACGCCCACCTTCTGGGCCGCACCGACACACTTCAGGGGTCTCAGCAGCGGCACCTTTGGGAGGAACACTGACGGCAGGGCCGGGCTGGAGTAGGAGGCAAGCTTGGCCGCTCTGGACAGCTTCAGCCTGGGCAGCTCCATCAGGTAGGCCGGCCCCGGCCTCTGGGGGTGGTTCTCCTCTGGCCTCGAGGGCTGTTTCTAGAAACAGGAGGCGGCCAGATGAGCGCAGGATGCCAAGCCCCTTGCGGGAATTAGGCGGGGCAACGGGGGCGCCCTTACTGCTCCTGCCTCGTACAATTCTGGACCGTGAGGTGTGACCACACGGAGACTGGACAACACACACCGTGTCCCAGGCAGAGACTCGGGGGGGCTGCTCCCAGGCCAGGCCTGCGCAGACGCCGGTGCGGGGTGTGGTCTCGCTTCCCGCTCTGACCCCTGGGGTTGGCCGCGCGGCCTGCAGCCTGCTTCTGTGTGGCCAGTGAGCTAATGGGTTTCACAGCTTTTAATGGCTGAAGAAAATTTCACGGCATGCGAAAACTGTATGAGGTGTGGGCGCCGTCGCCTCCTGGAGGAGCACACGGGCCGGACCCGGGGTCCCGCTCTCTGGAGGGCAGCCTGGCCTCAGGGACACCTGCGTCCTCGGCCCCCGGCAGATGGACCCTCAATAAACGGCGGCCGGACAGTCACCACAGAGCTCGGTGCCTGCCCACAGCTGTGAAGGGGGCTCGGGGCCTGAAGGGAAAGGTGAGGCTCTCACAAGGAGAAGCCACAGCTGCTAAAAGCGTGTGCAGCAACCGCCAGTGGCCCGCTGCTCCTGCAGGGCTCAGCGGCCAAGGGGTCACCTGGCCAGGGGTGGCTTCCCTGCGCCCCCAGCTAGGGTGGTCTGAGGGACACGACAAGGTGACCGGCGCTGGGTCTGGGTGCAGCCTGGCCCTGGGGGTGGGAGGACCCACCCCGCAAGGCTGTGGAAGGAGCTGGGGGGCAGCAAGGGCGGGGGCCATGGGAGCCGGTGCCCACCCCCGGTGTGTGCAGACGCTGTCTGTCTTGGTGGCAGGTCGATGACGGCCCCTCCAGGGGGGTGGGGGGCCCTCCAGGGCGTCTGCCTGGGAGACACGGGGGGTGCCTGCGGCCGTCGGCTCCCCCGATCACACAGTACCTGCTTCCGGCCCTCCTGCGCCGTCTGCCAAGTGCTGCTGAGCTCTGGGGCCGTGGGGCACTCGGGGAAGGGAGCAGGGGCCTTCCACCTGGCCCTCGCCAGCGCCTGCTTCTCAGCCGCCCTGTGGGGAGCACAGAAGGGCGCCTCTCTTGAAAACCCACCGTGGCGTCCCGCCGCCTCCGCTCCCCTGCCTCGCTCACGTACATCTCACCCACTGACCGCCAGGGAGCTCACCCCTTCTCTGCATCAGCCTGACAGCCTGACAGCCTCTGGGCTCCGCACAGAGGGGTGGTCAGGTGCCCTGGCACAGGCAGTCCCCACACCAGGCACCACCCAGCTCACTCTGGAGCCTCACAGCGAGCGGGCTCACCCCACTAGCCCCTTCTGCTCTGACTCCCTGGGCTAAACATTGGCGCCTTGACCTCGACTGGAAGGTGGCCACAGGCCCTCCTTCTACCCTCCCTGATGTCACTAGCCTCCTTTTGGAAAAAAGTGCCAGAGAGGAGCGAGGGGTGGGTTCCCAGAGGTATGGGCACTGTTCCTGGGACCACCTTACCCCTCCACATCCCCCCGGCCGCCCGCGCCCCCCAACCCGGCCCCTCCGCGCGTCCCCCGCCCCCGGCCCCTCTGCAACCCCTCCCTGGCCCCTCCACGCCCCCTCCCCGGCCCCCCGCCCCTCTGTGCCCCCCCCGCCCCTCCGCACCCCTTCCACGTGCCCCCCGGCCCCTCCGCACCCCCTCCCCAGCCCCTCCGCTTGCCACCCCGCCACGCCCACCCCCCCACCCCTCTGCGTTCCCCTTGGCCGCAGCAGGGCGCCCACCTCTGCTCCTGGAAGTAGGGGTGCTGCAGGGCCTGGTGGGCAGTGATTCTCTCATCAGGATCATAGGCCACCATGGCGTGCAGGAGGGAGAGGCATTGCGGGGACAGACTGGTGGTCAGTAGAGGTATCCCTGATCCCTTTTTAAAAGGAAAATCAAAACTCATAGCTCTCGACCTGCATTAAAAGCCCAATGATAATAAACGGTCACGCCGCCATTTAGAGCACGTGGCCGGTCCAGCGTCAAGACTGCACAGAGACCTGCGCAGAAGGGAACAGCTCACGCTCTAACAGTGGGGCGGGGAGGCACAGTGGTGTCCAGACTCCGCGCAGAGAGGCGCTCAGGGAGCCGCGTGCCCCAGGCAGCGCTGGCCCCAGGAGAGGGCCGGTCTCTGCACTGCCACTGGTTTTCCTGTGAACCGAAAACTGCTCCACGACATTAAATCTGTTTTTAAAGCAGATGTGTATGTGTGAAATCTCATACTCTAGAGATAAGGAAACTTTCCCTTGAAAAGACTAATACACATTCCCACCAGAGAAGAAGGAAGTAAAATTTTAAAAAAGAACAAGACTCCAACAGAGTTGTCATCTCCCTACCTTCCTAGCATCTGGGAGCTGCTGGGGGCTGCCCGCCCCTCACGTTGCCGGGAACCCCCAAGAGCCCGGCTCCCCCAAGTCCCCGCCCAAGGGTCAGTGTGGCGGGGCGCCAGGCGGAGCTGCCCCAGGCCAGGCGTGCGGCCTGTGCTGGGAGCCGTCCTCACCCGAGGCTCCGAGGTCCTAGTGAACCCCCGGGGATGCCTCCCGACTGCCCGGGCCGAGCGGGCTGTGCTGAGGCCGTGGGGGAACAGCAGCGGGGCGAGCCCTGGGGCGGGGGCCCGGGGCCTGCACTCACTGCTTGAACTTGATGAGGGTCTTCTCAGCAGGCGTGCCCATGACGTCGTGGATCCTGGAGATCTGGTCCAGCTCGTTGGCTCCGGGGAAGAGTGGCTGCAGGCTGGGCGGGATCAAGGCTGCCATCAGGGCCCCGACCCTCCCGGCGGCAGAGGGACCTCCAGCACGCACCCTCGCCCACCCCTGCCCACCCCCGCCCCGGGCCTTCCTCCTCCACTGTCCCCACATCTGAGTCCTTCTAAGGCATAGAGCCCACTCCCGAACCTGCACAGACGGGTCTCCATCAACTGCGAGAGGAAACCCCCAGCGCCTCTCACCGCGGGGGAGCGCTGTCAACAGCAGTTCAGGCCGGGTCAGGCCAGATTTCATGGACAAACGAGGTCCACGGAGCATTTTGGTTTCAGAGCCTTCATAGACTTGGGACTCGTGGATAAAAGGGCTCTGGCGCCTCTCACCTCCCTCCAAACTGGCTCAGGCGACTTTGTGCTGTGCTTAGACCCACAGTCGTGTCCGACTCTCTGTGACCCCTGTGGACTGTAGCCCACCAAGCTCCTCTGTCCAGGGGATTCTCCAGGCAAGAATACTGGAGTGGGTTGCCATGCCCTCCTCCAGGCAAACTTCCTGATCTGAGGACTGAAACCGGGTCTCCCACATTGCAGGCAGATTCTTTACCATCTGAGCCACCAGGGAAGCCGAGGGACTTAAGTACATGAGAAGAGACCGTCTGTTGTAACTTTAGCATCAGTGAAACCACAAGTCTCCTTTCCAAAAATAACAGTTACTTATCAACAGGGAAGGTCTAGAGTCAGAAGCTGCGCCCTCAAGGGCCTGTGCATTTACCAAGGGGTCAGCGGAGCAGGTGGCCGTGGACGCCCTGGGTCCTCCTGCCTTGCTGGGTACTGTTCTGACCAGCGTCACTCTGACGGAAATCACCCCTCCCACACCCTGGCCCCGTCCTTCCTGACCCGCTGGAGCAGGAGGGTGCGCCCCCCTCCTCCTTGCCTGGCCTCTGCTTGTGGCCTTGCTCCGTCCAGCAGTGGAGCCGAGGCTGGGGTGGGGGCAGCCCGCTCAGGGTTGGAGCGCTCTAGACTCCAGCTCCTCCTCTCCCCGGGGCCTGAGTGCCCACAGGAATGACTGAACTCCGAGGGCAGGCTAGGGGGCATGGCCCCCGCTCCCCATGGCAGGCCCCACGCGGCGCAGGAAGCACGCCCTGGCTCCATTCCTCCGTGGGCTTCACCGGTTCTACCGCTGATGAGGCCACACGGACAGGCCCGGCCACCTGGGGCCCAGCGGCCGGTGGGAGAGAACTAACTGACAGTGTTCCGCCCTCCACACTGGGCAAGCAAGGAGAGCGTTCCGGCCACTTCTCGTCAGGTTCCAGAGCAGCCAGGACACCAGAAGGGCTGTTCCAGGGGCACAGGAGAGGGTGCAGGGGGCCCCTGGCGGGAAGCCACTGGACGCGCCCCCCGGGGCCCAGCGTACCTGGCCATCTCGTAAAGCACGCAGCCTGCGCTCCACAGGTCCATCTTGAAGCCATAGCAGCCATCAGTGAGGAGGCACTCAGGGGCCCGGTACCAGCGGGTGGAGATGTACTCGGTGTACGGCTGCTTCGAGTAGACGCTCCGGCACGACCCGAAGTCCCCGAGCTTCAGGACATCCCGCTGCGAGTGGGGAGACACGGGGACAGGGAACGTCTCACCAAGCCGCGACCGTCACGAGGGCCATTCCCGGCGCTGGCGCGCTAACACAAGGGCGCCTGGCTTCTAAACGAGCTTGTAGACCGTGGAGTGCTGGCTTTGTAAGCATCTGAAGTTGCCTCTAACCCATGAGGAAGTGGGGTCTCTATCCAGTGGATCACATTTACAAATATTCTGGCTGTGTTTTATAGACATTTCAAAATGTCTACAAATTGTCTACAGGCTGTGCAATTGTTTAAGTCACAGTGTAAGTCTACAGGTGAATTCTACACCCTGGTCATATACCCCATTATGCCTCAAACGGGTTTCAAGGTGTTTCTTCCCTCTTCTTTCTCTCTCATACTCAAGTCGTAGAATGCATGCTGTCAATAAACATGAAGTCTCTGGCAGGCACCTGCAGCTACGGCCCACGTTAAACAGCACTCCTCTCGGCCACATGCTGAAGAAACCTACACTGACAGCCTCGTACCTCTGTTCCCATTCCCGATACATTCAACAAAAATTAAGGCACATAAAAAGGCAAGAAAAAACAGTCTGAAGAGGCAGAGCATGCATCAAAACCAGACTCAGATATGGCACAGGTTTTAGAATTTTAGAATCACCAGACAGGAAATTAAAAAAAAAAAACAAACTATGATTAATTTAAGGGTTCCAGGGGAAAAAGAAGACAGCATGCAAGTTCAGGTGGGAAACGTAAGAAGAGAGATGGAAACCCTAAGAAAAAAATCAAAATAAAACATCAGAAATAAAAAACACTGGAACAAAAATTTTAAATGACTTTGATAGGTTCAGCAATAGACTAAACAGCCAAGGAAAGAGTCAGTGAGCTTGAAGACATGCCAGCAGGAAACTTCCCAAACTGAAATGCAAAGCAACAGAAGAACATCAAAGACAGAACCAGCATCCAGGGGCTGCGAGACAATTTCAAAAGCTGTGGCACACACACTACAACGTGGACCAATCTCAGAGAGATCACAGAGGGGTATGTACCATGTAGTTCCATTTACAGAACATTCTAGAAGACACACACTAATTTTTGTTATGACAGAAAGTCAGCTTGTCTTTCCTGGGGACAAGGGACAGGAAGGCAAAGGTTACCAAAGGCAAGAGGAAGCTCTTGGGGGCAGTGGCTTTGTTTGGCGACTGGGATGATGGTTTCATGGGTATATACAAATGCCCAAACCTAACAAATTGTACACTTAACATATGTATAGTTTAGGGGCTTTTGAGTAAGACAGATCTGAGCTCAAATACTGCTCTTCCCCTTTTATATTTACAGCGTTTAGAATAATTTATCAATAAATGGAGTTAATTTTTATACACAGTATATAAGAAGAGTGCCTTTTTCCAGACGTACAGTTATGTTGATGGCATTTATTAACGATTTTTTTTTTCCAAACTGGAAGGGAAAAAAAATATAACAAACATGACATCCATTGGGATTGAAAGCATATCCAGTGAAAAGTTTTTATATTCTGTCTTCATTCTGATATCAATTTTTCATATAAAAATTCTTACCTTTACTAATATATTTTCTGGTTTTACATCTCTGTGAAATATTCCATTTCTGCATTCAACATGAAAAGAAGGACAGAATTAATTGTACCTCACTCAGATTCTTTCACATTGCATTTTCTAATGAATGGTAACGCATTTTATTAATCTGAAAGCCTCAAGTCTCCACGTGCATACCTGTGCATGTGGTCCAGGGACTTACACAGCTGGTACATATAATGCGTAATTTTTTTCTCTGATAACGGGTGTCTTCTTCCTGTGCCATCAAGGAAACAGCCAAATATGGTTACCAATATCCCTGTTTTTTAAATAAAACAAAATCCATTTTTAATAATGTGAAAGAATTTCTAATTTTCTCAGTGAAAAACAGAATGGAATAGTTCTAGGAAATATGTAGTCCATCTACAAAATATGCCATGTAGAATTCTACACACCAACACGATGTCACTCAGAATCGCCCGGCCCCAGGCCTTCTCTGCAATGAGAAGGGTGCTGGGCGATCACCCAGGGGCACTCGGTCTGGGGGCCTCCGCACAGGCTCAGGAAGGCCTGCAGGGCACACTCCTCCACACTGTGACTCGAGCTGGCAGGCCACGTGCGTGCATGCACCCTCAGTCATGTCCCACTCTTTGCGACCCCATGGACTGCAGCCCGCCAGCTCCTCTGTCTGGAATTTACCAAGCAAGAATACTGGAGTGGGTTGCCATTTCCTGCTTCAGGAGATCTTCCTGACCCAGGGATCAAACCTGTATCTCCCGCGTCTCCTGCACTGGCAGGCGGGGCGGGTTCTTTACCACTGAGCCAACCTGGGAAGCCCGAGATGGCAGGAGTCAGCTGCAGACCCAGCATTTCCCTCAGCTTCCTGTCTAGATGGAGATTTCCGTCTTTAAGGGAATAGATCACAGTTTCTTTTTTTTTTTTTTCCTGCTGCACTTCCCGGCATATGGGATCTTGTTTCCTGACAGGGATTGAACCTGCACCCCTTGCAGTGGAAGCATGACGTCTTAACCACTGGACCACCAGGGAAGTCCCAGAAGTACGTTCTCTTAATCCAAGAAGACCAGTGACTGAATTTCACAGCCCACACGCTCCTTTCACAAAAGGGAGCAGTCCCTGGCACCGCTGAGCACGCCCTGCAGCACCCCAGGCACCCATCCACACAGCCTGCACCCTACACCCTCCTCACTCCTGCACTGTTCATGATGTTCTGGAACCCCGCACATCACACTCCAGTACCACGGAGTACTGCGGGCCATGGGATCCCAAAGAGTCGGACTCGACTTAGCAACTGAACGATGACCAGTAGCACAGACACCTGCATTCTTGAAGATGTCATATTTTATTTGATTTTAATCTCAGAGGCCTGTGTTTCTAGGTCATTAGGCTTTAAATATGAGAAACACACACTCTCACCTAACAATTCAGAGAGCCAACATGAGCACGTGGCCCACTTGACATTTTTGGTCCTAAGTTTGCAATTTCCGTTGAAAAATTAATATTTTCTTTTTCTCGCATAACAAGAATGTTTATGTTAATCATAGAAAGTAACAATTTACAAAATGTCTAAGTGGAGTGAATTTTTCCATGTCATCTTTTTCTTCTGTTTCACATCAGGTTTCCACAATTTAAAAGAATTAAAACTAAGATTGTGGGCTTCCCACAGCTTGAGGAACTCTAGTTTTATCGATCATCTGTACAAAGGAGAGAAGAAAGCAAAACTGCCGCTCGCTTTCTGTCACCCGTGAGGCTGGGCTGCCTGAAGCGCTGTCAGGCTCTGTCCCCTCTGTCCTCGCTGCCACGGAGGAGGCAGGCTCCCCAGACCCCGGGGGGCAGACCCCCCACCCCCTGGCTCAGGGCCCCCCGTCCCCCGGGGATGTGAAGACGGCGACTGCTCCTCACCCCTGCCTGGCACGTCCGGTTCAGCAGGTCTGCGGTGGGGCCCTGAAAGCTGCCTTTCCAACGAGTGCCCAGAACCAGCTGAGGGGCCTGGCTGCGCGCCTCGGGAACCACGTCCCACGCCTCGCTCTCGCTGCCGGGACGCCCCCGCCCCATCCCCTTCTCCTGCCTCCGGTCGTGCTCACGATGCTCTGTTCCTAGAAGCACCCTTCCCCGCCCCAGCCACACAGCCACATCATAGTCACAGCATGAAGCTGTCCTCACATTCAACAGAACCTCAACTCAGGGAAGGTGGCCTCTTTAGGAAAAGTCTACTGCATCCAATCCTCATAATCGCCCAGGGATCCTCCATAAAGCAGATTCCAAGGCCCAGGCCTGGACCCAGGGAATCACTAGGGATCTTTCATCAAGCAGATTCCAAGGCCCAGGCCTGGACCGAGGGAATGACAAGCAGGCGGGGGGCCAGGAGTCTGACCTTTCACTGCTCTCTGTCCCCAGTGCAGGACTCTCTCCCTTCCTCCCGGGCCAGCTCCCTCTACCCATTCGTAGCCGTGGGGCAAGGCTGTGAATCCTTCCCATCTATCCGTGGGAATCCCTGTCTGCACACAGGGGCTTCCAGGGGAACAAGGGGCCCGCCTGAGCCACGGGCATCACTGGTCTGAGCAATCAGAGAGTCCACACCCTCGACAAGGAGGATGGACTATCGACTTTCAAAAGTATTTCCCCCCAAAAAAGATCCTAACTTTCCAGGCGCAAGATGGTATCTGGTTCCCACCAGATTCTCGCTTACAAACACCTTGAAGCAGACAAAATACTGTGAATAAAACACCCTGAGGTTCTTTGTATGACCGTTTACTGAAGCCAGCAGACTGCAAACAGTATTTCCCTGGCTCACTGAGCCAAATTAATTATTCCAAGATAACTTTTTACCAAATATTCTCATTAAGAAGGCACTTAATGAATGTCACATATAACACCAGCAATGCAAAAGATCGAAAGTGAATACAGTGATTAGCTGTGGCCTCCAGTGTAGCCCACACTGAACCAGGCAATCTAGCACACACGCCCCTCCCACAAGAGGCCCCGTCCCCAGGCTGTGGCTGGCTCTCCTGGTCAGGCTCCGAGGTGCCTGCCGGGCTCACAGTCTACGCCTGGGCCCAGAGGCTAGGCCCTGAGGCAGCGTGCAAGCACGTGTCTGCCATCAGTGTTTTCCAAGAGAGAGCCCTGCAGGACAGCACGTGGTTCTCAGAGAAGCTGGAGGTCCCGACCGGCAGAGCGTAGCAGGCGGGCTGTCAGACTCAGCATGGAGCCGGAGCCATCACCAGCACCCCTCTCTCAACAAGACCGCATTCAAGTAGGGCCTCCCAGCTCTGCTCTTTGCTTTCTGCTTTCTTATTTATTTTTTGGCCATACTATGCAGGATCTCAGTTCCCTGGCCAGGGATGGAACCCACACCCCTGGCATTGAAACACCAAGTCTTAACCCCTGGACAGCTCTGCTCTCTGAAGCTGGCTCATCTCAGGCAAGTGCTCTGGCTTCTTGGAAGCTCTTTTCCTCATCTCTGGAGTGGAGATGAGCTCCCAGCACGGGGACGAGCCAGTGCAGGCAGCCAGAGCCGGCACACTCAGCTGGGCGCAGCGTGCTGATGGTGGTGGTGGTGATGACAGGAGCCCATGCTGATTAAAGACCATGCCAGCCGGGCACTGCTCCACACACCCCACACCTGTCATTTACTCCTCACAGCCACCCCGAGAGCCAGACACCATGATTACCCTGCGAGGTGCGCACGGCGCTGTGCGTGCTCTGGCCTGGAGCGCGATCGGGGACACCCGTGCTCATTGACGCAGAACCGGAGGGCACCTCCCTGAAGCACCAGCACTGACCTAACAGGATGGTGCCATCAGCTTCAGAAAATTCCAGCGAAAATAATGCTACTCACTCACACCCTGAACGGCACAGATGGACAACGTGAGGAAGACGCTCAGCAACCATGCCACATCAGAAAGTTTCAAGGAAGAGTTAGGAATGCCGTAACGGGTTTATGTCACATCTATTTCCTTTTTATATATGCACAAAAGTGACCTGGGTGGAAACTGTCTCAACAGTTCTGAACCAGTTCCGTTAATAAGGACAGAACTAAAATTGTGATAAAAAGTGATAAGAAAGGTATGTGTCAGAGCGGCAGTGGCAATGTTTTTCTTCCTTTTTGTTGGTACATAAAAAATACTGCAGTGGCTCAGATTTGATCATATATAAAAAGACAACTGAATCAATCTGACACAGTAATTAATCTGTCATGCAAAATTGTTACATTGGATAATGACTGGAACATGAACCCTGATTTCAGAGTTGCCTTAGCATTGAGGAAATACAGTCATCCCTGGGTGTCTGCAGGGTACTGGTTCCAGGAGCCCCTCAGGTACCACAATCCGTGGAAGTGCAAGCCCCTTGTATAAAATGCTCCGCAGCTCAGACACACTGCCTAAGCTCCTCAGGGAAACAAACTGTAACACTACGCTTACAGTCAAACAAAGCTTGGTCTGCTTTGTCCTACCTGGCTCAGAGTCATGGATTTGTTTTAGGATGCCCGGTCCACTCACAGGCTCTAAATGGTCTAACCCTAAGGTGACAAGACGAGCCCCTGGGCCTGGCACAGCCTGCGCTCCAGAAGGCGGCCCACGTGCCGCCGGGGGAGAGTCACGGGGTCGGGGTGGCCAAGCCTGTCGAGGAGGACAGGCAGGGGAGCCAGGGCAGGAGACTGCGTGGCGCAGAGTGGCCGGGGGAGGCCCTCCCGGTCCACTCGGGGCTGTCCAGAGGGCCGTGCAGGGTGGGCAAGAGCAGGCGCGGCCCGAGTCCCGACCCCAGACCATCACGGACCAGGCCCACGGCCGTGGACGGGTCCCTCGTCTCTCCATGCCTCCCTTTCACCATCCCGAGCATGCCATCCTGACAGAATCCGCCTCACAGGCTCTCAGGGTGAAACAAGCTGACTCCTCTCAAGAGCCAGGGGCCGCGCCGGGCCCGTGGAGAGCACTCATGGCCGTCGGTCGTCACTGTCATCGCCGCACAGTCGGCGTCCCCGAGCTCCCGGGTCTCTGTCCGCGGTCCCGCATCCAAGGTTTCTGAGGTTGGCTGAATCCCTGAGTCGTTTTATATGCAAGAGGCTTGAGCATCCATGGATTTTGGTACCTGCGGGGCTCCTGGAACCAGTACCCTGCAGACACCCAGGGATGACTGCATCTCCTCAATGCTAAGGCAGCTCTGAAATCAGGGTTCACGTTCAACAGTGAGTGTCTGACAATCACTGTCAACTGCTTTCCCCACGTTTTAACACCTCTGACACTTAGAGGCCCCTTAGCACCAACAGCACCTGATCCCATGCTCAGAGCACAGCGCCTGGCCTGTGAAGCCACTCGGCATCCACAGGATCAAGCAGCGGCCGCTGAGCCTTAATACAACAGTCTGCTTTCTGCAGTCTCTGTAGACAGATACTGAAAGAAACAGACTCACTTCCTCCAATTACACAATTCCCCTACTACTGGAAATTAAAATACTGATTTCTAAACAAAGTTTTCTCCAATCTAAACACATAGAAACTTGCCAGAAATTATCCCCTCCTCTCGAGTTTTAAAATATCACACTCTAACAATCATAATTCTAATATAAGATATGTATCTTATACCAAGAGAATTGTTATTATACTAAAAGGAAGTGATTCTGTAGATTCATTAAGAACAAAATGTTGGCTTACTGGTAAAAAGATCATTGCAAATTACAGTGAAATTCAGCAGTTGTTTCTCTTGGTTGCATTGATACCCTGTCCTGATACACTGTTAAAATATATATTACACAGAGACTATCAAAGTGAAGAATCTAAGTCAGTTAGTGTATTTGAAAGTTAATCATAGAGTAACACCTTATTTATCCAAGTTGTCTGGAATAAGACCTCAAGTGAAATTTCCAGGTAAGTGAGGTTTACTCCTCAGATATAAAACTCTTTTCTATTTGGAGGTATTTTACATGGGAATCTTTTAAAAACACTTCACCTACTTTCCCGTCAGCATATCCTACAGTGACATGGTTACCACAATCCAGTACATGACTGTGCTCCCTCTAACCTGTCCTGGGGACCCTGGTAGCTTACAGCTGTCTTCCTAGACCACTCTTGGTTTGGTTTATATTTTCAGTCTCCTCCCCCATAACTGGATTGTCACCTGTCACTTTCTGTTGGTGTGTAAAGTTCTAGAAGCTCCTTGTAAGAGCTCTTATTTTTAATAGGTTTTAGACCAAGAAACCAGATGACTAAGTTTATTTTAAATTGTACTTAAAGCAAGATACCTGAGTGAGAGGCTTGTCTATGAATAAAATACACAAGGTTTGTAACTTAAAAGAAATACCATATATTCCCAGATACAAGGCAATCTACTTTCCTCAAAAGATGTAAAAGCTTCTGGATCCAGAAGTTTTATATCAACTTTCACAGATGTAAAACTTGTCTACTCATGCTATTTATTAATTTACTAAGCCACATATTTTAAATCACATATAAAATATGTCCATTTGACATAATACTTCTTTCCACGCTCCTACTTCATAAACAATTTTATCTGAACTCTTCACATGCACCTTTAACGTCATGTTAAAGGTCCCCTTTGTTGCAAGAACAGCTTCTTGACCTAAAAGTTTTCTACAGCACACCATCTGCCCTTTGGTAAGAGTCCCTCATATAACATAAGGCAGTGATTTTTTTTCATTTGTTCGGTAAGAATAATATGATCCATAAAGTCTAACACTTGCTGTGTGATATTTACAAGGTTAATTTGTCCTGACATCTAATGCCACGGGGCGGTGGCGGGGGAGGGGGGTGTCAGAGCCAGGGCTATTTGACCAACGTGGGCCAACCTTCTGCCTCCTGCTCTGTTTCCCTCAGGTGACCTCTGCTGGTCTCCAAAACCGGCCGTGACTGGGGTCGGCTCAGGCCAGCGGCTTCCCCAAACAGAGCTGTATTGTTCAAAAGATGGGGACGGGTGAGCACTCAGCAGTTCAGGGTGCCGCGTGAGGGCCCCAACCCCAGGAAGAAGGAGAGTCCCTCTCAGGCGATGATTTGTGGGGGAAGCCTGCCTCATTCCGAAGCCTAGAGTAGAATGCCAAGCCACGGCAGAGCCCGGAACGGACCCTCGAAGGGCACAAGCCCGCGGGAGGCCTGAGCCGGGCCTCCCGCTGCGCCTCCCTCACCCGCGTCGCCCCGTGTGGCATCCCTTCCCATCCGCAGCCATGCTCTGAGCAGACAAGACTGCCCCCAAATACCTCCCACACCCAGGCAGCACTAGCGGCAAAGAACCCACCTGCCAGTGCCGGAGACGCGAGAGACGCGAGTTCAGTCCTGGGCGGGGCGGGTCCCCTGGAGGAGAAAAGGGCAGCCCGCTCCAGTATGCTCGCCTGGAGAGTCCCACGGACAGAGGAGCCTGGCCACCCACAGTCCGTTGGGTCACAAAGAGCTGGACACAATTGAAGCAACTTAGCACACACGCACTGTATACTTATGTACAACTGCTGAACTGTGGCGATTGACGATTTTGAGAATTAAGACAAATATATGGGAACTATAAGCTTTAAAAGATCTTAGACGTTCTTTCCAATTATTATACATACCTCGTATTAGCTCATAAATATTCATGTCCATAAGTTCACATATTAGTGCGAGAGAACCAGATTTTCTGTCACTGAAGAAGAAAGCAGGTTTTAAAAATGGTTTTTTCCTTGTATTAATCAGAAAAAAAAGCATCAAATATTTAACTCATTTGTAAACACTTCTGATAAACATAAAACACTCCCACAGCAAAGGCCAAAGTGTAATGACCGAAACAGCAGAAGTTTTTATTTTCAATCAGTATTTTAGGTAAAAATAATTTTAAATAATAATAAAACGACTTTAGGCAAAAATTCTAAAAGCTGGCCTCCCACAATTTGGGGAAAAAAGCACCTTGAGATTATGAAAGTAACTATTATATCTTCAGACAGAAGAAACAGGTTGAGGAGTTTGAGAAGCAAAACAAAGAAAGTAAGACTTAATTCAAGCTCTGTGGCTACAAATTCAGCTTTAATTTACCTAAATTACTTCCACGTCACTGAGATACATCACAGTGTGGGGAGTGAAATATAAAACCCAGCCAGAGGCAAAGGGAGGAAGACGCCTCTCCTCATGCCCCTGCAGGGTCGCCCCGGGCCCCTCAGGGCACCTGTGGAGTGGCTGGATGGGGCGCACTGCCCCTTGGGCTGCTGTGGACAGAAGCGCTTTGCCCCCTGAAGCACTCGGTACAGGCAGCACCCCGTACAGGCTGCAGTCTCCGGACCCGGCCGAACACATGCCTCAGGGCACGCGGGCCAGGAGGCCACGCGGCCAAGACAAGGCACTGCGTTTTAAGTTTAGAACTGGTCAGCTCTCTGATGAAAACCTCCCCCAGCTCAACGGTCAGAGACTGCGGTTTCCCCGGATGGTGATACAGGCCAGGCTTCCTGCTGAGGAGCGCTTTCTCGGAGCTTCAGGCCAGATCCCAGCCCTAGCCCCCGGTAGACAAGACCTTCCAGATGAGCTGTGCTCTGCCTTCTTGATTAGAACAGAAATGAAAAATCCCCTGAAATTATGTGGAATACAGTGAGAATGGCTGCATGAAGTCGTACCAAGATGGCAACTGCAGGGATGACCTAAGTGCAGCCCCCGAAAGAGGGCCACAGGCTCACACGCAGGTGTCCCGAGCCGCCGCTGCCTCCACAGAAGCCCAGCTGAGCTTCCGGGAGGGGGACCGTTCGAATGATGTTCGCTGCTGTGACACAGAGTCAGTGCAAAGAAGGCCTTTCCACTTTAGGACTCGGATGCAGACACTGGCCCGAATACATGTCTGAGCTACAAAGCCAATATTTAAAATGTCTACTATGGTTTTCTTTCTTAAAAAGAGATCTAACAATTATCATCGAGGTTAGATAATTTTTAAAGCCCCGATATACTTACAAAATCACTTCGTGCAACGTGAGAATGTTCGGGTGTGGATTCAGGCGTCTCAGTGCTTGTATCTCACGCAGGTTGTTCACTTGCTCAATACTATTGTGCAGGTAGAAACCAATAACGAGTTTATTATTCAGGTCAACTTTAAAGTCAGGGTTATCAAACCACTGTTTATTATCCATGATCACAAGTTACAAACACAAATAACGCCAAGCAAGTTTATCAGGTTTTATTTCTCCCATCAGCAGCTGAACATAAGCATATCTCATTTCTACATTATCTTACGGAAATCGAGGCTCTTACAGCTTTGGACATGCATTCAAACTCTTCCCATCTAAACTCCTGAAAGAATACTTTGGTAGTTTCTCTTACAATTAATAAATATAGAAACAGAGACTAAAATTTTCCATTAGTCAGTTTATAGGAACTAACAGCAATGTAAGCAACATCTGAAAATAAGCATCTCAAGTTCAGACCAGCCTTCTTTCTAATGTTTAATCAGGCTGTACATGTTTTCACAGTCCTTCATCTGGGGAGAGGCATTCTCTCAGCAGGCGTGTCTTCCTGAGGCTTTTCTTTATGGGACTGCTCTGCCTGCCACTGTGTTCACATCACAGATCACAACAACACAATAGAGGCCAACGGCCTGGGGCTGGCTGTGCCAGCCTCCCGACTGACCCTTGCCAGGGCGCTCTCCCTGTGGCTGGGCCCACGGGGCCATCCAAGCCGGATGACTCCATCCATCAGAGACTCCATCTCAGCGGCTCCAAGAGAAAATGATTCTGGAAATATTCTTTCTCTGAACTGGCAAAACTGTTTCATCAACTTCTTTTTTTTCCTCCTGGCCTCGCCACGTGGTTCATGGGCTTCTTGTTTTCAGACCAAGGATTGAACCTGGGCCCCAAGGTTGAACCGGGTCCTAACCACTGGACAGCCAGGGAATTCCCAACCAACTTTCAATGGAGTAGAGTAAAGCTCAGCAATTTGTTTGGTTATTCAAAGAGTGGTTATATCCAATAGTATATGATTACTGCTGTTGTAAATCAACACGGCTGGATATTTCCAGTCTCTCTCATGCTAGGCAACAAATGGGAGCCTGACACACAAGAGCCTGGGCAGACTGAGCAGAAGGGTACTCCTGACAAAAAGCCTTAGGCCCCTTTGGCTGTCATCCTGTTTCCTCCCTCATACCCAGGATGATACTCAAAATATTAGCAACTTACACACCATGGTCCACAGCCAACCTGAAAAGACACAGCTCACTTTGCTGGTGCAGCAGCCTTAAGGAAGGTCCCTGCTGAAGCCGGGACTGTAACCCTTTAGTTGCTGGAGAGAGTGGGGGATCCCACGACTGCTGGGTAAGGGGCCAAGCATGCTGCGTTGGGGGGTGGGGGTGGGGCCGCACCCCGGAGGCTCAGGATAGTAGCCCCTTCCCGCCTAGAATCTGAGGTTTTCACTGCCTAATAACTGTTATGGATGGCCATCCTGAGGTGTGCAAGGACCACACCACGACACTGTCCGTCCACTCCACCAGCTCAATGCCCAGCCCACCACCTGCTCCTCCGCACACCCTGGCCTCCCCTAGGTGACTCTAGAACAGTACTTCCCAAAACATGGCCCACAGAATTTTATTTCTCTGGAAAACGCTTTGTGGATAAACTGCATGTTGAGGAAACGTGACACAGGGCCAATCTAGTTCCTTTCAGAGAGTGACAGTTTACAGTTGATGTTAGAAGCTTTCAAAAATCCTACCAAATAAGGAAAACACTTTACCTTCATTGAAACCAACATTTTCCAGACTTTCTCGGGGCACAGGGTCCTCTCTGACATACTGTTAAGTCACTATCCCTTAGAATTAAGGTTCTAGAGAACACACCACGTCAGACCGTCCTCTGAGTGACATGGCAGATACAGATTATTTTCCTTAGGGCAGACGAGAGGAACACACACACCAACAAGGCAAGAGGAAGAAGAAAAGATCAAGCAGAGCATTCTTTGGGGGGGCGCTTATACAACGGCTGCCAAGCATCTCTCCCTCCGTCCTTGGGGTGCGTGCTGGAAGGGCACCCACGGTTGACCCCGCAGTCCCACACCGCAGAGTCCCTGACCCAGGGCCAGGCCACTGGAGACCCCCCACCGGTGCCGGCCATGCCTCTGCCCAGGGCATGCTGCAAGTCAGTGGTTATCAACCGAAGGGACCTTGCCCCCCTAAGGGACACGGGACAATACTAGAGACACTTTTAGTCGCCACTGCTCCATTCAACGGCAGCAGCCAAGGACGATGCTAAATGTCCTACGGTGCAGAGGACAGGACCTGCAGCAAAGATGAACGTGGGCCCAAACGCCGGCGGCACCGAGGAGCCCAGCCTCGGGGAACCGCAGAAACCAAGTGGAGCTAGCAACAGTTCTAAATTTTGACCTATACACCCGATCTAAAAAAAAAACAAGACAAAAACTTATCAGTGTTTTAGGACCAGTTAGTCAAACAGCTTTGTCATTTAGACAACCATTTACTCACTCTTTTCATCTTTAATATGAAAACCAGCTATGATACCCTGCAACACGTTTTCTTACTGCAGACAGAATCGTTTTATGCCTCCCCAGGCACTTGCTCAGAACCAAGGAAAGAGTGTGAACATTAGACGGGCACGCCTCAGTTCAAGCAACAGTGTGCGCTCAAATGTAAATCAACTCTGCTCCTGCTTTTAAAGATCTTGGGGGGAAAAAAACCTAAAAATCTGCAAAGTAACCACTTTTCTTTGCCTTGGAGTTGCTTTGGATTTTGTGGGCAAGTGACATTCAGGTTTTTTCTGTGTGTTTGTCTTTTTACTGCCCTGCTGGAAACAGAACACATCATGGAGTGGACCACAGAGGGATGTGGCAAGCCTCTGCTTCCAGAAGAGCCAGCTGCGGGATCCCCTGGCCGGCGGGCCTCTGCTTCCAGAAGAGCCAGCTGCGGGATCCCCTGGCCGGCGGGCCTCTGCTTCCAGAAGAACCAGCTGCGGAATTCCCCTGGCTGTGCGGTGGTTAAGACTCCGCACTGCCAATGCAGGAGGTGAGGTTCAATCCCTGGTCTAGGACAATGATCACTGAAGAAAACTAATTAGTTGTTACTAGCCAGTTTAACTTATTCAAAGCCTCTGTTATTTTATTGCATACTAAACCAGTGAATTAGTTGGAGAAGGCGATGGCACCCCACTCCACTACTGCTTGGAAAATCCCATGGGTGGAGGAGTCTGGTGGGCTGCAATCCATGGGGTTGTGAAGAGTCGGACACGACCGAGCGACTTCACTTTGACTTTTCACTTTTATGCATTGGAGAAGGAAATGGCAACCCACGCCAGTATTCTTGCCTAGAGAATCCCAGGGATGGGGGAGCCTGGTGCGCTGCCGTCTATGGGGTCGCAGAGAGTTGGACACGACTGAAGCGACTTAGCAGCAGCAGCATGCTGCGGAGCAACGAAGCCCGCGTGCCGAAAGTGCTGAGCCCACACCACAGCCACAGGGCCCGCGTGTAGGCCACGCCACAGTGAAAGACCCCCGCGACGCGATGAAGACCCCGAGCTCCATGACTAAGACCCAACGCAGCCAGATAAACATTCAAGCACACACACGCAGTGAAGCAACAGGACACGCTCACTGGAATGGCCAGAATTTAAAAGACTAACCACACCAAAGGCTGAAGAGGACATGAAGCAAGTAGAGCTCTCGGGTTCTTTGCTGGTGGAAGTGGAAAAAGGTATAATCATTTCAGAAAAAGGCTGGGCTGTTTCTTATAAAGTTAAATATACATCTGCCCTGTGACCAGAGATTCTATTTCCAGGTAATGACCTAAAAAAAAATATATATATATATATATATATATATAGCCATAAAAAGCCTTGTATGAAGTTTTACAGAAGCTTTATTCATAGTGGTCCAAAACCAGAAACAGCCCAAAAGTTCCTCAACAAGAGACGAGATAAACAAGGCGTTTTGCAATCACAGACTGGAATGAACACCACTCGGCGGTAAGAAGATATAAACGGCCAATACAACAATAGGGATAAACCTCAGAGACTACATGTATGCTGTGCTAAAGGAGTGGAGAGATTCCATTTAACAGGAATTTCTAGAAGAGGGTAAAGAGAAATAAAACAAAACCCAGAAGAACGGCCACCTGGGATGGGGAGGGAGGACTAAGCAAGGAGCGTGAAGGAACTCGAGGGCAAAAGAAGCGCTCTGTGCTGTGAGTACACTGAGATATCCACTTGCAAAAATCATGCAGTTCAAAAGTGTGCATTTCAATGAATGCAAATTTTGCCTTTAAAAAAGAATTGTACAATAATAACCAAGTGGAATGCAAAAGTAGAAAGTCAAATATCTGAAGTAGCAGGCTTGTTTGGCCTTGGAGTACAAAATGAAGCAGGGCAAAGGCTAACAGAGCTTTGTCAACAGAACACGCTGGTCATAACAAACACCCTCTTTCAGCAACACAAGAGACGACTCTACACATGGACACCACCAAATGGTTAGCGCCAAAAGCAGATTGACTACATCCTTTGCAGCTGAAGACAGAGAAGCTCTACACAGTCAGCAAAAGTAAGAGTAGGATCTGACTGTGACTCGGATCACAAACTCCTTATTGCAAAATTCAGACTTAAATTGAAGAAAGTAGGAAAAACCAGTAGGCCATTAGGTATGACCTAAATCAAATCCCTTATGATTATACAGTGGAGATGATGAATAGATTCAAGGGACTAGCTCTGATAGACAGGTGCCTGAAGAACTATGGACAGAGGTTCGTAACACTGCACAGGAGGTGGTGACCAACACCGTCCCCAAGAGAAAGAAATGCAAGAAGCCAAAGCGGTTGTCTGAGGAGGCCTTACTACCAGCTGAGGAAAGAAGAGAAGTGAAAGGCAAAGGAGAAAGGGAAAGATGTACCCAAGTGAATGCAGAATTCCAGAGAACAGCAAGGAGAGATAAGAAAGTCTTCTTAAGTGAACAATGCAAAGAGGAAAACCACAGAATGGGAAAGACTAGAGATCTCGTCAAGAAAATCAGAGACACCAAGGGAATGTTTCATGCAAAGACGGGCTCGATCAAGGACAGAAGTGGTAGGGACCTAACAGAAGCAGAAGATATTAAGAAGAGGTGGCAAGAATACATAGAAGATCTGTACAAAAAAGATCTTCATGACCCAGATAATCACGATGGTGGGATCACTCCCCTAGACCCAGACATCCTGGAAAGTGAAGTCAAGTGGGCCTTAGGAAGCATTATTACAAACAAAGCTAGTGCAGGTGATAGAATTCCAGCTGAGAGATTTCAAATCCTAAAAGATGTGCTGCACTAATCATGCCAGCAAATGTGGAAAACTTAGCAGTGGCCACAGGACTGGAAAAGGTCAGTTTTCATTCCAGTCCCAAAGAAAGGCAATGCCAAAGAATGCTCAAATTACCATTACCATACAATTGCGCTCATTTACGTGCAGGCAAGATTATCTCAAAATCCTTCAAGCCAGGCTTCAACAGTACGTGAACCAAGAACTTCCAGATGTGCAAGCTGGATTTAGAAAAGGCAGAGGAACCAGAGATTAAATTGCCAACAAATGATGAATCACAGAAAAAGCAAGGGAATTCCAAAAAACATCTACTTCTGCTTCACTGGACTATGCTAAAGCCTTTGACTGTGTAGATCACAACACACTGTGGAATATTCCTAAAGAGATGGGAATATCAGACCACATTATCTGCTTCCTGAGAAACTTGTATGCAGGACAAGAAGCAACAGTTAGAACTGGACATAGAACAACAGACTGGTTCAAAATTGGGAAAGAAGTACATAAAGGCTGTATATTGTCACCTTGCTTATTTAACTTATATGCACAGTACATCATACGAAATGCTGGGCTGGATGACTCACAAGCTGAAATCAAGATTGCCAGGGGAAATGTCATTATGCAGATAATGCAAATGACACCACTTTAAGGGCAGAAAGAACAGAGGCACTAAAGAGCCTCTTGATGACGGTAAAAGGAGAGTGAAAAGCTTGAAACTCAGCATTCAAAAAACAAAGATCACGGGTTCTAGTCCCATCATTTCATGGCAAATAGATGGGGAAACATGGAAGCAGTGTCAGATTTCATTTTCTTGGGCTCCAACATCAATGTGGACAGTGACTGCAGCCATGAAATTAAAAGACGCTTGTTCCTTGGAAGAAAAGCTATGACCAACCTAGACAATGAATTGATACTTTTGAACTGTGGTGTTGGAGAAGACTCTCAAGCGTCCCTTGGACAGCAAGGAGATCCAACCAGTCCATCCTAAAGGAAGTCAGTCCTGAATATTCATTATAAGGAATGATGCTAAAGCTCCAATACTTTGGTCCCCTGATTCGAAAAACTGACTCACTAGAAAAGACCCTGATGCTGGGAAAGACTGAAGGCAGGAGGAGAAGGGACGACAGAGAATGAGATGGTTGGATGGTGTCACCAACTCAATGGACTTGAGTTTTAGCAAACTCTGGGAGATAGTGAAGGACAGAGAAGCCTGGTGTGCTGCAGTTCATGGAGATGCAGAGAGTCGGACATGACTGAGTAACTGAATCACGACAGCAACCAAGCGGGGCGGGAGACCAGATGGAGTTATACAGATTAATTAAAAATCACAGGCTTGGTGGTGGTGGCTGCAGTACCTCGGGTTCATTATACTACTGTTTACCTTGTATATACTTGAAAAGTTCTGTAATTATATCCTATTTAAGTGAAAGAGTCTTTAAAGTGACTCATGAGTTTCTTGCCTTTGTTTTTATTTAGAATCCCACACAGAAGACTTATTTTTGTAGAAGTAATGTGAGGACCACTGAGAGATGTGACTTGGGAAAAAGCCGTGTTCTGAGTCAAGAGCAGGCGCCGCACTGCCCCCCGCAGCAGAGCACTGAAAGGACACAGCCCCCGGCCCCACACAGACGGGGCTCCCACCCCCGCTCTGCCCCTGGGCAGCTGAGGGGTGATCGGCAGCACTGGGAGCTCGCCCTTCTAGAGGAGGGTCCCTCATTTCAGGGAAGACTCTCCACTAGGCCTACTGGGAGGACTAAATGACATGTGCACACAATTCCCCTGGTACCGGGCATGGCACTAGATGCTCTGGAACAACTGCTGTAAGCTTCACTTTTTGGGGGGGGGGGGCGGCTGTGCCACGAGGCATGCAGGATCTTAGCTCCCTGATTGGGAACTGAACCTGTGCTCTCTGCCATGGAAACACAGAGTCTTAACCAGTGGACCACCAAGGAAGCCTGTGTAATCTTCATTTTTACTATTGCTACTCGTATTTATTATTGTACCCCAATTTTCCAAATAGTCTTCAAACTCTTTTGCTGAGTAACTTGCACCAACTGTTAGGCGACAAGTTGACCCTTTACTGTGCTAAGCGTTTCACCTGCATCTTTAACTTAACCCTCCCAATGATCCTACAAGGTAGACACTGTGGCTGTTCCCACTGCATAAATAAACTGAACAATAGAGAGATTAATGAACTGCCCACGGCCACACAGCTACAAGTGGGAGAGCCGTTGGTTCTGCCCTCACCTAGTAACCCTATGCTGGCGAGGTGCTTCGGGACAAAAAGAGAGCTCCTACAAACATCAAGACTAATGACTTTTTTAATGACACATTCCATTTCGTTACAACATTTCTAAAGGAAGAATATAGTCGTAGCAAATAAAAGAGCATCTTATTAACAGTGTATCTGTGGTGAGTATAGGCGGGAGAACCCTCTGAAGATAGAGCAAAAAAATATCAAAGCGACTGGGTCATGCTGCTGGCCTTATGCAAGTAACTAACTTCATCGTCCCCAAACTAAGGCTTTGAGCCACCGAGGGAAGACAAATCTCAGGAGCTGCAGACACCCCTCCCAACACAGTACCAGTGGACTGGTCTATTATGATACCTCACCTTGACTTCCTATCAGCAAAGGTGACTGCCAAAGCCATCGATTTCTATTTCAGAGGAGCAGAAAGGAAGGGCTGGAAGTAACACTGGGAGGAGGTGGGTCAGAGGCTCCGAAACCAAGCTCCTTCTGGCTGCGTG
Organism: Oryx dammah; assembly: GCF_014754425.2. NCBI lineage: Eukaryota > Metazoa > Chordata > Mammalia > Artiodactyla > Bovidae > Oryx > Oryx dammah. The sequence goes on along the minus strand of NW_024070200.1, from coordinate 2,901,740 downwards.
ACTCAGCGTGACTTGCCTCTGTTACTGACTGACTCTCCTTGCCCACACCACCCACACAACTGCGCAAGGTGACTCTGAGGTTTCACTCAACCACAAGCAGAGCAGAAATGGATTTTTAAAGGAACCTAAAATTATTCTTCAAATGAATAAAGTTAAACTGATTTATCATGATGACAGATATTATATTCCAGAGCTCTAAAAGCTGAAGATACTATTTTCATGGTTGAAAAGAAAAATAAAACCAAAGAACAGAATAAAACTTGTGGATCAAGATCAGTGGCACTGGAACATCCAATAAACGGTCAGCAATAAAACTCCTAGAAGTGACACCGAATGCAGCTGTCTTCTAGAACTTTCTTCTAGAAACTACAGTCATGTCTTCCTGTAAAACAGAAATAATAACAGCAATAGCTTTTTCAACCTTAGAAGCCACGTATAATACAACTCATTCCGGATTGTCTCTGGTTATTTTCTGTTTGTTCTGATTTGTTTTTTTAAGTTTGAAGTTACTTTAGACTAACAGAAGACTTGCAACGACAGTGAAGAACGCCCCTCTCACCTGGCTTCCCCTAATGTTAACATCTCACATAACATTTACCAAACCTGAAAATGAACACCGGTACAACTCTGCTCACTACACAAGACACTTTATTTGGGTTTGCCCAGTTCTTCCACTGATGCCTTTTTCTCTCCTGGGATCCAGCAGACCACACTGCAAGTAAGTGGCCGTGTCCCCTACTCTGTGACAGCACCACAGCCTGTCCTTGTCATTATTGTCACCGTTTCGAGGAGGGCTGGGCCGGTGTTTTGTAGAATGCCCCTCAGTGTGGGCTCTCCTGATGTATTCTCATAAATCAGCTGAGATTACAGACCTTTGGAAGAGAATATCACAGAGGGGACATGCTCTTCCCATGCCATGTATCAGAAGGTATGTGATATCAGTTCAGTTCAGTCGCTCAGTCGTGTCTGACTCTTTGCGACCCCATGAATTACAGCACGCCAGGCCTCCCTGTCCATCACCATCTCCCGGAGTTCACTCAAACTCACGTCCATCGAGTTGGTGATGCCATCCAGCCATCTCATCCTCTATTGTCCCCTTCTGCTCCTGCCCCCAATCCCTCTCAGCATCAGAGTCTTTTCCAATGAGTCAACTCTTCATATGAGGTGGCCAAAGTATTGGAGTTTCAGCTTTAGCATCATTCCTTCCAAAGAACACTCAGGGCTGATCTTCAGAATGGACTGGTTGGATCTCCTTGCAGTCCAAGGGACCAAGAGTCTTCTCCAACACCATAGTTCAAAAGCATCAATTCTTCGGCACTCAGCTTTCTTCACATTCTAACTCTCGCATCCATACATGACCACTGGAAAAACCATAGCCTTGACTAGATGGACCTTTGTTGGCGAAGTAATGTCTCTGCTTTTCAGTATGCTATCTAGGTTGGTCATACCCTTTCTTCCAAGGAGTAAGTGTCTTCTAATTTCACGGCTTCAGTCACCATCTGCAGTGATTTTGGATGTCTTATTACTGATGACGCTGGTATTAATGATTTAGTTAAGTAGCATCTACCAGGCTTTTCTCTGTAAAGTTAACTATCTTTCCCTTTCATTTTGTACTCTTTATGAGTAAGTCATCAAGTCCAGCCCTCAGTCAAATGGAAGGAAATTAAGCCCCACCTCCCGGAGGAAGAAACAACAAACAATTTGTGGATGTAAGTTAAAACCACCACGGTAATTAATAAATATTCAGGAGATCATTTGAGGCTGTGCAGAAATCCCATTCTCCTCAAGTTTTAGCTTACTAATTTTAGCATTCATAAATGTATCTTGCCTGCAGAAATGATTATTCTAATGATGATTTTTCCATTTCCCTCATTCCTCTGTGTATCTATGAATCACAAATGAGAAAAAAATTTCCCCCTCATCTCAATTTGTTTAGTCATTTGGCATTTATTTACATCAGTATGCACTCAAGGTTATTTGAATGAAGAGAGAGAGGTTAGTGTACATATATGTCTAGCTCTGTCTGCTGAGAGGACCTAAAGGTGCTGACATTCCGGTAGCAAAAAAAAAAAGAGGTTTTAAAAAGAGGAAAATGATGGGGGATGCCACAAGAACATAGGAGCTGCCCTGAAGGTGCTCTCCACAGCCAGGGCTGGCTCAGTTTTAGCTCGAACAACTATCAAATAAATAGCGAGAGCACTGGACTATAGTCGCCTATGGTTTTCAACATATGTCTAAGAGTAAATGAGAGTTCACAAGAGAAAATGCAAAGCCTGTTCCCTGTGGGTTTTGATCAACATATGTCTAAGAGCAAACGAGAACTCACAAGAGAAAAGGCAAAACCCATTCCCTGTGGGTTTGGATTACACAGGCCAGTAGACACCTGTCAGAACTAAGCTGGAGATGCCATCAGTGATTCCGGACATCAAAGAGCCACAAAACACCGGCAGTTCACAGTGAATTTCCTTTTAAGTAAAGCCAGTATGTGAAACTGGCTGTCAATAATCCCCCTCACACACACACACGTTAGAAAAAAACGAGGAAAGTATAACTGATTCAGTGATACTTTATTAGAAAATCTTTACTTATTATGGGTTTTTTTTTAAATAAAAATAAGTGTTCTAATCAATCACTTCTAAAGTTAGGACAAGTGCTTCTGAAACAACAAGCGATCACACGTCGGTCACGCGGGCCAGCGTCTCCCGAGCGGTCACAGGGGCCTCACGTGCCGGGTCACAGGGGCCTCACGTGCCGG
>NW_024070200.1:2852148-2898975 GCF_014754425.2 Oryx dammah | reverse complement strand
GGGCCTCACGTGCCGGGTCACAGGGCCTCGCGTGCCGGGTCACAGGGCCTCACGTGCCGGCTCCCTCCGCTTCCCACCTCGCTCAGTCCGTGCCTCACGACAAGGAAGCCAAGGGCCGGGTGGACGAGGTACTTTCAGCGTCGGGACCTGCTGGGAACCGCGTCCCTCGGGTGGCTCCACTTTCTCCCGGGGGGCTGAGGTCAGCCCAAGGCATTTTTCCAGATAAACTGAGTGCTGCCTCCCCAAAGGACTGCCCTCAAGCCACTCTAACCCCCTCCAGGAGCGCTTCTCACACATCACAGGTCTCTCTGCCTCCTGAAGGCCCATCGGTGGCCACGTGACCCCTCCTGGCCGGCTGGGCCCCCAGAGCAGCCCTGCCTCTGCATGGTTCTGACCCGGCAACCCTCGTGGGGGTCCTGGGGTCCGCAGGTGTTTTGTCTGGCCTGTACTTCGTGTTTATGTCTTCACCAAAATTGCAGCTGGAAAGCCCTGCCGTCCGCAAGCACGTCTACCCCGCACCCGACAGTGAGCTGACAGGGAGCCCGGGCCTCTGACCGAGCGAATGCATCCCACCCGCCGCTCAGAGTCCCGTCTTGCTCCGCTGGGTTTGTGGGGCGTTTCTCCACGGCGGCTGAGTGAGGCCGTCTGCTTGGGCGGTGGGGGTAATCGGAACGCTGGGCAGCAAATTCTCCACCAGGTGTAGCATTAAGGCAAAGACAGAGGTAGGGGGTGGATAAAGAAATACAGAGAATTCAGAAGACAACGGAGGAAGCAGTGATGGAAAGGAGGAGGAGCAGAAGCCGCCGCAACCTCAGCGTCGCTGCAGCAGGCAAACACCGCGCGCCTCGGCCCGGCTCTGCCCGCCCAGCGGCCGGGGCGACCACGGTCAAGTGACTTCACATCGCGAACCACCTCTCCTCAGGTGCCAAGCAGGGACGATGACACCTGCCCCGCGGGGACGTCACCAGGCTGACATCACTGTTACCCAATCTCCTTGACGTGGTAAAAGGCCTAAACTGCTTTCCAATTTGAGACACTATCTTTGCATCCTAAGAGTCTGAAATCAAGGCCTATACCCCAAAACACTCAGAAGGCTCCACATTTTCAGGACAGGGATTACTATGCTTTTTAAAACGTTGCCTTAGATATTCAGAGGCTTCGACTCCTTTGATATTAAAAAAGACTGAGTTTCACACCTCTTTACTGAGAAGCAGGACAGCTGCCGTGGTGCCATCGCTTATTTCCTTACCTGACAGTCTCCTGACCACACGTGCCCTCTGACTCAGGGTGGCCCGTGCGGAGGACTCCGAGAGGCTGCTCTGTGGGAAAGGCCAGGGCGGTCGGAAAGGGACGAAGCGAGAACCAGAGGACTCCCCGCACCACAAAGTGCACTGGTCCCTCCTGGGGAACACATCTCTCTAAGCTTACCTGAAAGTTATTTTTCAACATAGTAACTGATTCACAGCTAATTAAGTCACAAGCACCTCTATATTGCTAATCTAAGGTTTCAATTATAAAAATCCAACAAACACAACTCTTAGGAACATACGGTTTACAGTGAGGTATACTTCTCCAGTTTAAATTTTTGTGACCATTATTTATTACTATTATAGTAAACTCAGCAGTGGCCACAGGACTGGAAGAGGTCAGTTTTCATTCCAATCCCAAAGAAAGGCAATGCCAAAGAATGCTCAAACTACCGCACAACTGCACTCATCTCACACACTAGTAAAATAATGCTCAAAATTCTCCAAGCCAGGCTTCAGCAATACGTGAACCGTGAACTTCCAGATGTTCAAGCTGGTTTTAGAAAAGGCAGAGGAACCAGAGATCATGTTGTGGGGAGGGGGGTGGGAGGGGGGTTCATGTCTGGGAACGCATGTACACCCATGGTGGATTCATGTCAATGTATGGCAAAACCAATACAGAATTGTAAAGTAAAATAAAAAATAAATAAATTAATTAATTAAAAAAAAATAAAGAGATGATAAACATAAAAAATAAAATAAGGTAAAATTGATTTTTTAAGAGGGGGGAAAAAAAAAAACAAATTGCCAACATCCGCTGGATCATGGAAAAAGCAAGAGAGTTCCAGAAAAACATCTATTTCTACTTTATTGACTATGCCAAAGCCTTTGACTGTGTGGATCACAATAAACTGTGGAAAATTCTGAAGGAGATGGGAATACCAGACCACCTGACCTGCCTCTTGAGAAACCTATATGCAGGTCAGGAAGCAACAGTTAGAACTGGACATGGAACAACAGACTGGTTCCCAATAGGAAAAGAAGTACGTCAAGGCTGTATATTGTCACCCTGCTTATTTAACTTCTATGCAGAGTACATCATGAGAAACGCTGGGCTAGAAGAAGCACAAGCTGGAATCAAGATTGCCGGGAGAAATATCAATAACCTCAGATATGCAGATGACACCACCCTTATGGCAGAAAGTGAAGAGGAACTAAAAAGCCTCTTGATGAAAGTGGAGGAGAGTGAAAAAGTTGGCTTAAAGCTCAACATTCAGAAAATGAAGATCATGACATCCGGTCCCATCACTTCATGGGAAATAGATGGGGAAACAGAGGGAAACAGTGTCAGACTTTATTTTGGGGGGCTCTAAAATCACTGCAGATGGTGACTGCAGCCATGAAATTAAAAGATGCTTACTCCTTGGAAAGAAAGTTATGACCAACCTAGATAGCATATTGAAAAGCAGAGACATTACTTTGCCAACAAAGGTCCATCTAGTTAAGGCTATGGTTTTTCCAGTAGTCATGTATGGATGTGAGAGTTGGACTGTGAAGAAAGCTGAGTACTGAAGAATTGATGCTTTTGAACTGTGGTGTTGGAGAAGACTCTCAAGAGTCCCTTGGACTGCAAGCAGATCCAAGCAGTCCATTCTAAAGATCAGTCCTGGGTGTTCACTGGAAGGACTGATGCTGAAGCTGAAACTCCAGTACTTTGGCCACCTCATGAGAAGAGATGACTCACTGGAAAAGATTGATGCTGGGAGGGGTTGGGGGCAGGAGGAGAAGGGGACGACCGAGGATGAGATGGCGGGATGGCATCACCGACTCGATGGACATGAGTTTGAGTGAACTCTGGGAGTTGGTGATGGACAGGGAGGCCTGGCGTGCTGCGATTCATGGGGTCACAAAGAGTCAGACACGGCTGAGCGACTGAACTGAGCTGAAACTGGGACATGAATAAATTCCAGTACAATAAAGATAAAATTAGCCTTTAATCCTCTCTGCCCAAAGAAATCTGATGTCACATGCTGTCGCATGAATATAGTTTTCCCATCAAGTTGGTCTCATCGAGTCACACCTATTCCTGTATTTATCTCCAACAGGCCTGGGCTGCCTACCTTTCAAAGCGCTGTTTCATCTGCTTACATGCGTAGTAGTTGCCATCTCTCAGGTTCTGCATCTTCATAACTTCAGAAAATGTTCCCTCTCCTATTTTGCCAATTGCTTTATAGTCTATAAATAAAAACAATTATAAAAATAAAAGTTTATTTATGCATCTGTTTCGTACTCGCCTCCAGACAGCAGGTGCCTTCATCTGTAAGATGATCCAACAGCAACATGTCGAGGATGGTTTGCTTATGTTTTCTAAGGCTTGCTGCTCCCCTCATTTTAAGAGAAGCTGGGCTGTGTGTTGGCAGCACAGTCTCTGTTCCCCTCGTGCAGCAGGAGTCACGTGAGGCGAGGAAAGGCTGGGGACCCCTACGGGATGCGAGAGCAGAGGCGCCGAGGCGGGCCGCATGGGTGGCCCTCGCAGGAGCGGCGAGCCCGGGCCTGGCCTCCGGCAGGCGTGGCCGTGTCCCAACCAGCCCGAGGTCCCATACAAGGCCCGGTGGACCTGCAGCAGGCTCCTGGGGCATCGTTCCCTGCGTTTCTGGAAGCTGACAGCACATCTCCCTGGCTTTGTGGCCACCACCACCACCTGGGCCCCGACGATGTCTCTATAAGCCTCCAAGTCACTACCTTAAATCCCTTGCCACCTGAAACACCGGAGCAGTTCCTGTCTTCCTGACCGAACCTTGACAGGCACAGAAAGGAGTCTCCGGGAGCGTGCTGGGAACAAAGACGGAGACCGGCCGTGGAGCAGCGAGGGGGGCAGGGAGGGGAGCAGGCTGGCCACTGGAGGGCCCGGCTCGACAGGGTGCAACTGCCGGCCTTGGCAGACTGCCTGCAGCAACTCTGCCTCTCGCAGGCCAAGTGTCCACGGAGCCTGTCGGCCCAGGGACACAGCAAGAAGGGCCAGGACGACAGAGGGTGATGAATATGATGACCCGACAAGGGCTCTCCAGACAGAAGTGAGCGCAGGGGAAACGTGCTACTTTCCAAGCAGAAACGGAAGGCGTGAGAGAGCCCAGAAACCAAACACTTCATTGGGTTGGAAAGGTTTCTGTGGTCCAAGTAAGAGGAGGAGAAGACCAAAAAAAACTTCACAGAAAGCAGCTGTGATATTTGACAGGTGAACAAGCTACTCAGCCTTGCACCAAGGTCACTGGAAAGTCACGGGAAGGCAGCCAGTCTCCACCCCACCCAAGCACTTGCCTTAGAGAGCAAGGAGACTCCTGTAGCCTGAGGCAGCAAGGCACAACAGAAGCAAGGCTTGAGAAGGATGTTTAGGAGAGAACACTGAGCGTGCAACTGACCAGAAGCAGGAAGATCAGAAACCTCCTAAACAAGCTTGGACCAAACAGGGTCCAGCACTTGCAGGTCCCAGACCCACACCGACAGAGAGCAGGCTTTTCAAATGATCCCGCTCCAAAGGAGGGCCTCCTCTTTCAGACAGAGCACATTTTTAATACCTTGCGTGAATTCTGATTTGAACAAACTGACAGAAAAAAGGCCCAGTGTTTTAGAGTAATGTTTTTGAGAAATAGTGCGCTTAAAGATTTTAAAAGTGCTTATCCGTTAGCAAGAAGTGTTGATACTAAAGTCTTTCCAGGTAAAATGACAATGTTTGGATTTTCTTTAAAATCCTATACATTCCCATTCACTTCTGCCGAAAGTATAAACTAATACAGCTATGACTCAGAATTCCGCTCCAGGGTATAGACTCAAGAGAAATGAAAGCATAAGTCTAAACAATAGGTGGTACACATATGTTCATGGAAACATTTTCACAATAGCCAAAAGTGGGAAGAAAAGAAACGTCCATCAGCTAAAGAATTGGTCAACAGGGACTTCCTGGCGGTCCAGTGGCTAAGACCCTGCATTCCCAACATAGGGACCCAGGTTCGAGCCCTAATCAGGGAACTAGATCCCTCATGCTGCAACTAAAGATCCTGTATGCCACAATAAAAACTAAATAAATGAAGATTCTGAGTGCCACAAATAAGACCTGGCACAGCCAAATAAATAAAACGGATCAACACAGCATGGTCTAGCTACACGATGACAGTATTCAGCCAGAGACACAGGCTGCAACACGGAAGAACCTTGAAAACATTATGCTAAGTAAAGGAAGCCAAGCACAAAAGGCTATTTACATGAAATGTCCAGAACAGGCAAATCCATGGACACAGAGAGTAGGTTAGTGGTTGCCAAGGGTGGGCGGGGTCCACAGGAAATGGGGCATACAGGCAAGTTGATCCCGGTTTGTTTTTGGGGTGACGATGAAAGTGCTTTAATAGATTATGATGATTGCTGGAGCACTCAGTAAAAACGCCAACAATCACCCAATCATAAACTTTACCTGGGTGAACTTTATAGTATGTAGATTACATCTCAATAAAGCTGTGAAAACAGACAGCTCTGTGGTGTTCGAGTCAGAACAGTGGTTGCCCTGGGGACTTCAGGACACGGTGAGCTCTGCTCTGGCTATGCGGCAGGTTACTGACTATGTTCACTTTCTGAAAACTCGCCAACCTGCACTCATAACTTCTTGCTAACGGATAAGCACTTTTAAAGTCTTTAAGCACACTATTTCTCAAAAACATTACTCTAAAAAAGTGGGCCTTTTTTCTGTTAGTTTGTTCAAATCAGAATTCACGCAAGGTATTAATGTGCTCTGTCTGAAAGAGAAGGCCCTCCTTTAGAGTGTGCAGTTTTCTGGACGGACATTATACTCCAATATTTAAAAATTAGAAGAAAAAAAAAGCAAGCCAAAGTTAGGAATAAATAGAAAATATGAGACACAGAAAAGATATACAGTAAAGAGTACCTGCAGGGAAAAGCACAAAGAAAAACAGACTTGGATCATGCTACTGTCGAACAGTCACGTGCACAAAGCCCCACTGCCCAGACCAACACGAGCTGGCTCTCACCACGGCTCTAGCTCCCGGGAGGGCCGGGCCTTCCTGCTCTAGACATGTCCTGTTCTCAAGCTCAGCCTTAATTAACGGTTATAATTATAAGACACCTCCACACTGTGAAGTGTAGTGAGACTCACTGGTCCTCACAACTAAAGCAGACTGAAACCACCTCTTAAATGAGGAAAGCAAAGTTTAGGGACCACTTACATTCCTCCACAGACCCCCTAACAGGGAGACTAGATGTCCTCTTCTGTGGTTAGCTCCAGAGAGCCTCTTCTGGCTCCTCAAACAGGTCTCCATCCTATTTCCCAAATGAAAACTCTCTGGGCAGGACTGCCAGCCCCAATACTAACAGTACTTGGTCCTGGCAAGTTACAAGAGCTGGACATAAACCACATTACACCAAGACAAACACACAAAAAACAACAGCAAAAAAAAAAAAAAAAAGAATGCTTGGGACAATAAAATACAGTTTCAGTCTTAGGACCATTCCATTCATAAAGAAGGCTGAGCACCGAAGAATTGATGCTTTTGAACTGTGGTGCTGGAGAAGACTCTTGAGAGTCCCTTGGATTGCAAGGAGATCAAACCAGTCCATCCTAAAGGAAATCAACCCTGAATATTCATTGGAAGGACTGATGCTGAATGAAGCTGAAGCTCCAATACTTTGGCCATCTGATGCAAAGAGCTGACTCACTGGAAAAGACCCTGATGCCGGGAAAGGCTGAAGGCAGGAGGAGAAGGGGACGACAGAGGATGAGATGGTTGGATAGTATCACCGACTCAATGGACATAAATTTGAGCAAACTCAGGGAGATGGTAAAGGCAGGGAAGCCTGACGTGCTGCAGTTCATGGGGTTGCAAAGAGTCAGATACAACTCAGTGATTGAACAATTCACATGTAAGGAAATCTGTACACTAAAAGCCACAGTCCTGAGCAAACAGCATGACGGAAGCCAAGCCTTGCAACCACCTGTACTTTGTGTGAGAAGAGGCTGGGCCATCACACCAGGAAGGGCCTCCCCCAGCATCACCTGCAGGGAATCTACCCGAGGGCGCTGATAAAACTCTCAGCGAGCATTTTCCAAACTGAGTTCTGCAAAACACTAGTACCCCTAAGACAGTAACGGGTACTCCCCCAAAGGGGGTTCCACGAGCAAACAAGCTTAGGGAACGTGGCTTAGGTTAAAGAGAAACTGGCCTGACTACGGAATTCCTCAGTGACTTTCCCCGAATCAGCCGCGTGTCCCCGGAGCACACAGGGGGCTGCGCTGCGTGTGAGCACACAGGTCTCTCAGAACTCCTGGGGCTGCTCTGGAATGACAAACTGCGGATGTTTAAGCCCTCCAATCCCTCTTCGCCAAGCGTTCCCTGAGTAAAAAGTCACTGACCAAGCTCCCAGCATGGCAGGAGTTTGAAGCTGTTCTGCCATTTCTACAGTTCTTCCCGCTCGCCCTCCGAGAGCGGCTGGCTGGAGTGAGGCAGGGCTCAGCCCTGGGCGGGTCTTCAGGATACAAGCGTCAGAGGCCTTCTGACTAAAACCAGAAGCTGTAACCCACTTGACAACCACAGCTTTACCTAAAGCCCAGAGCCTCCCTCAAACAGGTAACCTACCCAGTAAGTCCTGGAACCAGACTGGTAAGATTCTTGGGTGAATCCTCCCGAGAAGCTTCTTGAAAACAAACTGACCAAATTACAGGCCCTGTGTGTCGCTTACCACTAGTTTGTCCAGTTTGGAGCATCATAAAACAACTCTGACAAATTTCTTAGGGAGCCTCCAAACTGGAAACTGTGGGGAAACTCAACCAGACAGATGCTTCTACTGAGTAATACATCCTCTGGTCCTCAAGAAGACCCACCTGACCTGCCTAACCCCACTCCTACTCATCAAGGAACAGCCAGGGAATAACTGCTGCTCATTAAAACAACATCAAACCTTTCCCTTCTCTTGGATGGACTAGACTGGAATGCTCAGAAATCTCCCTGAAAAGAGACAGTCTATTACTGTGCAGAAAAAGTTCACATGGAGGGCCTAAAGCCACTCCCCATAGAGACATCTGCTTGCAAGGTTGGCCCTGGCTGCCATCTGGGAACCCAGATTTGGGAAAGGCTCCCCCCAGTCTCTGCAGGAAGAGTCCCTCCCGATGCCTACACCGTTCAAGCGAGCAGCGTGGTCTGCACTGAATCTGCAGAGGGCGCCTGAGCTCTCGGCCCCCAGTAAAACCCCCGGGCAGCGGGGCTCTCACGAGCTGTGCTGACAGAAACAGGTCACACGTGCTGTCAGTCTGCTACTGGAAGAACGGCGCGCGCCCTGGGGGACTCCACTGGGACAGGACTCGGGGGTCAGTGTCTCGTTTCCTCTAGGCTCTGGCCCGCGGCACTTTCTCCTTCGCTGCTCTGCTCCTTTCACTGAGGACATCACAGCTGTGAGCCAGAGTGTAACCTGAATCCTGTGAGTTCTCTGAGCAAATCTAGGGGTGGTCTTGGGACCCACACTCCCCAGCCAACACAATTTCTGCTATGCGTGCATGCTAAATCCATTCAGTTGTGTCCAGCTCTCTATGACCCTACGGGCTGTAGCCTGCCTGTCCGTGGGAGTCTCCAGGCAAGACCACTGGCGTAGGTTGCCATGTCCTGCTCCAGGGGATCTTCCCGCCCCAGGGATCGAACCCGTGTCTCTTGCATCTCCTGCTGTGGCAGGCGGGTTTTTTGTTTTTGCCACTAATGCCGCCTGGGAAGCCCAATGCACACTGTACTTCAGCCTAAATGAATTAAACACCCCTGGCGGTGTGACTACAGGACTGTGGACATCACTGCAGCCCACCGGCACCAGCTGCACAGCAGGCGCTGGGCCACGCATGGAGGACACAGAGGTCAGGAAGACAGAGTCCCTCAGCTCGAGGACAGAGTGTGTTCCCGAGCCCCCAGCTTTAGGTCCTTTACTTTAAAAGGGAGGCAGAGGGAGAGAGGCACACTCCTGTTTAGATAATATTAAAGGCCAAATTCATGGATTCTTAGTGTCCAAAATTGAATACGTGATGCTGTAGATTCTAATCTCCCAGGACCAACCTGGTAGGTAGGCCTCAGAGTAGACGACTTTCCTCCCTCTGTGGGCACCCTGTCCTCTGCCACAGACCTGTTCGTGCCCACTCTGCACCTCTCTCCGCAAGGCCATAAGCCTCGTAAAGGTAAAGTCTACTAGCGTCTTTATGCCCTGTACATCCTCGTCAACAAACGAGTCAAAGAAGAAACGTCATGGCGCATGCCCCGTCCAATATTCCTTAGTCCTCCAGACACACGCTGCAGGAGGAACCTGGACAGCTGAACCACAAAATTACGACTACCGACTAACTGCCAACCAATCCTTTTTTATTCATCTGTGTTGAAATACCGGGTATTTCAGATCACAATGAGCGCTCTCCTGTCTCGTAGGTCACTTCCTTTCCCAGGTCAGACCATCCATATAAACCACAGAGAGATCGGGAGGGCAGGGAGGATAAACGACTGGAAAGATGCTCCTTAAACTACCTTCATAGTCCTCCATCAAACTCTCAGAATATGTTTTTTCATTAATGTTAGTCGGAATCCATGGATATTTATTTTATATTCCAGGATAATCTAATGCTACTTTAGTGTGTTGCTTCAAACTGTTCCTGCTCTGGCCTTTAGGAGCTCTTTCTGTTGGCTCCTTGGTCCCTTTGACATGTCCCCATCCACAAGGTTTGTCTAGGCTTACATTATCTGTTTTTTCAGTACCTTCTTACTTTCTGGCACTACAAAAGCTTGTGTATTTCCTGTTTCAGTCCTAGGATTGCCATTTGGCCAAGGAGTCCTGGTTCCTTCTATCAGAGGAAGATATTTATCAAACACCAAGATCTGAATGCGAAGCATCAGGCACCACTTTTCACTTAATCATCTCAACAACCCCATGCAACAGGTACCCCATTAGCCCATCTTACAAATGAGGAACTATGGCCCCGAGAACTTAGGCATCCTGCCCAGGGCCACACCGATGAAGCAGGAGGCTGCACGTGCCGGGAGTCTGACCCCAGAAGAGCTTCCCAACCACACGGCCACTGCTGCCCCCCGTGAGCAGAACGCTGCCCCCCGTGAGCAGAACGCTGTCCAGGAGACGCAGAGGTCACACAAGTGTACTCATAGGAACGGTGACCATAAGACCCTTTCCAAAGTAACGGCTCGGCTGACAATGCCCATGAGAAAGGCAGAGCTTGGGAACCCCACTGCCAATGATATGAACGTGTGGAAGTGTTAGTCGTGTCTGACTCTTTGCAACCCCACGGACTGTAGTCTGCCAGGCTCCTCTGTCCATGGAATTCGCTGGGCACGAATACTGGAGTGGGTTGCCATTTCCTGCTCCAGGGGATCTTCCTGACTCAGGGACTGAACCCAGGTCTCCCGCATCGCAGGCAGATTCTTTACCGTCTGAACCACCAGGGACGCCCGCGATATAGTGCCCCACTCTCTGGTATGAGGAACAGTGCTGCACAGACTCCAGCGGCGAGCGGCATGACCTTCACATGTGGCGACCGCAGTCGTGCTTGCTCTTCCCTTATTGGATCCTTCCGGGCCTTCTGCTCCAGGCAGTCCACCAGGCACTCCAGTCACAACATCCCATGACTGTGTCTACCCTGAGCTGTAACCTGTGCCTCTCACGACAGCGCTGTGTGCAAGTGTGCGCAGTCGTGTCTGGTTCTTTGCAACCCCCGGCTGGCAGCTTGCCAGGCTGCTCTGTCCATGGGGTTCTCCTGGCATTTCCTCCCCCGGGGGATCTTCCTGACCCAGGGATCAAACCTGGGTCTCCTGCGTCGCCTGGATTGCAGGCGGACTGTTTACCGACTGAGCCATTGGGGAAGACCGTAGACAGTTGTTGAACAAATAAAAGGACAACAACTAGCTCCTAAACGGAGAAGGCGATGGCACCCCACTCCAGTGCTCTTGCCTAGAAAATCCCATGGACGGAGGAGCCTGGTGGGCTGCAGTCCATGGGGTTGCTAAGAGTCGGACACGACTGAGCAACTTCCCTTTCACTTTTCACTTTCATGCACTGGAGAAGGAAATGGCAACCCAGTCCAGTGTTCTTGCCTGGAGAATCCCAGGGACGGGGGAGCCTGGTGGGCTGCCGTTCATGGGGTCGCACAGAGTCGGACACGACTGAAGCGACTCAGCAGCAGCAGCAGCAGCTCTTAAAACCCAAGCTGAAGCACATTCACTAGAACGGCTCCAATGTAAAAGGCTGGAAACACCAAGTGTTGGCTGGGATGTGGAATGCATGGATCCCTCACACATGGACGATGGTGGATTTAAAATGGCATAGCCACTTTAGAAAACAGGAAGTTTCTTATAAAAGTAAATACACACTTCCAACCCAATCCAGCAATTCAACTCCTAGGAATCTAGAGAAGTGAAAACATGTGTCCACACAAAGACTTGTACATGGATGTTAATAGCAGCATTATTCACAAAAGCCGCCAAATGGAACAATCCAAATGTTCACTAACTGCAAAATGAATAAACTAACTGTGGCATATTCATGGGCTGCTGCTAAGTCACTTCAGTCGTGTCCGACTCTGTGCGACCCCATGGACGGCAGCCCACCAGGCTCCCCCGTCCCTGGGATTCTCCAGGCAAGAACACTGGAGTGGGTTACCATTTCCTTCTCCAATGCATGCAAGTGAAAAGTGAAAAGTGAAGTCGTTCAGTCGTATCTGACTCTTAGCGACCCCATAGACTGCAGCCTTCCAGGCTCCTCCATCCATAGGATTTTCAAGGCAAGAGTACTGGAGTGGGGTGCCATTGCCTTCTCCGATTCATGGGCTAGAATACAGCAATAAAAAGGACCAAACTACTAAGATGCCACTACATGCATGGACCCAAAAAAACATGCTAACCAAAGAAGACAGATTCAGAAAATCACATACATTTATATTTACTACATTTATATGAAATTCTAGAAAAGGCAACACTTTAGCAATAGAAAGCATATCAATGATCTTGGGAGCCAGGGGTGGAGGAGGAGACTGACTGCAAAGGAGCGCAAGACAACTCTCAGGGGCAACAGAAAAGTTCTGCATCTTTTTTTTTTGGCCACATGGCTTGCTGGAGTTTCGTTCCCTGATCAAGGATTGAATCCACAAGCTGAAATATTATGTAGCCAGTAAAAACGATGAGGTACGATCTGGAATCCAGACTGCCGGGAGAAATATCAATAACCTCACATATGCAGATAATACCACCCTTATGGCAGGAAGCAAAGAGGAACTAAAGATATTCTTGAAGAAAGTGAAAAAGGAGAGTGAAAACACTGGCTTAAAACTCAATGTTCAAAAAACTAAGATCATGGCATCTGGTCCCATCACTTCATGGCAAATAGATGGGGAAACAATGCAAACAGTGAGAGACTTTACTTTTTGGGCTCCCAAATCACTGCAGATGGTGACTGCAGCCATGAAATTAAAAGACGCTTGCTCCTTGGAAGAAACGCTATGACCAACCCAGACAGCATGTTAAAAAGCAGAGACATTACTTTGCCAACAAAGGTCCGTCTAGTCAAAGCTAAGGTTTTTCCAGTAGTCATGTATGGATGTGAGAGTTGGACCATAAATAAAGCTGGGCACCGAAGAACTGATGCTTTTGAACTGTGGTGTTGGAGAAGACTCTTGAGAGTCCCTTGGACAGCAGGGAGATCAAACCAGTCAGTTCTAAAGGAAATCAGTCCTGAATATTCATTGGAAGGACAGATGGTGAAGCTCTGATACTTTGGCCACCTGATGGGAAGAACTGACCATTGGAAAAGACCCTGATACTGGTAAAGACTGAAGGTGGGAGGGGAAGGGGACGACAGAGGATGAGATGACGGGATGGCATCACCAACTCAATGGACATGAGTTTGAGTATACTCTGGGAGTTGGTGATGGACAGGGAAGCCAGGCATGCTGCAGTCCATGTGGTTGCAAAGAGTTGGACATGACTTAGCGATTGAACTGAACTGAACTGAATAAAAATGAAAAGGCTCTTAGCCTTTCCACTAAAATCTGGAACAAGATAAGGATGCCCACTCTCACCACTTTTATGTAACATAGTATTGGAAGATCTAGTCACAGCAATCAGACAAGAAAAACAAAAGATAGCCAGACTGGAATGGAAGAGGTAAAATTGTCATTATATGCAGATGACATGATACTATATATAGAAAACCCTAAAGACACACAAACTACAAGAACTGATAAAGTTCAGCAAGGCATCCACCCTCTCTTTCCAGTGGCGGAGTCTGGAGAAGACGCACAGAAATGGCACCTCACAAAGGGAAGGAAAAGAAGGAATAACAGGTATCAGCCTCGGCCCTCAGGTGGCTGAAGGAGGAAACGTTATTTGGTGTGTGCCACATCTTTGCATCCTTCAATGACACTTTTGTGCACGTCACCGATCTTTCTGGCAAGGAAACCATCTGCCGTATAACTGGTGGGACGAAGGTGAAGGCTGACCGAGATGAGTCCTCTCCATATGCTGCCGTGTTGGCTGCCCAGGATGTAGCCCAGAGATGCAAGGAGCTGGGCATGACTGCCCTCCACATCAAATCCGGGCCACAGGATGAAACAGGACCAAGACTCCTGGACCAGGGGCCCAGTCACCGCTCAGGGCCCTCGCCCGCTCAGGGATGAAGATTGGGCGGATTGAGGATGTCGCCCCCATCCCCTCCGACAGCACCTGCAGGAAGGGGGTCGCCGTGGTCCCCATCTGTGAACAGGACTCCTCCGATTACTGCTTTCTGTTAATAAGCTGTTTTGATGTAAAAAAAAAAAAAAGTTCAGCAAGGCAGCAGGATACAAGATTAACATACAGAAATTGGTTACATTTCTTTATGCTAACAACAAAATACCACAAAAGGAATATGAACAATCATCCCTTTTAAGTCACGTCAAAAATAATAAAAACAAATCCTACCAAGAAAGTGAGACTTATATGCTGAGGAGTATAAACATTGATAGGACTTCTCTGGTGGCCAGTGGCTGGGAACTGCCTACCAGTGCAGCAGACACAGGTTTGATTCCTGGTCTGGAAAGATCCCACTTGCCTTGGCGTGACTAAGCCCACGAGCCTAGAGTCCATGCTCAGCAACAAGAGAAGAGACTGCAATGAGAAGCCTGTGCACTGTACCTAGAGAGCAGCCCCCACTCGCCGACCAGAGAGAGACTGCAAGCACACAGCGACGGAAACCCAGCACAGACAAATAAACAAGTTTTTAGAAGTTTAAATCACATAGCTACATGAAAAAAGGCAGACAGAATGCAGAAGATAAATAAGTTCTTCACATTAAGATTCCATTCATTTTTACCAAACCAAGCCCTGTTTAAGTGGAATTTGAGCCTTAAAGCATGAAAATGGAGTTCAAATTCACTTTTTGTGCAATTCTAAAACTATCACACCCAAATCCAACTATCTGTATTAAAACTGCTTCTAAAGATCTTAATCAAGGCAGGTGATAAGCATCAGAACTACGTTGTTTTAGTCGCTTAGTCGTGGCCGACTCTTGCGACCCTATGGACTATACTCCACCAGGGTTCTCATCCACAGGATTTTCCAAACAAGAATTCTGGACTGGGTTGCCATATCCTTCTCCAGTCAGAACTAAGGGGCAAGTTAATTACTAAGTGTAACTCTCAACTAGAGTTTAAAAGAGGATTCAGCTTCTAATTCCCATTCTCTTTGAGAGACAAAGTACTTCAAACCAAATCACTAAAAACAAGGTCAAGATCCTTCAATAAAGAAGGGTGTACCAAATTAATTAGTTCATGCACTGTGGGAAAAATGGTGACCTGAATTACTAAACATCATGAAAATACAAAAAGACGTAAAATTATTCATAAACGCATAAAAATGATCATTTTGTAATGTGGAGAAACACTATAACTACGCTGTGCAGCTGGGACTAGCAGTGTTGTGGGTCAATTATACTTGAAAAAACACAAAATTTTAAAGCTTAAAGTGCACCCTTTGGGACTTCCCTTGTGGCCCAGTGGCTAAGACTCCGAGCTCCCAACGCAGGGGCTCTGGGTTCGATCCCTGCTCAGGGAACCAGATCCCATGTGCCACAACTAAGACTTCACACTGAAGATCCCGCGTGCTGCAGCTAAGACCCAGTGCAGCCAAATAAATAAACAAATAGTTTTTAAAAAACAAAAGTTTAAAAGATATAAATCATAAAATGCAAATGTTAACATATAGATCGTGTGTGTGTGTATGTACTGTGTGTGTGTGTGTGTATATATATATGTACACATATGCTAACATTTGTGATTTTTGACTGGGATCCTGGAAAAAATAAAAACACCTATCATGGATATTACTGGGATAACTGGGGAAATGTGAGCTATAGACTGCATATTACATAACAGTATTGTATCAGCATGCTATTTACTGTGATTATGTAGGAGAATGTTCTTGTCCTTAGCAGACACTTGCTGAATTAGTAATGGTGAAATGTAATGATGTCTACAGCTAACTCTCAAAAGGTTTAGTGAAAATAAATACATAACGGAGAGAGACAGGAAACACCAGTGCACGGTGAGACAGCGCACAAACACAAAGCAAGTGGAGCATCTAGGTGAAGGGTGCACGGATACTCAGTGTACTCTTCTTGCAACTTTTCTGTAGATTCGAAATTTTTCAAAATGAATAGCTGGGAAGGAAAAAAAAAGGAATACAGTAAAACATACGTGTATGTAAGTCCACACTATACATAAAAATGTAAAGCCTTTTGTAGACCTTGTAATCTACTGCTTTGGGTGCATTACTGAAAAAGATAATCACGTAAACAATATCTAACAAAAGAAAATAAGAACCTCTTGGACTTCGCTGGTGGTACAGTCGGTAAGAATGCTCCTGTCGATGTAGAGGACACGGGTTCAATCCCTGCTCGGGGAATATTTCACTTGCCTGGGAGCAACCAAAGCCTGTGAGCCGCAATTACTGAGCTTGAGTGCTCCAACTGTTGAAGCCTGTGCACCAGAACCTGTGCTCAGAAAAAAAAAGAAGCCACCACAATCAGCCCAGGCACCACAACAAAGAGTGGGTCCCACAAGACATCACTAGAGAAAGCCTGCGTGAAGCAATGAAGACCCAGTGCAGGGAAAAATTAATTATATGAAGAAAATAAGAATGTCTTGGAAAGGATGAATGAGATGAATTAATTGTTTTAAACATCTTTGTGACACAATTTATGCCATATACCGATTACCAATTGACAGTCAGGATACAATGCAAATTTAACATCATAACTATACCCAACACAATTTAATCTTTTCACAACAAAACAGGTTGGAATTTTTCTGGACCTCAGGTTCACAGCATAAATAAGTATACCTGTACAGTAATGTAAAAATAAAAAAGCAGCCCATTCTAGTTGATTACGCTTGGACTGTTCATAATCCACAAATTGAAGCACAGATAAATATGGTACCCTCACATTTTCAAGGATGACTATCTCATTTCATAACTTCCCAGAAACGCTCTTTTACTGAAAGGCTCTTCCAAAATTTCTGTAAAGAAGTTCTGACAAAAGCAGTACTGCTGCTGCTGCTGCTGCCGCTGCTAAGTCGCTTCAGTCGTGTCCGACCCTGTGCGACTCCATAGACCACAGCCCACCAGGCTCCCCCGTCCCGGAGATTCTCCAGGCAAGAACACTGGAGTGGGTTGCCATTGCCTTCTCCAATGCATGAAAGTGAAAAGTGAAAGTGAAGTCGCTCAGTCGTGTCCGACTCCTAGCGACCCCATGGACTGCAGCCTACCAGGCTCCTCCGTCCATGGGATTTGCCAGGCAAGAGTACTGGAGTGGGGTGCCACTGCCTTCTCCGAAAGCAGTACTACCTGACCCCAAAATAATAAAGTAAAATATACAGCCCAGCTTTCCTCTCAATTGTCTACTAAACCAATGACAATAAAAGGCAGGAAGCCTCACTATAGCCTCTCACTACATTACTGCCAAATGTTTTCAACCCACCGTTTAAAAGAATGAAAACCTCCCCAAACTCTAATGTAACCTCGCACCAAAATAAACCTCAGCTGGACTCGGGTCGACGTTCTGAGACCCTTCACAGCCCGACCAGCCCTGAACCCCTCGGGCTGCCCCCTCCGGCTGCCCCCGGGGACGCGGGTCCCCGACAGCCCACCGAGGTTTGGGGTCCCCACACTGCCCACCTCCCACGCCCACCGAGAGCCTCGCGAAGCCGGCCCCCACCCGCCGCCACTCGCCCTCTGGTCCCGCCCCTCGCAGCTCCACTCAACTCTTCATCCTGGGTGCGGAAGCCGGCGACAACCCCTTGCCGATACTGGACGGAGAAGAAAGGGATAGAAAGTGTGGGCCCTGGCTTCCACTCCTTAGAGGCAGGGTCCCGAACTAGGACCTCCGTGGTGGTCCCTAAACGGAGAGCGTTAGGATCCGGCCGCCATGTTGTATCCCTGTCACCCTAGCAACCGTCAGGTCCCGACCACCCCGAGGCCGGAAACTGCGCGTGCGCAAAACGACCTATCGGCGCCCTCTGGTCCTACATGTACGCGTGCGCAGTATGGCCCGCCTCCTCACTCTAGTTGCTAAGCAACCCTCCTTGCAGCCTTAAGCTGTTCCCGGCTTTTGAGTGTAGGCGACTTTCCCTGGGATCGCTCTCCCTAGCCGTCCTGAGAATTTAGTGATTTGGGACCTAATGCCTGGACGACAGCCTTGAGCTTTAACTGGGCTGAGACACACTAAATAATAGTCAATTGATACCTTTTCTTTGCAGTCGCATGTTACAATTGAATATCCATTGACTGTAGATAATATAGTCCCGTGATTCAAGATTCAAAAATAACAAAAACAGAACAGAGTGGAAATCCTCCCTCCCACTGTTCTGCCCCAGTTCCTCTCCGCATAAAGTAGGTAACTCTTAAGAGATCTTTTTTTTCCCCCTCTTTCTTACACCAGTGGTAGTGTTGTATAGACTCTGCTTTGTATTTTGCATTTTTTACTTGATACTTTAACTTGGATGGTTCCCCTAACAGGACCCAAAGAGCTTCATTATTTAACTTAATGGCTCTTCCAGTTCATGGTTGTCTGTGTGTGCGCTCAGTTGTGTCCGACTCTTTGCGACCCCATGGACTGTAACCCACCAGGCTCCTCTGTCCATGGGATTCTCCAGGCAAGAATACTGAAATGGGTTGCCATTTCTTCCTCTCGAGGACCTTCCTGACCCAGGGATCTAACTCTCATCTCCTTCGACTCCTCGATTGACAAGCGGATTCTTTTACCCCTGAGCCACCTGGGAAGTCCCACTTCATGGTTGCACCATCTCTTATTTAACTGCTTCCCTGCTGGACATCTCGGTTGTTTCTAATAAGCTGATCTTTCACATACTGCTGCAGTGACCAGCTCTGAACATATATCATGTTCCACACGTTCGTGTATACCTGTAGGAGAAATTCTTCAAGTGGAGCTGCTGAGTCAAAAGGTTGTTGTTGCTGTTGTTCAGTCGCTCAGTCGTGTCTGACTCTTTGCAACCCCATGGACTGCAGCATGCCAAGCTTCCCTGTCCTTCACTGTCTCCTGGAGTTTGCTCAAATTCATGTCCCTTGAGTCGGTGATACTATCTAACCATCTCATCCTCTGCCTCCCTCTTCTCCTTTTGCCTTCAATCTTTCCCAGCATTAGGAGCTTTTCCAGTGAGCCACCTTTTCGAATCAGGAGGCCGAAGTATTGGCGCTTCAGCTTCAGCCTGTCTTTCCGATAAATATTCAGGGTTGATTTCCTTTAGGATTGATTGGTTTGATATCCTTGCAGTCCAAGGGACTCTCAAGAGTCTTCTCCAGCACCACAATCCGAAGGCATCAAAAGGTATCTACTTTGTTTTGTTTTTTTTACTTCACTTTAAAAATTTGAGTCAAAATTCACATAACATAGAATCAATCATTTTAAAATGTGACATTCAGTACATTCACAATGTTGTGGAACCATCACCTTTATCTAGCTCCAAAACATTTTCATTGCCCCAGAGGGAAACTCCAAACCTGTAAATCAGTCTCAAAAACATGATACTAAGTGAAGTAAGCCAGACACAAAAGGCCACCTGTTGTATGATTCTGTTTACAGAGTAATTCCAGACTGGACAAATCCATAGAGACAGAATATAGATACAGGCTTCCAGGAACTGGGGGAATGAGAGTGACTGCTAACAGGTAAGGGATTTCTTTTTGTGGTATTGACAGCATTCTGGAATTAGATAGTGGTGATGGTTGCACAACTTTGTAAGTCTAGTAAAAATCACTGAATTGTATGTATTAAATGGTTAGAACGATCCATTATGTGAATTTTATCAAGTGAATTGAAAAAAAAAACAGGGTGATTATTGCTGGTATTATTATTGTGTTTTTTCCCAAATCAAAAGAGCTTTTATTTCATTTTTAAACTATCACAAATGAGTCCAAAGAATCATCTGGCGTCTTGTGGTTTCTGTAGCCGGACCACCCAGAGCTTATTCATCAGCCTGCTGAACTGTTCCTTTTTCAGAAACGTAGATACCATCCAAAAATTTTCTGATATCCTTGTGGCTTGCTGAATCTGACACAAGTTCCGTGTGGTTTCCTTCAAGACTCAACTCATCTTCCTGGGCTTGAGGTACTGAATAAGCAATGTCTGGCCTCATCTGAACCCTGTGGATGTATTTTCCACCCCCGGAAATTTTCAGATTTCAGCAAAAGAACCATTCTCCTGAATAGCAGCATCGATGGGGAAGTGAGCACACACAGACCTCATCTTGTAACAGAAGCCCAGCGTGACACTTTTGATCATGTTCTGTACACGACTACAGATCGTGCAAACAGTAACCAGTTCCTTTTTATTTCCCCACCATTTGTCAACTTGGAACCTCTTCTTTTTTCTTTCCGAGGAGACTGAATGCTACATTGACGTGATCGAAGTCCCTCCACTGAGCCTCTGGGGCCCTTTACTGTGCATCCCTTTAGAGTAAGCATAGAGTCATGACTTAGCCACTGAGCGCTGCTGCTACTAGCTCAGAGTCATGTCGACATTTCTGGAGCGCCAGCAGTCCGATTGCTGAGAATGGTCTACATTCTCGCAGTGGATGAGGTGTGGGTATTACTGTGGGTGGTCCTGTCCTTGTTGGCTCTGAAAAGCCACATCTAATCTCTCCAGATCATTGGAATTGATTTCTCTCTTCTTTCTCCTTGTGGTCTTTCCCCTTACGTGGGGACTTGTATTTAAGTCACATTGATCTCTCTTTCTTTCTCACACTGTCTTTTTCATATTCCTTTCTTCTACCAAGGTAGGTTTTAAGCTTCTTAGCCCACCCACCTGTCTTTTATCTCTTCTGCAGGCAGAAGGACTTTCTGGGTAGTCACTGAATACCTGTTGAAAGGTGAACCGGTGAATGCATTTTATATCATCATCTGGATCTTCTATTCACCTTCGCTGTGGACAATTAGTAGTGAAATCCTGAAGAAGCCCAGGGGGCTCCTCATCCTGAGCAAGGGTCACAGCAAGGCGTCCCCTGTAGGCAGACACAGCCTTGGTGCTCCTCCCCAGGTGAGCAGGGGCTATTGGACTTCAGCCCTCCAGGCCACGAACACCAGCACCCTGGTCTGCAACCTGCACTTCGAACTTGGAGGCCTTGGGAGAGGGGAGTGGAAGGGCCTTCAGAGTGGAAGATCAAAGGAAACAAACAGGGACCTTAGCAGGAAGGCAGAAAGGGAACTGTGTGAGATTTTGCCTAGAGCGGAGGTTCTCAATCTTTAACCGGCGCTGAACTCACCTGCCTTCAGGTGATTCTGGACTCTGCAGGGCCCCACCCACAGACTTCCTGAGTTTGTCATTCTGGGGTAGCATTTGAAAATTCACGTCTTGGGACTTCCCTGGTGGTCCAGTGGCTAAAACTCTGCGCTCCCAACGTGGGGGGGTGGGGCACACAGGTTCCATCCCTGGTCAGAGAACTAGATCCCACCAGACTCAACTTGAAGACCCAGTGCCGCCAAATAAATAAGTATGATAAATATTAAAATGTGCGTCTCCAACAGAGCCCCAGGTGATGCCACTGCTGCGCTCACGACCATAGTTTGAGACCCACCAGCCCACTCTTCGGAGAAGGCAGTGGCACCCCACTCCAGGACTCTTGCCTGGAAAATCCCATGGATGCAGGAGCCTGGTGGGCTGCAGTCCATGGGGTCGCTAGGAGTCGACACGACAAGCGACTTCCCTTTCACTTTTCGCTTTCATGCATTGGAGAAGGAAATGGCAACCCACTCCAGTGTTCTTGCCTGGAGAATCCCAGGGACGGGGGAGCCTGGTGGGCTGCCGTCTATGGGGTCGCACAGAGTCGGACATGACTGAAGCAACTTAGCTGCAGCAGCAGCCCATTCTTCCTTTAATTCTAAGAAGACTAGGAAATGCTACTTCAGAATAGCCTGGGAAGTCTTTCTGTAGAGTTCATAGACAGCGGGCTCAGCCTTCTCGGGTTTCCGGTGTGTGGCCTAGGTCCTTGCTTCTTTAGACCACTCTTGCACTAAATGACAAAAGAGGAATTGACAGATGAGAAGTAATGGGCTGCGAGCTCCTCCAGGGAGGGCCCCGCCCTGAGCCCCTTGCCCGCTCAGCACATACAGCCACCAGGGATATGTCACATGCTCACAAGATGCTTGTGAGTGAAACCAGCCTGCATCCTCGGAGCTCTGCTTTTAAAGCTCTGTGTGAATATCACCTAATTATAGCCACTCGCGCCTTTTGACTCATTCCAAAACTGTTCCTCAGACAGTTCATCCTGTATCCCAACATTAGCTTTTCCCTAATTTCCAGTCTCAAGAGATTCAAGCTATGTTTAGCAGACAATCTGTTTCTGCTGAGCTTCTTAATTAATGTTCAAAGCAGGAAATGGGCAGAAGTTAGAAAAATTAGGAAAGACAGAAATTTCACACATGTTAACCTCGGTGAGGTGGATGAAACACAAATCTACCTATGGATATTAGAAATCAGATTGACATTAGAAAATAATGGAGTTCCCTGGTAACCTAGTGGGTGGGACTCAGCGCTTTTGCTGATGGGGCCTGGGTTCCACCCCTGGTCGGGCAACTGAGATCCCACAAGCCATGTGGCATGGCCAAAATAATAATAATAATATAAAAATAAATAATAAATGTATCTCAGAGGAAACTTAGCAAGAGCGGGAATGTGAAATAAGAGCAAGAACATCAGCCGTTCAAATGAACATGAAGAATGGCAGTTAACCAAAGCAGTTACAAATGAGGTTGTGGTCAAGTGTGGATGCAAAACAAGTCAATGTCAGGCTAAAGAGGAGTCCAGGCACTTTTCCAACAAAAACGCACATGGAACAATAGATTTTTAAGTGTGAAAAAACTTTTCCTAAGAAGCGAATAGAAAAATTCTTAAAGTGGTAGGAGAGTGAGCCAAGTGAGTGACCCCAATCAGCGAACCAAGTGGGTGACTCCAGCCAAGTTACAGGGCCAGTGTTTCCTCATTTCTGAACAATGAGGATAAAAATACCCTCTGCAAAGAGTGAAGAGTAGATGTGATATCTCTGTCTCTCTAGAGGATATTGTTTGATTTTTGCCCAGTGTCTGAAACCAGGCAAGGCCCCGTAGGACTCCTGGGCACAAAGGCCTTTCTGTGTCCCCCTTCCAGTGTCTTGTTCGCAGGAAATAGACGTCCTTCAGCCTCCATGACCTCCCCTGAGTCCCAAGGAGCAGGGTCACACGGTTGCCAGCTAGGGAAGGGAGGAGATGTGGAGACAAAGGAGGAGCAGGCAAGCCAGAGGGGAATGGAGGAACTACCAGGTGCAAATGGGCAGGTGTAGAATGAAGAAACAAGGTCCTACTGGATGGCACGGGAAACTACGTTCAGTATCCTGTGATAAGCCATAACGGAAAAGAATATGAAATAGGTTGTACATATGTGTGTGTGTGTGTATAACGAGTCACTTTGTTGTATAGCATGAGTGCGTCCGTACTAAGTTGCTCCAGTCATGTCTGACTCTTTGCGACCCTATGGACTACAGCCAGCCAGGCTCCTCTGTCCGCGGGACTCTCCAAGCAAGAATACTGGAGTGGGTTGCCGTGCCCTCCTCCAGGGAATCTTCCCGACCCAGGGATTGCGCCCATGTCTCCTGCATTGGCAGGTGGATTCTTTACTGCTGAGCCACCAGGGAAGCCCATTGTTTTCTGCTTCACCCAGAACTCTGTCTCCAAAATTTAATTTGGTGTCAGTGTATGGAGGCTGGATTCTGCATCAGGTCTAAGATAGGCCTGGCAGGGAGCAAATGTTCGATACAGGTTGTTGACTAATCAAGAAACACCATCAGCTGTCACCTGCGCTGTCATTCCTCCAGGAGGAGGGGCAAGCCGATTTCCGATGAGTGTTGAGCATCTAGGGCAAACCTTGGGCTTCCCAGGCGACTCAGTGGTAAAGTGCCAAGCGGCAGACACAGGTTTGATCCCCAGGTCAGGAAGGTTCTCCTGGAGAAGGAAATGGCAGCCCACTCCAGTATTCTTGTCTGGGGAAATCCCATGAATAGAGAAACCTGGTGGGCTACAGTTCGAGTCACACAGTTGGACACAATTTAGCGACTAAACAATGATAACCAGGGTAAACCTTAATCCTTGATAGGGAGGAATTGAACAGGCAGACTGACAGGTTGTGGAAGTCATATGGCCTGTTGTTGGGGATCCAGAGGGGAAGGTCTTTCCCGAAATCACCCACTCACTGGCGGCCCCCTGGGCTCTGACCCGGGTCTTCGGCTTCCAGCTCCCTGTGCTTCTCTGGCTGTTGGGTCTAAAAGAGACCTTTATAAAAGCTCTCCAATGAATGCACGTACTCTCAAGAAGTACACTTTACAAGTCCCTTGAATCAACCTATTTGTTGTAGCAAATTAGAAGCAACATCTGAAAATCCCTTCTGTTTGTCTGTTTTTCTTTTGTATTGTCTAACAGCTTTGACATAGTACATATTGTACAATGAAGCATTTCACTTCTCTTTTTCCTTCCCTTCTTTCTTTTTTTTCCAGAATCGGCTGGCAAGAATTCAGCTTCAGTGTTGAAAGTGCTTTGCTCTCTCTGTCTCTGTGCACCAGGGCCCCGAGTCAAAATGAAAAATATAAAAAGGGGACTTCCCTGGTGGCCCAGTAGTTAAGACTGCACTGCAGGATCATGGGTTCAATCTCTGGTTGGGGAACTGCTGCCGCTGCTGCTAAGTTGTGTCAGTGGTGTCCGACTCTGTGCGACCCCATAGACGGAAGCCCACCAGATTCCCCCGTCCCCGGGATTCTCCAGGCAAGAACACTGGAGTGGGTTGCCATTTCCTTCTCCAATGCTAAGATCCCACAAACCTCGCTGCATGGCCAAAACAAACAAACAAAAAATTGCCAGGACAAAAGGACACGTTTCCAGATTGAAAAGGCCGTGAAATGCTCAGCAGAGTGAATTTGACATTCATTTAACAAATAGTTAATTGAATGTATGCTGTGCCTGGCGCTGTCCTAGGAACCTGGGATCCATGAATGTGAGGTTGGAGGGAGAGATGAGTGATGCTTCTGCAAGCTGGGGAGCATCCAAGAATGCCAGCAAACCGCCAGGAGTGTGGGAGCGGGCCTGGAACAGGTTCTTCCTCAGAACCTTCAGAGGGAACCAACCTTGAAGACACTTTGACCTTGGACTTGTGGCCTCCAAAACTGTGAATGAATAATTGTGTTGTTTTCATCACCCAGTTTGTGGAATTTTATTATGGCACCTCTAGGAAACAAATGGACTTCCCTGGTGGCTCAGATGGCAAAGAATCTGCCTGCAGTGCAGGAGACCCCAGTTCAGTCCCTGAGTCGGAAAAGGGAATGGCAACCCACTTCAGTATTCTCGCCTGGAGAATCCCATGGACAGAGGAACCTGGCGGGCTACAGTCCAGGTGGTCACAAAGAGTCAGATACAACCGGGTGACTAATGCACGCACTGAGAGGAGACGAATACAGTGGTGCCTTTATTTTCATACCAAAGGTTCCAATTTATAAACAGAATGACACGTTTTATAAGTTGATTTTAAAGCAAACAACTAAAATCTGAGATAGTTGCGTGCAACAGAGCACCCCCTTGGATATTTAAAAACCCATGTAACTATACGGGTTTAATTCTGATCATGTATGTGTTTTCCTAACTCAAAGATTGAAAATTAGGACTTGTTTGTCCTGGAAGCCCTGTAAGATGGGGTGAGAAATGGCCGGAGAAGTTCAGACAGGTTTGAAGAGCGCTGCGGCCTTCCGCCAGCACCGGACTCCGAGGAGCCCAGGCACCCAAGTGCGCAGCTCCCTACGTCTGTCTAGGGTGCCCCCTGCCGTCTATTCTTAGTCACTGCGTCTCCCGACCTTGAATCCTGGGTGGCCTTGCCGGAAGCGCCTTGTCTGCTCAGGAAACGTGGCTGGAACAACCACGAAAGAGGGTGATGAGGCTGTGGCAGAACAAAGCGGGGAAAGGAGCAGGTTAGGTGGGGTCTTTCAAGCTGCTGTTACTCCGGCTGTGGGATTTTCAGATACAGTACAGGATGCCCAGCTGAAACCGGATTTCAGATCAGCTGCCTACTGGTTTAGCATATGTGCCGAGTCTCTTCTGCAGTCGTGTCCGACCCTTCGCGACCCCGTGGCCTGTAGCCCGCCAGGCTCCTCTGTCCATGGGATTCTCCAGGTTAGAATACTAGACTGGGCTGCCACAGCCTCCTCCAGGAGATCTTCCCTCCCGAGGATGGAACTTGCTTCTCTTACGTCCCCTGCATTGGCCAGGTGGGTTCTTCACCACAAGCGCCACCGGGGAAGCCCCTGGTTTAGTAGAAGCATGCCCCATATAGTGCACAGGACAGCCTTATGCTAAAGTATTGGCTAAATCTGGCAACCCTAACTCAGAGAAATGACTTTATCTGACTTTGTTTTAAAGTGTTAGATAATTTTGAAATTAGTTCGTTTATCCATCTTGTAACTGAGAACCCTCTGGGGCCTTCCCGGGACAGACGCCCTCCCCCATGTCCTCTGGTCTGGCTTCTCTTGGAAGCGCCTAGATAATAGTATCTGATGCACAGCTCCTGAGTTGTTTACAGATGCTAACAACCACCACCAAATGGAAGAAATTAGCTTCTTGATGACCATGAGCACAAAGCCCCAGACCTACTGATGCTTAAGGAGCAATAATGCTAACCCCATGACACCGTCCCGTTGCCACTATCACCCAAGCGGAGAACTATGTATGAGCTCATCACACACCCCATGACACCCCCTCCCTCACCTGGCCTTTAAAAATGCTTTGCTGAAACCCACTGGGGAGTTGGGGTATTCCGAGCACCAGCTCTGCTGGACTCCTTGCTTGGCTTCCTACAATAGATGTCACCCTTTCCTTCACCATAACCTGGGGGCAGTAGGTGGGCTTTACAGTAAACAAACGAGGGGACCCAAGTTTGGTTCAGTAACAACCTGACTCCTGTTTATTAATCATGTATTATTCCAGACAGGGTGCTAGACTCTGGACATTCACCTGTAAGCAAAACAGGCGGGATGCCTGCCTACAACTCATCGTAGGCAGCTCACTCTACCCCCTTGGCTTACACCGATCTATCCTTGTCCTTCAGAACACAGGCAAGCGTCCCAGTCTCCAGGAACTTGTCCAGTCAACCCTCCACTAGCACCACAGTTTAATACACTCAGCACAGCACCTACTAAGCCCGTCTAAGCACTCTAAAACGTGTCTTTGCCAAACCTGTCTATGCCTTAAGTAAGGCATAGCTTTTCCTCCTCCCTCCTTTTGAAGATGTCTGGAAATTGTCGTCATTTTGCTCTCTTTTGTTAACTAGCACATGAATAAATCATGAAATAGCTGTGGAATGGGCAGTGTGACAGCCACTGCAAAGGCATAAGGTCTGTATACAAAAAAAAAAAAAAAAGGCAGAAAAGTGCTGGGAAGACAAAACCCAAAGACGTCCATTCCCCAAGCCCGTGTGTCCCTGGGGTCTCTTGGTCCCTGAGAGGCCCTAGCCGCCTGCACTGATGCAGCACAGGTCTGAGCTCCGTGAAGACAAGATTAGGTCTGTTTTGCTCACAGCCGATTTCCGGGGCTTGGGGTAGGGCCAGGCTGAATGAGGATGTTTTGACTGAGTGGCTCTTTGTCCATGCTTGGTTCTCCAGCCTTCCTGGTGGTGAGGTGAAGAACTTCACATCTTTTCATGATATTTATTTTTTACTTCTATTTAATTGGAGGATGATTACAATATTGTGATGGTGTCTGCCATACATCAACATGAATTGGCCATTTATATACATATGTCCCTTCCCTCTGAAACCTCCCTCCCCATCCCACCCCTCTAGGTTGTCACAGAGCCGGGGCTTTGGCTTCCCTGCGTGTCTTTTCATGACGTTTATTTTATTTATATTTTGGCCACACCTGGAGGCTTATGAGATCTTACTTCCCCCACCAGGAATCGAACCTGGAGTGTTGGCAGTGCCGGCTCAGCATTTTCACCACTGGGGAATTCCCTACTTCACATCTTTTCAATTAAATCTGTTCAGTTAAGATTAACTAGGCTTGGCTTCTGTTGCTTGCAACAGGGAACCTTGATGAGACATCTCCCGTGGGAGCACTTTTTTTGGAGCGATCAGACCAGAGTCGTAGACTAGGTGAAAAGCTGGAGCTCCCTTCCTGCGCTCTGGAGCACCTGCACATGAGCGCAGGCGGCTAGGGCCTCTCAGGGACCAAGAGACCCCGAGGACACACGGCTGGAGGAATGGACGTCTTTGGGTTTTGTCTTCCCAGCACTTTTCTGCCTTTTTTTTTTTTGCATATAGACCTTTTGCCTTTGCAGTGGCTGTCACATTGCCCATTCCACAGCTATTTCATGATTTATTCATGTGCTAGTTAACAAAAGAGGGCAAAATGACAATTGCCAGACATCTTCAAAAGGAGGGAGGAGGAAAACTATGCCTTACTTAAGAAACATTGAGGAACCACTTAAAATGACATTTTCAATCACTTAGAGATATACATGTAATAGAATGTTCAGTACAAAAAGCAACATAAAAATTATTCTCTTTTTCACAAGGTTGCATATATTTAATACACCGTCATATTTAATACACCGTCCAATGAAAACAGATTGGGAGGAAGGATGCCAAGACCCCAGTAGCCATTGTTTCTCGGGGCGGTGGGGAATTCGGAGGTTCTTTGGTCCTTTATCTGGTTTTCTGCATTTTCCAAACTTCATTTAGCAGTGCCCAATGCTCTTGATTGGAGAAGGCAATGGCACCCCACTCCAGTCCTCTTGCCTGGAAAATCCCATGGGCAGAGGAGCTTGGTGGGCTGCAGTCCATGGGGTCGTGAAGAGTCGGACACGACGAGCGACTTCACTTTCACTTTTCACTTTCATGCATTGGAGAAGGCAATGGCAACCCACTCCAGTGTTCTTGCCTGGAGAATCCCAGGGACGGGGGGGCCTGGTGGGCTGCCGTCAATGGGGTCGCACAGAGTCGGACACGACTGAAGTGACTTAGCCACGCTCTTGATACACGAAGTTTCCACGCTGTGAGATTGGCAGTGATGAATAAGCACTGAGTTGGAGAATCCTACTCCCCAGTTAAGAAGTTTCAGGGGCAGCTTGCATTTGTCCAGTGAAAGCCTCCAATTCGCTCTAAGAAGTCTCCTCCCCTCTCCTTAAAGGCCTCAAGGCCTCAGTTGTTTTATCTGGCCCACGGGGGTGACTAGGAGGACCGCTGCAGCGCGGGCGGGCGGGCGCCGGCTGGAAGTCGGCGCGGCGGACTCCGCCCGGAGGCGCTTCGCCGGCTCCGTGCGGCGCAGGCGTGGATATCTGGTAAGTGAGCCGGCGATAGCAGGCGCTCAAGTGGCCGGTTAGCTCAGTTGGTTAGAGCGTGGTGCTAATAACGCCAAGGTCGCGGGTTCGATCCCCGTACGGGCCACAAAAGCAGGCTTTTTTTTCTTTTCCCCCCAGCTTATGGATTTGTTTCACAGCTGTCTTGAAAAATAGGCTTCTTGAGTGCCGTGGGCCGCGTGCAAACAGAAGGAATCGCGGAGTCACTCTGGACTTGGGTCGGAGGTCGGGGCGGGGTGCGGAGGGAGGGGAGGGTACCCCAAGTCCCCGCGCGCTGGGGGCATGTTGCCCGCTTCGGGCATGTTTTAGAATACTCTCCGATGTCACTGCGGGTTGCTCCCCAATGCAGAGCTTCTGAGAGCCCTCAGGGGGACCTCAGTTTTCAGTTTTCTGGAGTTTCTTAGAGTTGAAAATCCAGCCTTGGAATTCATTCATTCCACACGTTTTTGTTTTTTTTAATTGTTGTTGTTGCGGTTCTTTTTTTTTTTTTAATGGAACGCTTCGCGAATTTGCGTGTCATCTTTGCTCAGGGGCCCTATCTCTGTATCCTTCAGATTTTAGTGTGTGTGCCACCGAAGCGAAGGCCATTCCTCCTTTACGGAGCGCCTACTGCACGCGTCCTAGTCCAGCTGGGGAGCCCGGAAGGAGACACGCATCCCGGCACGCGTGGAGACAAGGACCGGCCAGATGACTGCCCGGCCTGTTGTGAGGAGTTAGGGTTAGAAAGCAAATAGGGTAGCAGGCCGGGGAGAAAGAGAAGCAGGCATAGCTTTCAGGACATGAGAAAAGCCCTTTCAGGCCTAGCTAATTAGTGTTCTAAGCCTGGCCGCCATACTTGCCCTTGAACAGGTGTCAGTAATAATGAGACCTGTTTAGTTTAAATGCATGTTAGTTTTAGACATTAGAGATGCTTGCTCCTTGGAAGAAAAGCTGTGACAAACCTAGACAGCATATTAAAAAGCAGAGACATCACTTTGCCGACAAAGGTCTGTCTAGTCAAGTCTATGATTTATCCAGTAATCATACAGGGATGTGTGAGTTGGACCTTTATAGAAGGCTGAGCACCAAAGAATCAATGCTTTTGAATTGTGGTGCTAGGGAAGACTCTTGAGATTCCTTTGGACAGCAAGGAGATCAAACCAGTCAATCCTAAAGGAAATCAACCCTGAATATTCACTGGAAAGACTGATGCTGAAGCTGAAGCTCTAATCCTTTGGCCTCCGGATACAAAGAGAGGACTCGTTGAAAAAGACCCTGATGCTGGAAAGACTGAGGGCAAGAGGAGAAGGGGATGACAGAAGATGAAATGGTTGGATAGCATCAATGGACGTGAGCTTGAGCAAACTCTGGAAGATGGTGAAGGACAGGAAAGTCTGTCATGGTGCAGTTCATGGGGTCGCAAAGAGTTGGACATGACTTAGCGAATGAACAACAACAATTTTTAGACAACCTACATGACATGTGTTTTTCCCCCTCAAAAATCATACCTCCACCCCACAGGGTAGCACTGAAACAGATCTATTACCGTATGTAAAACAGAGAGCCAGTGGGAATTTGCTGAACGAGGGAGGGAGCTGAACCCAGTGCTCTGTGACAGCCTAGACGAGCGGGATTGGGTGGGAGGCGGGAGGGAGGTTCCAGAGGGAGGGGACATGTGTGTCCCTGTGACTGATTCATGTTGATGTACGACAGAAACCAACACAGCACTGCAAAGCCGTTTTCCTCCAATAAGAAATTAATAGAAATTTTAAAATTAAAAAAAAAGACACAACAACAACTCTGAGCCACCAGGGAAGCTCTAAATCAATGAGAAAATAAAGGAAAAGCTCAGGATGACATTAGGCCCAGTTGTCTAAGTCCTGGTGTTGTGTGGATGAAAAGCAGCAGGCAGCCAGTTGTGAGGATAGTTGTTTCAAACTCACAGCCGAGTGTGTTCACATTTTTCCATTTCTAAACCATCCTTAAAGAAAAATCATGTAGGGGTCACACCGTCCTCACAGTACACCGTCCTCACAGTAGTCCAGCAGAGCAACCATGCCATCTGAATCCATGTGTACACTAATAAAGAACCAGTCGTTTTTGAAACTAGAAAGGATGTGCTTGGTTTGTTCCGCAGCCTCTGTCATAAAAGGTTTTAGTTTTTCTGGTCTCCTCTTCAAGTTTCCCTTTGAGTGACCTCATGTAATCTTTCACGTATTTCTTGTAAAACCGTGCAACCCACACTGGGACTTGAGCTCATGGTCTTTTAACTGAGATCACACACCTGGTCTCAGGACTTAATGAAGCTCAGGTTCTTGATGTCTCATCGCAGAAAGAATTCTGTGAGAGACAAAGTGATAGGTGAGAAGTGGATTTATTTAGAGAGAAACACTCCACAGGCAGAGCGTGGGCCATCTCGGAAGGCAAGAGCGGCTCCAGGCTACGGGGTTGCCACTTTTTATTGGGGTGGGTAATTTCACATGCTGATGAGTGCCTGTGAGTGTGTCACTTAGCTTGCTGACACATTACAGTGAGCATACACTGAGGCTCACAGTCTAGGGGAAGTCTTGTCACCATTTTGGACCCCTTTGGCCCTAACCATTCATGTTGTATCCTAGGGTGGTGCCATTCTTCTCAAGGTTGGGCCCCACCCCCTTTCTCTCCTGTTTCACTTGTAGGCTTCTTTTGTGAAGTGGATTTCCTGCAAGTGATGGTTTATGACAATATCAATGTCAGCGATTGCTGTGCTTTCAGTACCTTCATCCTTGGGGGTCTTCAGCAGAGAAATTTCCACCAACGAGCGAGTCATCAGTGTTACCTTCTGTCCTACTGGCCGTATTCCCTTCCACCTCCAGACACAATCTGTCCACGACAGCACGTCTGCAACCTCCCGGATGCGGTAGATGGCAGAGAACATCTCATCATGGCTGATGAGGTCCTCGTAGATGATTATGATGGTGACTGGAGGGAGACCACAGCGGCACTAGCTTAGGAAGCTGGAGCTCAGAGCAAACACAGTGCAGCCTAAAGTGGGGGTGAGCAGGCGGAAAAGCTCAGTAATAACAACCTGAAGGGCACAGAGAACAAACTGTTATCTGGCAAGAGAAGTGACAGTACCAAAGATAATAAATCTGTTGTAAAGACTCCCAGTTCTGTTTCAAAGGTAAAGATTAGCCTGAAGCACTTTCTTGAGCTATTTTGCAGAATTTAAACTCCCTCCACCAGATCTACTCGAACCTAAAGGTTCGTGATGTTGACGTTTTCTGACCCTCCTGATTTCAATGAGCATCTTTGCCCCACTGCTATGCTGAATTCTCCTCTGCTCAATCCTCTTCATGAATATGTATATACCACCCAAGCCCCTCCCCCAGTTTTGCTGTTTGAATTGTCACCACTTTAGGAAAGATCCCTGGTGTTCTCCTTACTTCCTGCAAGGAATGCGCCCTTCCTTCAGTTTTTGACTTGGCTGTCTTTTGGGTCCACACTCACCTAGAGGCGAACCCAACTTTTGGGTAGCAGAAGTATCTGGAAATCTCTTGCTACATTTTGTTTTTTGTTTTTCAGAGAGATCTTAGACTTCACATTTTTTGTTAACTTTTTATTTTGTATTGGGATATGGCCAATTAACAATGTTGTGATAGTTTCAGGTGAACAAGGAAGCAACTCAACCTTTCATATATGTATATCTATTCTTCCCCAAACTCCCCTCCCATCCAGGCTGCCACATAATACTGACTAGTGTTCCACGTTCTATACAATAGGTGCTTGTTGGTTATCCATTTTAAACAGAGCAGTGTGTACACGTCCATTCCAAACTCCCTAACTATGCTTTCCTCAGCAACAAATTCATGTTCTAAGTCTGTGAGTCTCTTTCTATTTTGAGTTCATTTGTATCATTTCTTTATAAACTGCCCATATAAGAGATGCCATAGGATCTTTCTCCTTCTCTGTCCGACTTCACGCAGCATGACACTCCAGGTCCGTCCATGTTGCTGCAAAGGGCATTATTTCATTGTTTTTAAGGGCTGAGTAATATCCCATTGTGTATATGTACCACACTTTCTTTATGCATTCCTCTGTTGGTGGACATTTAGGTTGCTTCCATGTCTTAGCTATTGTAAACGGTGCTGCAGTGAACACTGGGGTGCATGTATCTTTCCAGACCATGTTTTTTTCTAGATATATGCCCAGGAGTGGGATTGTAGGGTCATATGATACCTCTGGGCTTCCCAGGTGGCTGAGTGGGTAAAAAACCTGACTGTGATGCAGGAGATGCTGGAGATATGGGTTCGATCCCTGGGTCGGGAAGATCCCCTGGAGGAGGGCGTGGCAACCCACTCCAGTATCCTTGCCTGGAGAATCCCATGGACAGAATCCCATGGACTGGCGGGCCACAGTCCAAAGGTTGCCAAGAGTTGGACACGACTGAGTGCAGCACATGGTAGATCTATTTTTAGGTGGTTTTTTTTTTTTTTTTTCAGTTTACCATCTGGTGGCTCAGTGGTAAAAGGGACACCCTGTCAATGCAGGCAACCCACTGCAGTATTCTTGCCTGGGAAATTCCATGGACAGGGAAGCCTGGCAGGCTAGAGTCCATGAGGTCACAAAAAAGTCACGACTTATAGACTAAAAGACAATACTGTTCTCCATAGTGGCTGTACCAATTTATATTCCTCCCCACAGTGGGGGAGAATCCCCTTCTCTCCATACCCTCTCCAGCATTTATTGTTTGTGGATTTTTTGATGATAACCATTCTGGCTGGTTAGACTTCACATTTCTTCCTCTCAGTTCTGCAGTGTGTAGCGAGAGGGCAGTTGGATGAATTTCTCACTCATAGTCCAAGTCAGGCATTTTTAGATTTTTAAAAAATGTTTGTTATTTATTTGCCTGCCCTGGGCCTCAGTTGCGGCACCAGAATCTTCCATCTCTGTCGCAGGACCTTTCGTTGTGCATGTGAACGCTGAGATGCGGCTCATGCAGGGATTGAACTGGGGCCCCTGCATTAGGAGCAGGAGTCTTAGCCACTGGACTGCCAGGGAGGTTCCCAGGAGTTTTTCATTTAGCAAAGGCTTTTAAGGGTGGGTGCCATCTTACATCAAGGCCCAATCATGTTTGAAAAAAATCTCAAATGAGAACATCTACTAGACCATTCATTCATTCTTTTCTCAAATATGCCTTAAGCTCTGATTGAAATGAGTAACAGCTCAAGTCCACAGACTACAGGCTTAACGCCTTTGGCACGTGCTCTGTGTGTACTAAAAGTGTGATGGAGGGCTTTCCTGGGGCTCAGTGGTAAAGAATCTGCCTGCCAATGCAGACGCATGGGTTCAATTTCTGATCCGGGAAGATTCCACATGCCATTGGGCAACTAAGCCCGTGCACCACAACTGCTGAGCCTGTGCTCTAGAGCCTGGGAACCAAAACTGCTGAAGCCCTTGGGCGACAAAAGAAGCCATCGCAATGAGAAGCGCATGCACTGCAACCAAAGAGTAGCCCCCGCCCCGCTCTCTGCAACCAGAGAAAGCCTGCGTACATCGAGGCAGACGCAGCACAGCCAGAAATAAAATAAATACATAGATACAATGTGCGATGGGACCATTATTATTATGAACAGTTAGTTGGAAGGAGAACCTGGGGCTCCTGACCCCTAGAATAGGCACCTGTACTCAGATTGCATTTCACACTGAAATCAAGCCGGACCCTGTGGGCTCCTAGGCATGGAAGCCTTTATTATTTTATTATATTTATTCATTTATTTTATTTTTGGCTGTGCTGGGTATACATTGCTGCACAGGCGTTTCTCTAGTCGGGAAGAGTGGAGGCTGCTCTGTGGGTGCGGGCCTCCCTCTGCGGAGGCTTCTCTTGTTGTGGAGCTCAGGCCCTGGGGCACGCGGGCTTCAGTGGCCGTGGGCCCGGGCTCTGGAGCACAGGCTCAGAAGTTGGGGTGCCCGGGCTTAGTTGCTCTGCAGCATGTGGATCTTCCTGGATCGGTGACCGAACCCGTGTCTTCTGCATTGCTAGGTGATTCTTTACCACTGAGCCACCAGGGAAGACCCCAGAAGCCTTTCTGTCCCCCATTTCTTGTTTGTAGGGGAGACTCCAGCCTCCATGACCTTACCTGAGTCCCAAGCGCAGATTCCAACAGTTGCTAATCGAGGGAGGAACAGCTAAGAAAGGGCTTGAGGCAAGACTGGAGGCCCCAGAGAAGCTCGCCATGATTAGGAGGCTGAGCACTTGCGACTCCTGGGCCCTTTACGCGCTCTAGTCTCGTCAGCAACCCCACCCTGGGGCTGCAGCTATAAAGCTCCTCAGCAAGTCCTCCCCGGGGAGGACACAGTATCTTGAGAGATACAAGGCCGCTGTGCCCCCTTTGCCTGGCAAAGCGACACAGCTATTCATTTCTATTTCACCCAAAACTCAGTCTCCGAGATGTAGTTCAGCACCAGTGTAGAGAGGCTGAGCTTTCAGCACCAACACCTGGGGTGTGTATGACAGGCACCTTGTTAGATGCAGAGGCCTTGCAGGGGAGGAGCCAGCCTAAGTTGCTGCCCTTTGAGCCCATAACTTGCCCTAAACAAGGACTTGAAAGGGTCCAGAATTCACCTCTATGGCATAAACATTATTTTGAACAGAAGCCATTTTAGCTTCTGAAAAGTCTTTTCTGCCTAAAGTAGAGCCTTCCAAAAGAATTCGGTTGTCTTAAATCCTCTTTCCTGGGAACAACCAGGCAAGACTGACTTTCACCACTGGACAGGAGAAGCCTCCATCACCCTTAAGCAGGCATTGTCAGGAAACTATCCTATCTCCCATCTACCCTAGGTTAGGGCCTATTTATCTTTCCTAAGTTGTTTGTTTTCCCATAAGTGCCCTCTCCCACCATCCCTTCCCCTGTTAAGATAATGTATAAGCCCCACATTCTAACTGCCACATTTTTCTGTGAATTCCATTGGTACATTAATAAAAATACATTATATTAAAATTTGCCTGTTCTTTTTTGTGTGTGTTTATGTGTGTATTTTGGCCGTGTAGCATAGTTTGCTGATTAGAGATTGAATCCAGAGCTCCACAGTGAAAACACCAGATCCTAGCCACTAGGCCACCAGGGAACTCCCTAATATTTGTCTTTTCTCTTGCTAATCTGTCTTTTGTCAGCTTAATTCACAAGCCCTCAGAGACAGAACATAAGCGGATAGGGGAAAAGTTTTTCTTCCCTGACAGGCTCAAAAAAAGATAAATGGGATACTGTGTTCTAGATGAGGGGACAGTTCTTTCTTAGATGTCAGAGAGGACCTGTCTGACTTTTGAGGATGAAAGGATGAGAAAGTCTTTCATTTGAAAGTTGTTTTTTTTTTTTTTTAATGAAAGAAGAAAAGGATTAAGAAATTGGAGCAAATCCTACAAATCTGATCTCTCTTTAGGCCAATCCTTAGTGAGGCTACTAATGAATTAAGTTAGACACTGCAGGGAATAGTGAGTGTAAGATTATTGACTCTGATGATGAGATGATGGTGATGATGATGGGGGATGACGATCGTGGTGGTCCAGTGGAGAGAAAAATCATCAGAAAGATAACTGGAAACTTCTCTTGGATGAATAAGCCTGGCCCCAGCTTCTCCAACCACGAGCCTCGTGAATTCACCACATTACGCTGCAGACGCTAGTCCCCTCCCCTCCAGCCTAGACTGTCTGTAGAGGGCAGGGATGACGGCTCACCCGACAAGCGCTTAGTTAGTGTTTGTTGACCGACGGCCCTACGGCCGCCTTAGTGCTTGTGGCTGTAAGTCACTGGGAACCAGGAGAGGCGAGGAGGGGAGACTGGGAAAGGAGGAAGAGGCTGGCAGAGCTGCGACTGGAGTGTGAGGAGGGCTGCAGAGGTTCCCCTGCGCATGCATTCATTCACACTCATGCACCTATCATTCACTGCCTGAGCGCGAGCCAACAGGCACTGATGGGCAAGTGCCTTTGGATGAGTGGGCAGGAG
Organism: Oryx dammah; assembly: GCF_014754425.2. Lineage (NCBI taxonomy): Eukaryota > Metazoa > Chordata > Mammalia > Artiodactyla > Bovidae > Oryx > Oryx dammah. The sequence goes on along the minus strand of NW_024070200.1, from coordinate 2,861,831 downwards.
GAGTGGGTCGACAGGGAAACAATTTCGGGGGTGGGGACCACGCTTGATAAAAATGCACACTTTGAACTCTCTCTCAGTTCAGTTCAGTCACTCAGTCGTGTCCAACTCTTTTCGACTCCATGGACTGCAGCACACCAGCCTTCCCTGTCCATCACCAACTCCCAGAGCTTGCACAAACTCATGTCCATTGAGTCGGTGTTGCCATCCAATGATTTCATCCTCTGTCATCCCTTTCTCCTCCTGCCTTCAATCTTTCCCAGCATCAGGGTCTTTTCCAGTGAGTCAGTTCTTCGCATTGGGTGGCCAAAGTATTGGAGTTTCAGCTTCAGCAGCAGTCCTTCCAATGAATATTCTGGACTGGTTTCCTTTAGATTGGACTGGTTGGATCTCCTTGCAGTCCAAGGGACTCTCAAGAGTCTTCTCCAACACCACAGTTCAAGAGCATCAATTCTTCAGCGCTCAGCTTTCTTTACAGTCCAACTCTTACATCCATACATGACTACTGGAAAAACCATAGCTTTGACTAGATGGACCTTTGTTGGCAAAATAACATCTCTGCTTTTTAATATGCTGTCTGGGTTGGTCATAGCTTTTCTTCCAAGGAGCAAGCGTCTTTTACTTTCATGGCTGCAGTCTGCCATAAGGGTGGTGTCATCTGTGTATCTGAGGTTATTGGTATCTTGATTCCAGCTTGTGCTTAATCCAGCCCAGCATTTCACATGATGTACTCTGCATATAAGTTAAATAAGCAGGGTGACAATATACAGCCTTGAGGTACTCCTTTCCCGATTTGGAACCAGTCTGATGTTTCATGTCAGGTTCTAACTGTTGCTTCTTGACCTGCATACAGATTTCTCAGGAAGCAGGTAAGGTGGTCTGGTATTCCCATCTCTTGAACAAATTTTTCAGCTTATTGTGATCCACACAGTCAAAGGCTTTGGTATAGTCAACAAAACAGAAATAGATGTTTTTCTGGAACTCTCTTGCTTTTTCGACGATCCAGTGGATTTTGGCAATTTGATCTCTGGTTCCTCTGCCTTTTGTAAATCGTTTGAACATCTGGAAGTTCATGGCTCATGTTGAAACCTGGCTTGAAGAATTTTGAGCATTATTTTACTAGCGTGTGAGATGAATGCAATTGTGCGGTAGTTTGAGCATTCTTTGGCATTGTCTTTCTTTGGGATTGTAATGAAAACAGACCTTTTCTAGTCCTGTGGCCACTGCTGAGTTTTCCAAATTTGCTGGCATATTGAGTGTAGCACTTTCACAGCATCATCGTTTAGGATTTGAAATAGCTCAGCTGGAGTTCCATCACTTCCACTAGCTTTGCTTGTAGTGATGCTTCCTAAGGCCCACTTGATGTCGCATTCCAGGATGTCTGGTTCTAGGTGAGTGATCACACCTTTGTGGTTATCTGGGTCATGAAGATCTTTTTTGTATAGTTCTTCTGTGTATTCTTGCCACCTCTTTTTAATATCTTCTGCTTCTGTTAGGTCCATACCCTTTCTGTCCTTTATTGTGCCTATCTTTGCACGAAATGTTCCCTTGATATCTCTAATTTTCTTGAAGAGATCTCTAGTCTTTCTTATTCTATTGTTTTCCTCTATTTCTTTGCATTGGTCACTGAGGAAGACTTGCTTATCTCTCTTTTCTATTCTTTGGAACTCTGCATTCACATTGGTATATCTTTCCTTTTCTCCTTTGCCTTTAGCTTCTCTTCTTTTCTCTGCTATTTGTAAGGCCTCCTCAACCATTTTGCCTTTTTGCATTTCTTTTTCTCTGATTCCTAGAATGTCGATGTTCACTCTTGCCATCTCCTGTTTGACCACTTCCAATTTGCCTCGATTCATGGACCTAACATTCCAGGTTCCTATGCAATATTGTTTTAACAGCATTGGACTTTACTTCCATCACCAGTCACATCCACAACTGAGTGTTGTTTTTGCTTTGGCTCCGTCTCTTCATTCTTTCTGGAGTTGTTTCTCCACTGCTCTCCAGTAGCATATTGGGCACCTACCGACCTGGGAGTTCATCTTTCAGTATCCTATCTTTTTGCTTTTTCGTACTGTTTATGGAGTTCTCAAGGCAAGAGTACTGAAGTGGTTTGCCATTCCCTTCTCCAGTGGACCACGTTTTGTCGAATTCTCCACCATGACCCCTCTGTCGTGGGTGGTCCTATAAGGCATGGCTCCCAGTTTCATTGAGTCAGACAAGGCTGTGGTCCATATGACTGGTTTTGATTAGTTTCTGTGATTGTGACTTTCATTCTATCTGCCCTCTGAGGGATAAGGATAAGAGGCTTATGGAAGCTTCCTGATGGGAGAGACTGACTGTGGGGGAAACTGGGTCTTGTTCTGATTGGTGGGGCCATGCTCAGTAAATCTTCAATTTTCTGTTGATGGCCTGGGCTATATTCCCCCCCTGTTGTTTGACTGAGACCAAACTATGGCGGAGGTAATGAAGATAATGGTGGTGGTAATGGTTTAGTTGCTAAGTCACGTCCGACTCTTACAACCCCATGGACTGTAGCCACAAAGCTCCTCTGTCCACGGGATTCTCCAGGCAAGAATACTGGAGTGGGTTGCCATTTCCTTCTCCAGGGGATCTTCCAGAGCCAGGGATTGAACCCAGGTCTCCTGTATTGCAGGCAGATTCTTTACCCACTGAGCTACGGGGGAAGCCATGAGGAAGATAATGGCAACCCCCTTCAAAAGGTTTCCTGCGCGCACAGCTGCACTCAGTGCCCTCGACCCTGCACCTGCCTCTGCCCGATACTCATGGACACTCACAGGAAAGTCTGAGTCAGTCTCTGTGGGGTCACTGCTCCTTTCTCCTGGGTACTGATGTGCAGAACATTTTGCTTGTGCCCTCCAAGAGTCTATTTCCCTGGTCCTGTGTAAGCTCTGTAAGCAAATCCCACTGCCCTCCAAAGTCAAATTCCCCTGGGGGTTCTCAGTCCCATTGCCAGATCCCCGGGTTGGGCAGTCTACTGTAGGTCCTAGAACTTTCTTAACAGTGGGAGGATTTATTTGGTATAAGTGTTCTGCAGTTTTGGGGTCGTCTGCTCCGCAACTCTATGGTGGGCTTAACGGCGACCTCCTCTAACAGGGCTTCTGCCACAGCCAAGCCTGCTGCTCCCAGAGCCCCTGCCCCTGCAGCGGGCCACTGCTGATCCACGCCTCCGCAGGTCCAGACAGGGTTTTCAGGTGACGCTGAGAGCGTTTGGACAATGTGATCTTAGGCCAGGAGCTCTGGAACCTCGAAGACTCTTTGCTGGACACCTCTCGCAGGAGGTGACAGGGGAAGGAGGAACATGGCCTGACAATGAGGCAATGTGGCCGGGTAGCATTCTGGGCAGGAAGGGGCGGCAGGGCGGGGCCAATTCAGGCCCCGCCCACCGCCCGGCTCTGTCTGTCAGGTGCGGTCGCCTTCCGAGATGTCTTGGCCTGCGGGGCACTCGTAGCTGCCTCCTTTCCCAGGTGACGCACATTTGAGCCGCCGGCGCTCGGCGACCCGGGTTCGGGTCTCCGCGTCGGCTGTCATGGCGGATGCGGAGCCGGAAGCTGAGGGTGGCAGTGAGGCCGGCTGCAGCGGCGGCCGGGCTCCCTTTTCCCAGCGCGGGAGCGCGGCGCGCGCGGCCCCGCTGGGCCCCGAGCAGCTGCGGCGCGTCCTGGAGCAGGTGACGAAGGCGCAGCCGCCCGCGGAGCCGCCGCCGCCGCCCTGCGTGCTGGACGCGGCGCGGCGGCTGCGGGACGCGGCCCAGCAGGCCGCCCAGCAGCGGGGCCCCGGCGCCGATCCCCCGCGCCCGCCGCGCCTGCTGCCGCCGCAGGTGAGGCGCCGGGAGGGGCCGTGGGGCAACTGAGGCCCGGAGCGGGCCGAGAGGCCTCGCGCGGGGAAGGCAGGCTTCTCCGCTTAGGCCTTAGAGCCGCCCTGCCCGAGAGAGCGGCCGTTACAGTTCAGGGCGTCCCCATACTCGGCTCCCTGGGGGCGGCAGGCCCCCCGCCCCTGTCAGCGCCGGCACCGTCGGCTCCTCCACCCCGCCGGGGCCCCTGCCCGCGCCTCCTCCGCGCCGCCTGGCTTCTCTCGCGGGCGTTTCGTCCCGTTTTCGTTGAGCGCTCACGGTGTCCAGGCGCTGCGGCGGGGGCGGCGTTTGAACCCAGTCCATGAAGAGCGGCCGGACCTGGGGGCTGCTCCCGAGTGAGGGGTCCCCAGGCCTGACACTGCAGCGGAGACCTGAATGGATTAAAAGGAACCAACGTAGAGAGTCTTTTCGGGTGGAAGGGGCTGCAAGTGGCCCGGCCGAGACTCGGGGGCCGAACAAAGTACATTCTAGTGACTTGCTCGCAGTGGCGGCGTCTGCGTTTGCAACCCCTGTTACAGACCCGGCAGGTGCCTGACATTGGCTTAATGAATGAAACCCGTGAAAGCACTCCGTGTGCTAGCCAGCGTCCTTTCTCAGTGGCCTGATTTCCGGGTCACACAGCTCTTGGCCGCTAAGGAAGCTGGAACTCAAACATGGGTCTTGCCATCCCAGAGCGTCCAGAGTAGCATCCAAGCCTGAGGTCATTCATGTCACCTGTAAAGTCACAGTCCCTTTCAGCACTGGGCTTGTAAATGTCACCGTGCTTCTCACTCCAAAAGTGCCAGAGATCCTGCCTATAGAAGAAATAGGTAGAGAGTAAATCAGCAGTCTTCACTAAGCTTATGTTTTTGTTTCTGAGGGATTTGGCCAGTTAAGATTGGTACCCAGTTGGTCATCAAGACTGGAGAGTTGTCTCACCCAAGTTTGGGGAGACAAGTATGACTGCCCAAACACCAAACTTCTTAGAAGTGTGACCTTGGGTAATTCAACCTCTTTGGGACTTTGGCTTTCTTATTTGTAGGACGTTTGTCTCCTACCGTGCTGAAGAAATAAATGCCTCCCACTGAAGTCCTGCATAGCAGGTCTGTGGAATCCGAAGGGTTCTGGTGGCGGAGTCTGTCCATCTCCTCTCTGTATCCGGTACAGTGCTGGACTGCTTGGGTCTCAGCAACCACACAAAAGTGTTTTTATCAGCATTTTATAGATGAGGAAGGAGCTGAGAGAGGCTGAGTGATTACCCCGAGCCTCCCCCAGGCATGGCTGCACTCCAGGGCCTGTTGAATGTTGCTATAGCTTTTTGGGTTAGATAACTTAGGAAAGAGCCCCAAAATGATGTATTCCCCAAAATGAAAGCAAGCTTAATTGGAGTTAGATAGCATGGTCATGTTCTCTAGCTCTTCTCATTGGGGTGATAAAACACGTAATGCATTCATGGTACTGTGGTTTTGCACTCAATTCTGGTAATACTCTCTGCCCCCTGGCTGTGCCACAAAGGCCACAGAGACGCACGAGATGGAGGTTATGTGACCAAGGAGGTAATTCCTCACTCAGAAAGCTTCTGGTCAAGGTCAGAAAGCTAGAGATACTAAGTAAATAGGACAGAGCCAAATGCACGGAGAGAAAGGACGAGGTGGTTTCTGGCCAAGGGGGTGAGGAGGTGGTCTGAGCTAGATCTGGGAGGGTGGGTCCGAGTTGAAAATGCAGAAGAGGAGAGGTGGTGGGGGCGGGGACCCGGGTGTGATTGGAGAACCCAGGCAGGGGAGGGTCTCTGGGGGGTGGTGTGGATTGGAAGGTACGTACTGAACACACTCCCTCAGGTCAGCGCGTACCCCTCCCAGCCTTGTTCCTGCTCCACAGAGAGATTTTCAGTTTCCTCCACACGGAGTGCTCCTTTTCATGCATCTGTGCATACACACGTTTTTCCTTACACCTAGAATATCTGTTCCAAAAATTGTACTCATCCTTCAAGGACCCCTGCGGAGGTCACCTCTTCCAGGAAGCCTGCCAGCCTTGAGCTGCCCCTGCTTCTCTTACTGCACCTGTTGCGCTGTGGTGGTGGTGGTTTCCTATCGGCATTCTGCGATTAACCCAGTCTGCCTTCAGATGTAGCAGTGGAGCTTTTGAAAGTACAGACATTGAGGCAAAGTGCAGACCTGAGTCAGCGGGCCTGCAGGTGGCAGGCCTGGGAGGGGAAACCCCGCCGCCCCACGGGTGAGGCTGGGACCTGACTTGTTTATGAATTGGCCCCCAGCGATACTTAGGAAAAGTTTGTTGAATGAAATAGACATATAACAGGTATCAGGTAGAATACCCACTTGGTAAACTAGTCTGCAGAGCAGATTAAAAAATCAGACCAGCTTTGCCTCTGTGGTAATTCAGAAACAATAGGATTTACCCTGTGTTTGTATGTGTGTCTGTCTGTCTTTAATGGCATTATCTGATAATGCCTCAAGAGCTTAGAGAAACAATCTAAGTGATTGGTAGTAAAAGGAAACAAATGTGATTCTTAAAACTAGCAAAGTAAAGCTAGTTGTCATTTTTTTTTAAATTTATTTTTTATTTTACTTTACAATTCTGTATTGGTTTTGCCATACATTGACATGAATCCACCACGGGTGTACATGCGTTCCCAAATATGAATCCCTTCCCCACCCCCCTCCCCACAACATCTCTCTGGGTCATCCCCGCGTACCAGCCCCAAGCGTGCCATATCCTGCATCGGACATAGACTGGCAGTTCGATTCTTACATGATATTATACATGTTTCAATGCCATTCTCCCAAATCATCTCACCCTCTCTCTCTCCCACTGAGTCCAAAAGTCCGCTATACACATCTGTGTCTTTTTTGCTGTCCTGCATACAGGGTCATCATTGCCATCTCTCTAAATTCCATATATATGTGTTAGTATACTGTATTGGTGTTTTTCTTTCTGGCTTTCTTCACTCTGTATAATCGGCTCCAGTTTCATCCATCTCATCAGAACTGATTCAAATGTATTCTTTTTAACGGCTGAGTAATACTCCATTGTGTATATGTACCACAGCTTTCTTATCCATTCATCTGCTGATGGACATCTAGGTTGTTTCCATGTCCTGGCTATTATAAACAGTGCTGCGATGAACATTGGGGTACATGTGTCTCTTTCAATTCTGGTTTCCTCGGTGTGTATGCCCAGCAGTGGGATTGCCGGGTCATAAGGCAGTTCTATTTGCAATTTTTAAAGGAATCTCCACACTGTTCTCCATAGTGGCTGTACTAGTTTGCATTCCCACCAACAGTGTAGGAGGGTTCCCTTCTCTCCACACCCTCTCCAGCATTTATTGCTTGCAGATTTTTGGATCGCAGACATTCTGACTGGTGTGAAGTGGTACCTCATTGTGGTTTTGATTTGCATTTCTCTAATAATGAGTGATGTTGAGCATCTTTTCATGTGTTTGTTAGCCATCCGTATGTCTTTGGAGAAATGTCTATTTAGTTCTTTGGCCCATTTTTTGATTGGGTCGTTTATTTTTCTGGAATTGAGCTGCAGGAGTTGCTTGTATATTTTTGAGATTAGTTGTTTGTCAGTTGCTTCATTTGCTATTATTTTCTCCCATTCGGAAGGCTGTCTTTTCACTTTGCTTATATTTTCCATTGTTGTGCAGAAGCTTTTGATTTTAATTAGGTCCCATTTGTTTATTTTTGCTTTTATTTCCAGTATTCTGGGAGGTGGATCATAGAGGATCCTGCTGTGGTTTATGTCGGAGAGTGTTTTGCCTATGTTCTTCTCTAGGAGTTTTATAGTTTCTGGTCTTACATTTAGATCTTTAATCCATTTTGAGTTTATCTTTGTGTGCGGTGTTAGAAAGTGATCTAGTTTCATTCTTTTACAAGTGGTTGGCCAGTTTTCCCAGCACCACTTGTTAAAGAGATTGTCTTTACTCCATTGTATATTCTTGCCTCCTTTGTCAAAGATAAGGTGTCCATATGTGTGTGGATTTATCTCTGGGCTTTCTATTTTGTTCCATTGATCTATATTTCTTTCTTTGTGCCAATACCATACTGTCTTGATGACTGTGGCTTTGTACTAGAGCCTGAAGTCAGGCAAGTTGATTCCTCCAGTTCCATTCTTCTTTCTCAAGATTGCTTTGGCTATTCGTGGTTTTTTGTATTTCCATACAAATCTTGAAATTATTTGTTCTAGTTCTGTGAAAAATATCGCTGGAAGCTTGATAGGGATTGCATTGAATCTGTAGATTGCTTTGGGTAGTATACTCGTTTTCACTATATTGATTCTTCCGATCCATGGCTAGTTGTCATTTGATTCATATTGGCTCAAGGCCAGCTCTGCACACCTCAAAAACCGATATATTGAATTGTCTGCTGTTTGTAGTAAGTATATAATGTGCAGACAGATACACTCCAACCTCCAACTTGATTTCAGGTTTTCATTCTGTCCTGTTATATTTTTATTGATCCTTTTCTTGGTAGAGGGTTGAGTCCAAAGAGGAGGGCCTGTTAGTGACCCCAGATTGGTGGTTCTCAATGGGGGCAGTTTTGCCCCACATAGGGCACTTGGCAATGTCTGGTGCTATTTTGGTTTTGGTTTTAATCTGTTTGGCTGCATTGGGACTTAGTTGGGGCACGCAGGGTCTTCATTGTGGAGCACAGGCTCTGGAGTGCAGGGCACCGGCTTAGTTGCCCAGAGACACGTGGGATGTTAGTTCCCCAACCAGGGGTGGAACCCACATCCCCTGCACTGGAAGGCAGATTCTTAACCACTGGACCCCCAGGGAAGTCACTGGAAACATTTTTCATTGTGATAGCTTGGGGAGTGCTGCTGGCTTCTGCTGGGTAGAGGCGGGGCTGTGCTCAATGCTGCCCAGCTCAGCTGGCATGACAGACTGGTCCAAGATGTCAGCTGTGGTGAGTTGAAAAAGTCGGCTCTGGGTGATGAGGTATACCTGTCTTTTCTCTCTTTGTTTCTGCTCAGTGAGGGCAGGAACCTAGTTTTGCTGCCCCGCCCACCCCCCTGAGACCATGACCGCTGTCTCCCAAACACCTACACCGTTGTATCAGGCACAAGGTCACTGCTCAGTAACTTGGTGTGGACTTCCCTGGTAGTCTGGTGGCTAAGACTCCACACTCCCAATACAGGGGGCCCAGTTCGATCCCTGGTCAGGGGACTAGATCTTGCATGTCACAACTAAGAGTTTGCAAGCTACACTAAAGATCCCCCATGCCAGAGTGAAGATCGAAGATACTGAGTGTCGAAACTAAAACCTAGCCTGGCCAAATAAATAAATATTCTTTTCTAAAAAGTACTTGTGGAACCTAATCGGCAGCAGCCCTCACCTTTGGCGGGTGTTTTCTGTTATGGCACTGCCTTCAACCTCCTAGACATACATCCTTGTGACAGTGCCAGTGTTTCTTCTGGGATCCAAGAAGCAAGATTGCTGGGTCAAAAAGCCTGTGCGTTTAAATTTTTTTTAGGGACTTCCCTGGCCATCCAGTGGTTAGGTTCTTTTACTGCCAAGGGCTCAGATTCTATCCCTGGTTTGGGAACTAAGATCCCACAAGCCATGGGGCCAAAAGGATAAAATAAAATTTTGTTAGATGTTAAAAAAAAAAAAAGCTGATGAAGAAATGCAGCCCAACTCCTAAGTGTGTGCCCTGGAGAAATTTACACGTGTGTACACGCACATCTGCGATCTGTGACGGCGCAGAGCAGACCAGAGAGTGCAGGGCGGGAGGCCACCTGTTGCCTCATGCTACAGAGCAGTGAGCGCCCATGGGCTGCAGAGGGCGCTACAGAGCAGTGAGCGCCCGCGGGCTGCAGA
>NW_024070200.1:2747516-2852138 GCF_014754425.2 Oryx dammah | reverse complement strand
AGCAGTGAGCGCCCGCGGGCTGCAGAGGGCGCTACAGAGCAGTGAGCACCTGCAGGCTACAGAGCAATGAGCGCCTGCGGGCTGCAGAGGGCGCTACAGAGCAGTGAGCATCCGCGGGCTACAGGGCAGTGAGCGCCCGCGGGCTGCAGAGGGCGCTACAGAGCAGTGAGTGTCCGCGGGCTACAGGGCAGTGAGCGCCCGCGGGTTGCAGAGGGCGCTACAGAGCAGTGAGCGGCTGAGGGCTACAGGGCAGTGAGCGCCCGCGGGCTGCAGAGGGCACTACAGAGCAGCGAGTGCCCGTGGGCTACAGAGCAGTGAGCGCCTGAGGGCTGCAGAGGGCACTACAGAGCAGCGAGTGCCCGCGGGCTACAGAGCAGTGAGCTCCTGAGGGCTGCAGAGGGCGCTACAGAGCAGTGAGCGCCCAAGGGCTACAGGGCAGTGAGCGCCCGAGGGCTGCAGAGGGCGCTACAGAGCAGAGAACGCTACAGAGCAGTGAGCTTCTCTGCTCTGTAGCGCCCTCTGCAGCCCGCGGGCGCTCACTGCTCTGTAGCGCGAGGCAACAGGTGGCCTCCCGCCCTGCGCTCTCTGGTCTGCTCTGCGCCGTCACAGATCGCAGGTGTGCGTGTACACACGTGTAAATTTCTCCAGGGCACACATCTAGGAGTTGGGCTGCATTTCTTCATCAGCTTTTTTTTTTTTTTAACAGCCCTCGGCAGTGAGCGGCCGAGGGCTACAGAGCAATGAGTGCCCGAGGGCTATGCACCTCCCCATGGATGAATTTCACAAGCAAGATAGGAAAAAACCCCACCAGGATACCAGAGATGATATTCACTTATATAACGTTTGAAAACACATCAAAACAGAACTACTTATTTTTAGGGATACCTACAAGTGTAATATGGGCTTCCCTGGTAGCTCAGCTGGTAAAGAATCCATCTGTAATGCAGGAGACCTGGGTTCGATCCCTGGGTTGGGAAGATCCCCTGAAGGAGGGCATGGCAACCCACTCCAGTATTTTTGCCGGGAGAATCCCCATAGTCAGAGGAGCCTGGTGGGCTGTAGTCCATGGGGTCGCAGAGTTGGACATGAATGAGCGATTAAGCACAAGTGTGATATAAAGAATGAGTGCAAATGACAAACGGCACATTCGGGGTAGGGTGAAAAACAAGGTGAGCAGATGTGGGGCAAGAAGACGTCCCAGTGTAGTAACGGCGTGTATTGTAACGCAGGGACCAGGGACCCGAGGTGCGTAGTTCTTGATGGCTTTTTTGGTTTCCAGAATTTCACTGAAAACTTTAAAAAATAAGGCCACGTATTGAACTGAGTCCAATTTAGAGTACTAAGAACTCCAAGTACACATGTGGTAAAACTATAAAGAAGGATATTTTTTAACGGTTCATGAGATTAACTGAGTGGATTTTTTTTAACAATGATATAGTAGATACTGGGTTAGCTAAAAAGTTGATTCAGTTTTTTCCGTTAAGATTGTACAGAAAAACCTGAACAAACTTTTTGGCCAACCCAGTGCTATCAGAAGGCATTTATGTAGGAATGGTGAGTAGTTACATGAACTTTTAATTTTGTGTATATAAGCAAATGCTTCTTATGTATGCAAGTACAAGAAATGTGATGTAAAATAGATGACTATGGACTGGGCAGAAATGTTGATAAACGTCAGTGTAAACAGAATACATACAGAGTTTTTTTTATATGTAAGATGTGTAAGTTAGAAAAAAATGTCAGCAGTGGGTTTAAGATGGGAACAAAATTGCGGAAATGTTGATAAGCACAGTGCTTCTTTTCTTTTTCTGTGTTTAAGCAATTGGAAGCCATTTGCGTCAAGGTAAGATCTGGAGAGACGAAAGGTCAGGAAAAGCCGATGCCCGCGCTGGCCGCCATCCAGCCCAAGCCGGCCAGGCTGGGCCCGCCGCCCAGCGGGCACTGCAGTGCGGTGGGGCTCAGCTCTCAGCTGCTGGGGGCGCCGCCACGTGTCCTGAGTCGCCACCCCCAGCCTCCTGTTCACGTGTTCATGCAGAGGCCGCCGCCTGCCCTCCGGCCAGTCCCTGTGAAGACAGTCTGGGCTGCCGAGCCTCCTAGTGGCCGGAGCACTGCGGCAGTCTGTCTGCCAGCCTCTGGCCCGCCAGCAATCGCATCTGTTTCATCCAGTTCAGCACATTTATTCATTTCCAGCTTGCAAACAAAACACGCTGAGAAACTGAAGAAGTCTTTAAAAGTGAAAACACGTTCGGGACGGATATCTCGACCACCCAAGTATAAAGCTAAAGATTATAAATTCATCAAGACAGAGGATTTGGCCGATGGTCACCCATCTGACTCTGACGACTACACCGAACTGAGTGTGGAAGAAGATGAAGATCAGAGAGGGAGGCAGGCGCTCTTTGATTTGGCAAGCTGCTCCCTGAGGCCCAAAACTTTCAAGTGTCAGATGTGTGAAAAGTCATACATAGGAAAGGGGGGGCTGGCCCGGCACTTTAAACTTAACCCAGGCCACGGCCACCTGGAGCCTGAGATGTCGCCATCTGAAAAAGCCAATGGGAGTGTGATCGCGGGCCCCACAGAGGGCAAGACCTGCAGCCTGGCGCCCCGGGGGCCGCCCACGCCCACTCTGCCAGCTGAGGAGGGGGCTGTGTCAGCGCGGCGGGGCCTGCAGGTAACCTTGCTGTTGGTGGTTGTGTCCTCGTTCCTGCACGTTGTCCTTGAGTTGACGATATGTGCGCATGGCTGGCACGGAGCAGTGTGTCTCCTGTCTCGGCAGCCTGGCTCACTGCGTGCTGTGGAATGCAGGCGCAGGTCCTTCAGGGCTGGTCAGGGAAACGAATCGTAGCGCTCTTGCTGACACCGACATGACCGTGGCCTTGGGAGAGGTTTACGTGGGGGGCACTGGTCCACAAGGCTGCTTCCTGGACCGTCTGCAGTAACGTGGCCTACCAGCTTCTCTCCCCGCTTTGCCCCTTTCGAAACTCACAGGCAAAGCAGACCCAGTCAGCATGGAGTTGCATGGCCATGTCAGCGTTTATCTACCGAAGCCCAGTGTGTGTGGGGTGAGCATTTGTGAGCCGTGTGCACTAGTCCATTATTTAGAAAACAGCGTTGAGGCGTTTCCCTGGCAGTCCAGTGGTTAGGACCCTGAGCTTACACAGCCTGGTTAATTGTCTAAAGTCCACCTCTCTGTATATTTCCAAAGGATGACTTTTATGGTATTTGAAGTGTATCCAGTAACAAAAGTTTACAAGTCGTGGGTGAGTTATGAATTAACAAAGCTCAGGTTGATTTTTAATATCCAGTGGCCTCAGAAGAGTGTTCTGTTTCATTTTGGGCACCACTTCATCCATGATCATGGTTTGTCAGCCCAGATTTGCAGGCTGGTGTCATCTGGTATCTTAAAGGGAACCTTTGTTTAAGATGCATTGCTTATCATTAATGTGTCTTGATTATGCCAAGAAGAATAATTTACAAGTTCCTTGCTTTGACAATATTTTTTCTGCTCTAAGGTTTTCATTATGGTGTATAAAGGATGATTATTTTATTTTGTTTTGGGTGTGCACCCCAATCTAGAATGGTCAGTCTGTGGAAGTTGAAGAAGCGCTGATGTCTGAAGCAAAAAATGGAAGTTTTTCAGCCCTTCTGGGATCAGAGAGACATCCTGGACCTAGAAGAAGCGGCTACTCCACAGAGCCCAGCACAGCCGTCCTGGAGCGGAGCGGCATGGCTCACCCGCCGGTGGGTGCTGGGGCCGCGAGGAGCAGCGCCAGGCTCCAGGAGGTGCGTCACTCTTAGAGCCCTGTTCTTGAAACCAGTGTCTCTGGCATGGTGTGTGGCAACTCACTCTAGGTTTCTGAATTTCAGAGTAAAATGCCCAGATCGACTCAAACAGTTCACCTGATGTGTAATGGGGATGAACACTCTATTCAAAGATAACATTGCCCAGAATGATTCCTAGGTGTACCAGCTGCTTGCCTTGATAACTTGTAGAATAATTATAACTTGGGTTTGCATGGAAGCAGTTTAGAAAAGAACAGAAATGGTGGTTTTTTTTGTAAAAAGTTTCAAGATATAAAAGCATGTTTTGGGTTTTAAACTCTAGAATCTCCATTCTAGTCCCTTGAAAGTAGACTTATTGAATTTAGTTGGGTTGGCTTAGAAGAGTGGGACCCCAAGCTTACGTTGTCTTTGGTGAGGATGTATTTATTTGCCTGCATCTTAAAATAAGTAAAAAAAATAGCAAAGGGAAAGCACAGATAAGTACATGAGACAACCAGCCCCAGAGAGAGTGGCTTCTAGAAAGCCTAGGAGGCTGCAGGGTCCAGTGGGAAATTTAAACCCGGGTGAATTAACTTTCCTCCCCATGGGCTTGTTACCAAGTCCTGGCTGAGTGAGTTTTAGGAGTAGGAGGTCAGGAGGCTTCTGATGTGATTTGCTCACTAACATTCGAAACGAGTGAATGGCTTCCATCCTGGGAGCACTTTCTGCTGGGTTCCAGCTGTGCTCAGTTCACTGCATGTCAGTAGCTCCGCTTAGATGAGGAACTGGAACCCCAGAGACGCTCCCTGCTGGGTCAGGTCAGTGAGGCCACTGGAGCGCGTGGCCGGGACCCGCAGCACCGCACTGTCCTGCGGAGAATCAGGGACCCTCTGAGGAGCGCCTCTCTTGATCCTGCACAAGAGAAGCTCCCCAGAGATGGGCACTGGTTCACACACGACTAGGGGTGTCCAGTATCAGGCCCTGTCCAGGGTGTGGGGGGACACCGTGCCCACGACGCCTCTTTTCCCGTCACTCACTCCAGTCCCGTCCGAGGACTACACCCTCTTGCGCCATCCATGCCCCCCAGCCCAGCCCCTCCCCAGGTCCTCGTCCCCTCCTGCCTATCCCTGTACCTTGGTGTGGTCTCCTGTCTGCAGGCTGCCTTGGGACTTGCTGTGTTTTCGGCTCACCAGTTGGTGAGCCCTGGGGAGCAGAAATTCGTTGCCCCACTGCGGCTGTGTCCTCATCCAGGGCCTGGTACCCACGGCTCGCTCGGTGCTCCCGCTGGGGGCAGACTCTGAATGCAGAGTTGATCACAGGACTGGTTATGCGTGAGCACGTGAGCTGTGTAACAGGCACAGTGCTCCCAGTTGAGAGTTGCTTAGTCACTGAGACGTTAGGGAACTTTCTGTCTCCTGTGGGTTTTGTTGCACCAACTTACTGGCTGCTGGGAAATTCTTTCAAAGATGTCAAACGCCTTCTTCCGGTAGCTTCTCCACCAGTGTGACCGGGACGATCTAGTGGAGTTGGCTCTGCCTCGGCTGGCTCAGGTCGTGACCGTGTATGAATTTCTTCTGATGAAGGTGGGTCTTCTTAGTGTTGCTAAGCGACTGAGGCAATGATCTGAAGTTATTTAGAAAGGCATCCTTTATAATATTTTCTTAGACGGAGCCAGGCCTTGGGAATCATCTCCTTTCCCCAGAGAGGGCTGAAGTGAGCCGGCTGGTCCGGCCCGGGAGCCTGGCACAGACCGTCAGGCAGGCCTGCGTGGACTCGGTGTGCGTGGACTCCCCTCTCCTCTCACACCCACGGCCCTGCCCGCGCCTCCATGGCAGCCCCACCCCTGAGGAGCCCATGCCGAGATGCGGCCTTGCTGCCTGCACCCGGACTTCAGGAGTGCCCCAGGAGTGGGGACCCGGCCCTCCCCCAGCTGCGGGCCCCAGAACCTGCCTGTGTGGCCCTCAGGGCCCGTCTGTCCCGTTCCCCTGGCCACCGTTCTCCGGCGGCCCTCGGGCTGGTTTCCTAGGCCGCTTCTCCCGGCCGTCTGCTGCCCCGAGCACAGTGCAGGGCACTCTGCGCTCTCGCTGGGGAGCGAAGGCCAAGTCTGCTGACGGCTGGGGGCTTAGGAGTGTCTTTCCCGCCTTGGGATTCCTCTCTGTATTTTCCACATCTTTGCCTTGGGTTGAAACATCTTTTTTTTTTTTTTTCCCCTTTGTCATCTTTATCTTCACTGAGGTTGAAAAAGGTCATCTAGCAAAACCTCTCTTCCCAGCTGTATACAAGGAGTTTGAAGAGCTGCATAAAATGGTTATGAAACTGTGTCAAGATTACCTCCACAGTTCTGGACCCTGTTCTCAGGAGCCTCTGGAAGTAAACAACAATAAGGTAACAAGCTCCCGTGGGAAGTCTGGCCCAGAGCCAAGGGAGAGCTGCCCAGTAAAGAAGGAGGATGTTTACCTCAGTCATGACGTCTTGACGTCTTCATAGTCAGCTTCTGTTTAGCTCTTTCTTCCAAAAGTGATACATGCTTTTTTCAGAAAACTCAGAAATGCAGATAAGCTAAAAAAAAAAAAAAAAAAAGGAAACACCCACCATCCTCCCACTCACCGATGATCTCAGTGAATAGGTGGTGTCTTTTCTTCATTATGTAGGTTTTTGCAAAGGGATGAATTACACAGGGACCAGCACTTATTGTTTGTGCTTGTGCTCACAGAGCTTCCATTTCAGTATCCTTGCCTGTAGCTATTTTGAATCCTTGACAGAAATATGCTGTGAACTGACGTGCTTTTACTTGTTTTGGATAAAACCTTCTGCTGGGCAGAGCGTGTTTCCGCGGGCGGGCAGGTCATCCAGGGGGACTCCCTGAGCCCAGCTCAGAGGCTCAGGTCCTCACCCCACCAACCGCCTGTGGCTGCGCCAACTCCCCACACCCTCCCGCCTCGGCAGAGGGCGGCCCTGAATCATCAGTCGTCTTTTCTGGCTTTTGCGATGCTGTGCTTTTAAATAGTCTGGTTTTGCCACGCTCTTTTAACAACATGGGTGGGCTTGGAGGGTACTATGCTGAGTGAGAGAAGTCAGAGAGAGGAAGGCGAATGCCATGTTATCTCACGTACATTTAGAATCTCAGAGAGGACAACAAACCAGTGAATACAGCAAGGAAGTAAGTAAACAAAGCGGGGTCAGGTGTACTAAAAAAAAATGCTCCTACGACAGTGAATAACACTTAGGCCATGTTGACTTAAGGGCTCCTAACGTTTGATTATACCGACAATGGAGCTGCCTGCCTAGAAAGCGTTGTGTTTCAGAGTCATTACTTCTATAGCAAGAAGTATCTTGATCCACACTGAAACATACCATATGGGTTTTTTGGGTTGTCTTCATCCATTTTATACAAATTCAATGCTTAATGTAAACCGATACACGTCTGTGTCTTCTTCGGCCGGGCTGCGTCTTTGTTGCTGTGCAGGGCCTCTTCTCTAGCTGCAGGGAGCGGGGCTGCCCTGGGGCAGTGCTGGGCTGCTCGCTGCGCTGGCTGCTCTTGTGGCGCACGGGCTCCAGGGCGCTCAGGCTCAGTAGCTGTGGTTCCCGGGCTCTGGAGCACAGGCTCAGTAGTTGTGGTGCTAGGGCTTAGTTGCCCCGAGGCATGTGGGATCTTCCTGGACCAGGGATCAAACCTGTGTCTCCTGCATCAGCAGGCCAATTCTTTACCCCTGAGCCACCAGGGAGGCCCTGTGTTTTATCTCCTTAAGTCACATATTTTTAAAAAATGTAATGGATTTTTCGCTAAGCCTCACATAGATGCCCTGGTTGGCAGTGGTCACTTACCTGTTCATAACCTGCCAGTTGAGCAGGCGTGGAAGCCATCCAGGAGGAATAGTGGGCAAGAAAGTTACCGTGGTGTCAGACTAACGTTATGCAGCTGTGATGACAGTTCATCTTCATCCTTCCCATTGTCTTCATGGCACCTTGCTGAACAAACGGACTCCATAGGTTTACACTCAGTCCTTTATTCTTAAGTGCAGACATGCTTCTGAATCTTGTGTTTTGAGTGAAGCATCTCTATGGGCCCCTTTCTTCTCAGGTTGCCGAGTCCTTAGGAATCACAGAGGAGTTCCTAAGGAAAAGAGGAGGATATGCAGGTTGCGTTCCCGGCAAGTGCACCAGCCCGGAGGAGGCCCCAGCGGAGCTGGAGGGAGCGGGTCCGCAGAAGAGGGCGAATGAGGTGGGCATGGCCCGAGGGGCGCCAGGCCGCTGCCCGGCCAGCGGGGAATTGTTGGGGTGGACTGCTGGGACTCCAGCACTTCTCCAGGAAGAAGAGGTGCTGGTTGGCCTGTTTCTTCCTAGTCTTAGCTGGTTGGGTCTTCTCTCCCTAGATTGCAGAGGATGGGCTGGCCTCAGTGAAAAGGACCAGGAGAGACGCTGTGCCCCTGGACCCCACGGAGTGTCCTGCTGAAGACGAGGGCCTGCAGAGGCCGGCCCTGTGTGCCCCAGCGGCTGGTGCGGGTAAGACAGCCCTTGCGGTGTGCACCCCGGGGCTCAGAGAGCTGCTGCTCAGAGCGGGGGGGGGGCGGGCCCGCGCTCCTGTGGCCGCGTTTCAGAGACCACTCTGATTTCTCAAGAGTTTTACCCCAACCTCCCAGTGTTTATTCCCAGGAGTCTCGGGTCTTTGGGGTTTTCTTGAGTCCTTTATTGGAATGAAGAGCTGCCTCATGGTGCTAAGTGGGTTGTGCCTGGGAGGGCCCCGAGGAGTTGGGGAGACCTGAGAGCAGGGACTGATCCCAGGACACGTGAGTCCATGGCTTGGCTTTTGTGAAACTTGGTTCTCAGTGCCAGCTGAGAGTTAACACTGGAAAACAAGACATGTTCTAGCTTTTATTTTGGTGCTAGCCAGAACGGATCCATGAGACACCTGGAATATATCACAGGCGTAACTTTCCAAAATGTTGTCACAGCTGCCTGATAACCTTACTTGATCCATAGGTCTCTAATATAAAGAGGCCTCCTCCCCTTCAGAACTTGGGACTTAATTCTTCCAGACAGGAGGGCAGGTTTATTCACTGAGAACAATGAAGGCTATCTGGCACCTGTTTGGAACACAGCTCCCCTCGCCTCACAGGTCTGAGTTTCCTCTTAGCTTCATCCATTCCTGGAAGCCGCCAAAGTAACAAGGAGGGTTTGTGTTTTTGTTTCATGGGCAGGAAGGTTTCTCTGGACTAGCTTGGTTTGGATAGTGATGTGTGACCAGCAACAGTACACAACTGACTCTGTTTTTCTGAACCGTTTAGGTTTTGCCCCTGGAGCGAATGGGGTCGCCTCTCCCCGCCCCGAGGAAAGCCCTGTGATGCTGGCTCCTGAGCACGAGGGCAGCGTGGCACAGGCAGGCCACCGGCTGGCAGCACTGACCGGTTGGGCAGCTCGGGGTGGGCCTGTAGACCCCACTGCCCTGTGCCAGGGTGCCCTGGGCTGGGGCTCCCCTGTCCCTTAGGGGAACTGGGGACACGGGCCCAGCACCAGCTGGCAGCACTCCCTGGGGAGAGTATCCAGATGCTGGGGCTGGCCTGGGGAGCCCGACTCTCTGCAGCACCTGTCTCCAGCCTGGAAACTCAGAGGCAGGAAGTTTCCACGAGGCGTGTGGCTTCCACCCGAGCAGCCCCGAGTCCAGCGCTGGCGAGGCCCCTGCCCCTCTGCCCAGGAAAGCATGGTCCATGGACGCTGTGCCAGCCAACTGTGCGCACAGCACCGAGTCTGAGCGGGGCCTCGGCCTAGCCGGGGCAGATGCCAAGTCCTGAGGGGGTCCTGCAGGCCACAGGGGGCTGGGACCAGCTGCCCTGAGAGGCACACAGACCAGGGGCTGGAGGCAGCGCTGCCGTCAGCAACGGGTGCCCCGCGGTCTTGTCTCAAGAACAGGAGCAGATGGCAGTTCAGACTCTGCCGGGCTTCCTTTGTTCCATCCAGGTTCCGTAGTGTCCGGGGAGGGGGGTACTGTCACAGTGACAGACGCGGAGGGGCCTGCCCTGCAGGTGGGGCCCCAGAACGGCTCCTCTGGAGGCTTGGAGATACAGCCCTCTCAGTGAGATGGGGTCAGAGCCACAGCCCTAGATCTGTGTGGATTTTACCCAGAGAAGGTCTGTTTCAGGGAATGTGTATTTTTCTAATGTGAATACTGACAGAAATGAACATTTTATTTATAAAGAATACCGTCTTTCTACCTCACTGTCTGCCTTTTTCTACATCTTGCTTGTTGTAATGATGGCAAATGCGTTACCTGGTGACGGATCCCTCTGACACATCTGCCCCTGGGCGCCTCTGACAGCTGTTGCAGGGGGCGCCGCTGCACTGGTTCTGGGTTGCCTCCTCTGCCCCCTGGGCACAGAAAACGACGTCCCCTTTCTCCTCGGCGACGTGCTGCTTTATAGCAGACTTGGTCCACACGAGAATCTGCTTCTGGGTTCAATAAATAAATGTGCAAGCCTGCTATCTGGCCAGCGTTTTATTGGGAAGTAGGGAAGGACGTTGTTTGTGCTGACACTCGGTGCATAGGGAGAGTGAGGCATGGGACAGGAGCCGCAGCCCCTCCACGTCCCGCTTGTAAAGCCACTTATCAGGCAAGGTCTCTCCGTCTCTTCTTGGAATGTCTTCCTGGGCTCTACCACGGGGAGAAAGAGAGGGCCATCTGTCCACACTCGGATGAGAGCACCAGAAGGGCACAGCTGTCCTTTCCCCACCCTGGCCGACACCATCAGGAGGGACCCTGGACACGGGCCGGGGCTGTGGGCTGCACCCTCCCTGTGCTGTGGAGGAGTGGGCTTTATTCTCAGGGAGTGGGTTGCCATGCCCGCCTCCAGGGGATCTTCCTGACCAAGGAATCAAACCTGTGTCTCTTGTGTCTCCCAGATTGGCAGGCAGATTCTTCACCACTGCACCACCTGGGAAGCCTCTGCGTTCCAAAGGGCAGGTTCAAACAGTTGCTAATCAGGGAAGTTGGACTGAGGGACTGGACTGAGCTGAATCAGGGAAGAGAGGGTGCAGAGTGACAAGGGAGAAGCAGTTGAGAAATAATAGTGCAGCCTTGGGGCAGGGTCACGGTTCCTCTTCAAATGATCAGTTCAGTCGCTCAGTCGTGTCCGACTCTGGACCCCATGGACTGCAGCACACCAGGCTTCCCTGTCTATCACCAAGCCCCTGAGCTTGCCCAAACTCATGTCCATTGAGTTGGTGATGCCATCCAACCATCTCATCCTCTATGGTCCCCTTCTCCTTCTGCCTTTAATCTTTCCCAGCATCAGAATCTTTTCTAAAGAGTCAGTTCTTCCCAAAGTAGTGAAGCTTCAGCATCAGTCCTTCCAATGAATATTCAGGATACACAGAACAGTATCTTCGAGCTCTTCTGTTGGGTAGGTGTCCCAACAAATGGAACATGTTAACTACTTGATGAAACATTCTCCAGAGAGAAGGTCACCCCGTGACTCCAGAATGCCTCTGGCTTTGAAGAATGCAGGCCCTGTGGGCACCCTGGTCCTAATCAGAAAGCCCGCCCCCTTGACTATAAGACACCACACGACCCCTCACCCTCACCCCGGGTGGGACACACAGCTGTTATTTATTCATATTCGGCTGTGCTGGGTCCTGCTGCTGTGGCAGGCTTTGCTCTAGCTGCTGCCAGCGGGGGCTCCTCTCGTCACAGTGCTCGGGCTCCTCGCTGCGTGAGTTCCCGTGTTGCGGGGCACGGGCTCAGTAGTTGTAGCACAGGGGTTCCATTGCCCTTTGCCACGTGGGATCTTCCTGGCTCAGGTATGGAACCCATGTCTCCTGCATTGGCAGGCGGACTCTTTACCACTGAGCCACCACGGAAGCCCAGGACACAGGTTTGAGGGCATTAGCCCAGCGTGGCCCCCTTCCTTCACCTGACAAGGCAATTCTTTCCTACTTCACCCCGAACTGTCTCCCAGATTCCGGTGCACAGAGGCTGGGCTTCAGCGTCAGCAGCATTGTTCATTCCCATTAGTTCTCTCGGGCAACCTGGGTGTCCGTGGATGAGGAGTCGAGAAGATAGGAAATGTCCTAGAAAGGCCGAGCAGTTCTTCAGTGTCTCCCCTGAAGAGCATTTACTCTTTTAAAGACCCCATCCCAATCCTAAAAACTGACCCCATGCCTCTGAGGTCCTGCCTATCTGGCTTGGGACCACAGCAGGGAGCCCTGGGGAAGGGATGCCCCTTCTGCTGAATGCCAGCCAGGCGGTTTCCAGGCTGCGGGACATCTGACGGGCTACTGTTATGATGGTTGGGTTTTAATAAATACTGCAAAGGAGAGGAACAAGACGTTCTAAGAAACTCTGCTTTGGAATGCTTTGCACATGCCAACTTACACAGGGAGATTCATTCCAAATACACCCCCATCATATATAGTGTTTTATTTTTGGAATTTTTTTTTTTTGCCTGGGAAGCACTTGTTCCTGAGCTGCTACGACCTGAGTGTCATGAGACTACATCCCGTATCATATAGCATGACATTTCCTAGACTTCTGTTTTTGGGGGAGCAATAGCAGAACTGACCCCCAGTATCTGGTTGCAAATATTGCCAAACTAGGATTTAAACCAGAAGGACATGGAAGACACTTCACTTGGCCTGTCATGGCCTAAGTACAAGGACGGGCAATTTTTTGGCAGCTGGTTTTCATCTGCATGACGCTGATATTTATTTGGTGCCCTCTGAAGTCACTAGTTTAGACACTAGTTGCAATTACAAAGCTAACATGCACTTGGTTGTGTCCAGCTCTTTGCGACCCCCTGGACTGTAGCCCACCAGGCTCCTCTTGTCTACGGAATGTTTCAAGCAGGAATACAGGAGTGGATTGCCATTCTCTTTTCCAGAGGATCTTCCCGGCCCAGGGACTGAACCCAAATCTCTGATGTTTCTTGCGCTGGCAGGCAGGTTCTTTTCCGCTAGTGCCACGTATTTCAGTTGTAGTTACGAAGCTAATATAGTCCCGCAATTTTAACAATACAAATATTAAACCAGGGATTTTCTATGCAAGTGGTTCTATGTAAAACAGACCTGATTGACAAAAACCAGATCACTCAGGCATTTAGTTGAAGAACTCATTTATTTCATGCAGACGTCTTCATAGATGCCACATTCGCAACAGGTGCAGACAAGGCCGAGTGGTAGACGGCAGGCAGCACTAATCAACGTCTGGGGAGGCCCCAGAGAGCTGGTGAAAGTCAAGCACAGGGCCTGATCGCCAGGTGCAGCCAGGGGGCATGATCCCGGGGTACCACCCAGTGCCCACCTGGAAGTCTGTCCACCGGGGGGTCTGCAGCCCCAAGGTGTGGGGGGAGGTCACAGTGCGCGGTGCCCCGTTTCCAGCAGCATGCTCTCCAGAAGCAGCCTGCTGCTGCCCTCCAGGTAGGGCTGGTGCAGCCACATGGACAGGTAGCTGAGGGCGAGGTCGCGGTCGGCCGTGTGTGCCAGCTGCTCCACCACCATGCGCTTCAGGCGGAGCTCCTGGCTGTACATGTCTGAGAGCTTGCGGGAGACCTCGTCTGCAACGAACGTGGGCCCCCTTGAACAGCGGCATTTGCTGGAGGGGGAGCCCGAGGCTGGGATGACCCGCCACTGCTTTGTTTTTTTCCCAACCTGCTGCACTGCTTATGGGATCTTAGTTCCTGGACTAGGGATCGAACCCATGCCCTCCGGAGTGGAAGCACCAAGTCCTGACCACCGGACCACTGGGGACTTTGAAAAGCCGCTCCTTAAAAGCCAGAGTCAGCAGCAGAATTGGAAGGAAGATGGACTCTGGCCAGTGTAGATCAGGATCGTATAACAAGGGAAATGAGTGTCATGGAATTAAAAGGCACCTGTAGCCTTTTCTACGCAGCTCTTAGGAGCCTCCAGCCACTATACAGAGCACATTCATCTCAAACTGACAATATTCAATGAACACGTTACATTAGGAGATTTTACCCTTCTCCCTTATTTAGAAGTGAGGTCTCAAAGCGACATCAAATAGTTTAGCCCTTCTTTTAAACTAATAATGCTAAAAAGAGCCCTTACTGCACAATTTATTTAGGTAATGGAGTTTGTTTTCCCAGAAGCCTGCCTTCATGGGGCAGGCTAAAGTGACCCCCATTTCCTTTTTAAACAAAGCAAAACAAAAAGTGAAAACCTATTTTTCTACAAAAAAAAAAAAAATCCTGCCTCTGCTGAGGAGGCTAAGTTCATTCTCCCCATTGGCTTTAAAGGACTAATGGCAGCTTGCTTCTTGGGTCTCTAATGATGTTTAATATTCTTTGCTGATTGTTGTTCAGTCACTAAGATGTGTCCGACTCTGTGACCCCAGGGACCGCAGCACGCCAGGCTTCCCTGTCCTTCACCATCTCCCGGAGCTTGCTCAAATGCATGTCCATGGAGTCAGTGATGCCATCCAGCCATCTCCTCCTCTGTCGCCCCCTCTCCTCCTGCCCTCAATCTTTCCCAGCATCAGGGTCTTTCCCAGTGAGTCTTTGCTGGTTAGTAGGTAATTAAAGCGAAGAAGAAACACTCATCTAAGATGCCTCCATTTCCCTCCCTCCCAATGGATGCTCCTGAATTGAATTTCAAAGTCTTGTCAGCTTTAGAGGGCCAGATCTAAATGGCATGAAGTGCTCTCAGGATCTACCCTTGAAAAGAAGGCAGAAAGGACTACTTACAAAAATGAGCCGTGGACCACGTGTGGAAGAGTGGGGGGCGCTTCCTCTCCTCCCCATGATGGTAATCTTCTAGTTCACAAACGCCCTTGGTGGTTGAAGACAGCTTTTCCATCTTCATCTGTATTTTGGTCTGAAAAAGATATTAGACTATGAGAATGTTATTTGAAATTCAGTCTTATATTCAGAAACTCAAGATTTCAAAGCTAAGAAATGTAAGTCTGTTGAGATGTAAGTCCAATAACTCAACACCATTCACTCATGTGCAGCAAATTTCTGGGAGATGGAGGTAAATGGTTGCTTCGATTTCACAAGTTTGGATTACTTCAGTAATAAACCCTGGATTTCCATTGCTGGAGAAGAGGAAGCTTGCTCAGTCCCACTTCACTGAATTCTCTGAACATCACTCACTTTTTAGCACTGAAGACCTAGAGGGGTGGCAAGGCAGGCTCTCCCTTTTATGGAATGAAAGACAGGAGAAGAGGCATTAAACAAGCTCACTTCTGACTCGATATGAACTGCCTTTTGAGTTTGATGCCAAAAACTCAGCCTCTGTGCACCAGGGCTGAATCAAATCTCGGACAGAGTTTTGGGTGAAGTAGAAAAGAAGAGCTTTATTGCTTTGCCAGGCAAAGGGGGACACGGCAGCCTCTTGCTCGGAAAAACTGTGTGTCTGCAGCCCAGGGGTATTTGAGGAGTTCAAGGGGTGGGGTTGCCAATAAGATTAGGGTGTGTGTAGGGCCTGGTCTCAGGTGGTCGGGTCTCCTAATCTTGATGAGTTTCTCGGGTCCCTTTAATCTTGCCTCAACTCGACTGCTCCTCTCTAAATTAGCAACTGCTGGAATCCACCCTTTGGAACTCAGGGAAGATCAGGGAGGCTGGAGTCTTTTTTTTTTTTTAATTATTCATCACAACTTTATCTAATGATTTCTGGCTGTGCCGGGCCTTTGTTGCTGTGCAGGCTTTCTCTCGCTGCAGTGAGCAGTGGGGGCGGCACTCTCCAGCTGTGGTGCTCAGGCTTCTCACCGCAGTGGCTTCTCTTTTGCCAAGCACGGGCTCTAGCAGAGGCTCCGTAGTTGTGGCTCATGGGCTTAGCTGCTCGGTGGGATGTGGGATCTTCCCAGATGAAGGATCAAACCCGTGTCTCCTGCACTGGCAGGCGAATTCTCTACCACTGAGACTCCAAGGGAGCCCCGTATTTATCTGGCCGTGCCAGGTCTTAGCTGCGGCACTCAGGATCTCTGATCTTTGCTGCAGCATGTGGGATTGAACCCGGGTCCCCTGCACTGGGAGCGTGACGTCTCAGCCACTGGACCACCAGGCAGGTCTTGAGACTGGGGTCTTGCCTACAAACAAGAAAGGTGGGACAAAAAGGCTTCCGTGACCTGCTTGGTTTCAAGTTCACTGAAACCTCTGAGGCTTGGTTTCCTTGTTGATAAAACTGTAATAACGAAAGGCAGCCCAGCAGGCTGCACACAGGGAGGCAACAGCAACCACGTGACGCTGACGGCGCCTTGGTGCTCGTCAGGAGCTGCTGCAGTGCGGGCCGGCCCGCCGGAGCGCCTGCTAACAGGGCCGGGGGACTGACGAGTGCCTGTCGAGCGCCAGGTCGGAGCCACGTCAGTGCTTGTGAAGTGAGACAAACACGTGCGGCAACCAAGCTTTTGGATTGCAGTAGCATAGGTCTGTGTGCTTGCGTGTTAAGTCACTCCAGTCGTGTCCAGCTCTGTGTGACCCCATGGACTGTGCAGCCCAGCAGGCTCCTCTGTCCATGGGATTCTCCAGGCAAGAATACAGGCGCAGGTTGCCATGCACCCCCCAGGGGACCTTCCCAACTCAGGGATTGAACCCGTGTCTCTCATGTGTACCTGCACTGGCAGGCAGGTTCTTTACCACGAGCGCCACCTGGGAAGCCCCACGTAGGTCTGCTAGACCACAACTCTCGGTCCTAAGTATGAAGTTAGCTTTATGTACACAGCGGGGTGTAAGAAAAGCTCTATCCGTCATCAAAACCTTAATTCCCTGCACTTGGTCCTTTAAGCACTCTCTAACTACACG
The DNA here is from genome assembly GCF_014754425.2 of Oryx dammah. Taxonomy (NCBI): domain Eukaryota; kingdom Metazoa; phylum Chordata; class Mammalia; order Artiodactyla; family Bovidae; genus Oryx; species Oryx dammah. Next base: position 2,835,633 of record NW_024070200.1, on the reverse strand, counting down.
AAGCGGCTGAACAAAATTTAGCTAACATTAGTTTTTAAAGGACCAGACTCTGTTCCCAAATCTTTCCAGGTTTGATATTTCATTTGGCCCAACCCCAGGAGATAGGACTCATCATTTCCGGATGACAGCTGGGAAAATTCTCAAGGTTGCTGAGCTCGGGAAGGACGAGGCCAGGCCTCGGACACCCAATCCCCAGCCCTGCCCTCTGTGTCCTGCGGCAGCTGCCCGCTGCCACCTAATGCTAAGAAGAGCTGACAAGCTCGAGGACAGCAAAGGAAATCCTGGAGGCTCGAGCCTGGGCTGGAGGGGCCAGCTCCATCCAGGGGCTCATTCAACAATAATGACACCAAAGTCACACACACCCACAGCCCTGAAGTGACACGCTCGTGGCTCCATGTCCCTCCTAAAGGCAGCAGCCCTCACGGTGAAATGTTCGTCCAGCTGAGGGACACGGACACCTCCCCCCAGGCCAGATTCAAGGCCAAGTCAAGCCTGGGAAACCATTCTCTCTAAAGGCTCAAGGAAAATAGGAATAATGATATCAGTATCCTCATAACATCAACTTTGGTTTTGAAACTGAGTGAGAACTAATTTTCAAACTACTTTATTTTTTTTTTGGCCATGCTATGCAGCTTGCAGGATCCTAGTTCCCGAACCAGGGACTGAACCTGGGGCCCACAGCAGTGAAAACAGTCCTAACCACTGTACCACCAGGGAAGTCCCTCGAACCACTTATTCCACTTAAAATAGAAAAAATCCACTGGGGCAGAGAACTTTGGGGCCTGACAACTAGCACCCATGGTCAGCCCAGGCTTTGTCTGAAGGCAGGCCTTGGGAACTAGGGCCTCTGTGGGGCACTGGTCACCTCAAACCTAGTGGCCACTTTCGGCTGCCCTGCCAGGCCACGTGCTGTGGGTGGAGGGGCCGGGCACAGGACGTGTCACCTGCTCAGTCCATCAGGCTGGGTTTTCTGGCCCTTGACTCAGGTCTGACACCCTCCCAGGCCACCCCTCCTCTGCACGGTCAGCAGGGTGGGGAAGGGGTTCCCGTGGCACCAGACAGTCATGCGAGGACAGGGAGAGCAGGGACCGCACAAGCAAAGCCAGCCAGTCCCTCCTGCCTCGCCTGAAACAGGAGGCGAACAGCCTCTTCCCCTTGTTCCTGCCCAAGGCCTCCTTCCCCACCGTGGTGTGCATATGTACAGAGTTATAAATGAGGGAAGTACGTGCTAAAGAAAGCCAAATGGCATTTAGAAACAAAATCCTTCCCAGGGTTTTTACGCTTCGTAAAAGTCACGTTGGCATGTGCCCGAAGTGTTTCCTGTTCTGATCCAGCTGGGGGTTCTGTGAGATGTTTTGTGCGGAGAGGGAGGCGGGAGGCCGCGGATGATGAAGTTCTGGTGCGAGTGTTGCCACACTGACCCAACAGACGATAGCCCGGCTGCCTGTGCTTAACCATGTTGAAAGCATTTCAATATACACAGTGAACTATATTCTATATGCTGTAACAGACCATAGTGGAAAAGGATATGAGAGAGTGTGTACATGTGTATAACGGAATCACTTTGCTTTACAGCACAAAGGAACACAACGTTTTAAACCAACTAGACTTCAACGAAACAACAAAAGCTGACAATTAAAAGCTGAGTGTGACCAGGAAATAAATATTTCAATGTAGGAACTTAGCCATCCAGTTTTTTCTCTTTCAAGCAACGTGTGCACTGGTGTTTTGTCCAAACAAAACCACTTGCCCAAATCAAATGGGTTAATGTTGGGGGGAAAAAAATACACGTGGCCAGTTTTCAATTGGCTTTTTCTGGAAACTTGATTGATTACTCTGCCTGTGTTAATTCAGGAAGCCTAGGTCCAGAAGCTGAGGTCAATGACCCAGTTACTGGAGAGGCAGCAGTGAACACAGAGATGCCACAGAGCAAACACCCACACGCCTTCCCCTCCAGCCTTCCTGGGGTGGAGCTGAGAACGAAGGGACCCACCGCACAGGCCTGTCCTGTTTCTGCCTGAGCACTGCGTGCAAGGGGTCAGGCAGGCGGGCAAGTGTTTCTTATCACAGCACCACCCAAAGGCAGTGTTACAAACCAGGACAATCACAAAACCCTGATTGTTTACTTAGAGGAGAAGACAGTGGTGCATTTCGATCAAAGGAAAGGCGAAACCACCAAGATGTCCTTGGTGCCCTATTTATTTTTCTCATTTTCATGTTTCAGAAACCATTACACCTTATAAAGGATGTGCTTCTTTTCTGAAAAACTTATAAACCTATAGTCTGCCTTTTAATAGGTGGAGTCCTGACTTTGAACAAGTGGTATCTTGAAGAAATACAATGATACTCGACATATGCTGTTTAAAAAGATAAGGAAGCATGTCAAACATTAGAAACACGTCAAGCAATGTTAGAATATGTGGACGCTCTATGGGGAGAAGCTTTAGTTATCTGTGTTTAAGGTGTGTAAACCCCATCCCTGTGTCTAGCTGAGATGAGCTGTTTTGTCCACACGTGGTGGCCAGCATGGTGGGTACCGACATCCAGCCTTGAGTTAAACAACCCTTCAGAGCATCCCTTATGGGCGAGATCAGGGCTCTCAGGCCAGATCCAGCTCGGTCTATTTTTGTGCGTCCCTTGAGCTAAGAATGGGTTTTACATTTTTAAGTGGTTGGAAAAAAAAAAATCAAAAGCAGAATATTTTATGTGACACATGAAAGTTGTATGAAATTCACAGTTCAGCGTCCATAAATAGAGCTCTGCTGGAAGGCGGTGGCGCCCACTCGCCTCCGGATGGCTGCCGAGTAGAGGCGAGAGGCCCGCAAGCCTAAATCTGCTCCCTGTGGGGACCTGGAGCGGGGACACTGCCCTGCGACACGCCGATCAGAAGGACGGTCAGGACAGCATCTCGGAAACGAGATTTATAGGGCAGGCAGAGCAAGAGACCAAAGAGGAGGCGGAGGAGGGACAAACAAAATCTCGGAGGAGGAAAGTGCGGAGCCCCGCCGGGCGCCTGCGCACACTTGGCCCAGGGCGGCAGCACCTTACCAAACCTTCCAGGGTGGCCTGCAGCTGCTCGCACAGAGTCTCGAGCTCCCTGCTGTATTCTGGGTGCTCCTTTTCTGCACAGTCGTCGGAAGCCAGGCCGCTGCTCACTAATTCTATCTTGTCTTTGCTCCTGGACCAGATGGAAAAGCGGGAACAGAACACACTCCGTGAGGTCACCTCCCTTCGTTAGGATGAACCCCAGAAAACTCAATATCCGTGTACATGTGTCATCACCGACTGTCTCCACCGGTGTCATTTCACGTCATCATGTTTACATGTTATTTACGCATACAAGGAATATGTCCATCCACTGCTCGATTCTGCCCTAGAACAAAGTCAGTTCAATCGAGTCCTGTGGCGTCTTCAGTGGGCAAGAAGCAGTCATTTCCTCAGAGCCCGCCAGCTAGGAATGCGTTTTGTAAATGGAAAGCTGTGATCCACGGCCCCTGAAATTAATCTAGTGGCTCCACAATCAACATTTAAGTGAAAAAATGAAACATTAGAAGATTATCAGAGAATATCTTCTCATTGTTCTTCATTTTGTAGTCCAAGAAGTTTTAAAAAAGATTTTTGGAGCACACTTGATTTACAGTGCTGTGTTAGTTTCAGCTGTACAGCAAGTGACTCAGCCATTCATACACACGTAGCCACTCTTTTTTAGGTTCTTTTCCCATCTAGGCCACTGCAGAGTACTAAGTAGAGTCCCCCAAGCTCTCCAGTAGGTCCTTATTAGTTATCTATTTTATTTGCAGTAGTGTGTGTGTAGGTATCAATCCCAAACTCCCAATGTATCCCATCCCTCACCTCCAACTTCAGAGAGCACCTTATGGAGTCAGGTAAGAACTGCTTCTTGGCACTTGCTGAGCAGGAGAAGGGACCAGAGGGCTGACATGTCTGATATGCTTGGGAGAGCTGGCAAGGGCCAGCGGTCCACCCAAGAAGTTAAGACTCTAGACTCCGGCCGGTAGACAAAGATATGCAGCTTTGAGAAATTAAAACTACTATATATATAGATCCACAGTCATGCTTCTCTTCAGGTCATTTCAATCTTTCGCCTTTTACTAAAAGATTTCCATGGGTAGGAACAAGCTTGTGTCTTGATTAAATTTTTTGAGGCCTTGCGTAAGCCAGGCTGATTTTAGAAAAAACACCCAAAATCCAAAACTAAAAACATATATACAGGAAAGTGCAAAGAATAATAAAGCAAATCTTTCAATCAGAACTGGCAACTGCCAACAGTTTCTTCGTAACTCTTTTGTCTTTTTAAAAGAACTTGCTAAGGGAAAACACACTCCAGCATGTCTCCTCTGCTCTAAACACCCCACTCCACGTCTGACTCCTGGTCACCATAGGGAGATACCCAGGGCAAGGTCTGGGAGGGTCTCAAGTCCAGGGGCTTCTCTCCCTGTGGCAACTGGGGTAAAAGCACAGGGCCCAGGGAAGCGTTCAGGTTCCCCAACCTAGAAGCTACCCAAACCCCTGTCCTTCCGGGTTTTTATGGAGGCTTCCTTAAGAAGTCACAATTAATGATTGGCCATCGGTGATTAACTCAAGCTCCCCAGAGTGCAGGTGAGGGGGCGGGGCTGACAGCGCCAATTCCAATTGCACGGCTGGTATCCCCTCGTTAGGGGTTTTCCAAAAAGCCCCCTTATAAACACAGGCTCGGATGTCTTAGGAAGGGGCCTGCTATGACCACAGGGCACTCCTTAATCATTCTGGAGCTAATTCAGGAACTGGAGGACCAAAGAACAAATATTACTATAACTAAAGATTCTTCCATAGCTCGAGTCCCTAAGGAAATCATCAGGGTTTTAAGAGCCATGTGCCAAGAACAGGGACAAAGGCCAAATCTATGTATTTTCTAGTGACAGTCAGAACACCGCAGAAATAAAACGCAGCAGTCGGGAGATGAAGTGGTACCTGCCCCACCGTCCCACTCAGTCCTCCCAGAAGGTACCAGCGCCTGAGTCTGTCTCCTCCCAATCCATTTGGATAATTTGACATGCAGATGTAACCACAAACAATTTGTAGCATAATTTTGTTTTTAAAATGCACGTACACTTCATACCTGCATGCACTGTTTTATCAGTTGCTTGTTCGCTTTATTTATCCATGTTGCTGGAGGCTACCTGGCCCACTCTAAAAGACGCCCATGAAATGTCTGCCCAATCGCTAAGGCGGAAGCGCACAGAACATGTTCTGCCGGTACTTACAACAAACTGATTTTCATGTTGGCAATACTGTTTGCAGTAGCAAAACCTCCATCGTTGAGGGTTTCCCATTTCAGGATTAAATTATGCCAGTCGGCTGCATTGTCCTTAATTTTTCTTGCACTGACAGATAAGACAGGTTTTCTTGGTGTTACAGTTCCAAGAGTCTTTGCTAATAGGGAGGAAGAGAAACATCACTTTATGAAATTCAAGATCACAGTTGGGGGGGGAAATGGTCCTTATGATTTGCGACAGTAAGACTATTTAAAACACTACATCGACTGGACAGATCGTGTTGTGGAAACGAAGATGTGCGGATGAATGTAAAAGTTCCTGGGACTAGACAAAGAGAATTGTTTCTACCTTTAAAGTCTCGGCAGATATAGCTGAGTCCTCTCGAAGCCTAGTGGCTTGAGACTCTTTCACCCCGAGCACTCTGTGATGTCAAGATGAAAGTCGCTCAGTCGTGTCCGACTCTTTGCGACCCCATGGACTGTAGCCTGCCAGGCTCCTCCGTCCATGGAATTCTCCAGGCAAGAATTCCGGAATGGGTAGCCACTTCCCTCTCCAGGGGATCTTCCCAACCCAGGGATGGAATCCAGGTCTCCCACATTGTGAGCACTCTGACCACTTGCAAAGGTTGGGATGGAAGCAGAGCTGTAACTCTCTGCTGCCAGGCTCTGATGCCCCTGCCTTGGCGCTCCCATTCTCTAGCCTCAGGCATTTGCTCCGAGCCCTGTGGGTAACTGGTGCTAGTCACTCCAACACTGACAAGGCTGGACCCCAGAGACGCAGTGATGGTCTCGACGCTGCCAACACATGGGGAGGTCCAAACTCCTTCAGGATCTGGCTCCCTCTCGGTCTCGCTGCAACCCCCACCTTGAAGCCCCTCGATTTCTAACTAAAATCAACTACTGGCAACTCTTAAAAAGTCCTCTGCATGTGCAGTTCTCTCTGCTAGAAAGTTAGGGTTAGGGTTTCCTTCCTCAAAATAATGCTGCCCATATCCTGAGACTCACTCAGACCCCAGCTCCTGTGGGAAGCAACACCCAGACCACTCAGGCTGTCTGGCCCTCCCACCCCTCTATTCTTCTCTACTTAGACTCCCTCAGGGACTTCCCTGGTGGCCCAGGGGGCCCAGGTTCGATACCTGGTCAGGAAACTAGATCCCCCATGCCAGAAATAAAGCTCCTGTATGCTGCAATGAAGATGGAAGATCCCTCGTGCTGCAACTAAGACAGAACACAGCCCCCAAAACCCCCAAAACCCTACAAAGGCATCTCATGGGCCACAGGATAAGGTCCACATTCTCAGAGAGGTCCTTAGGAATCCAGGAAACACAACTGTCTGGAATATAGATTCTAGAGACCAGGCTGACTGGGTTTGAGTCCCAACTCTGTTACAGCCACCTGTGCAATCTCGGGTAAGTTAGTTAACCTCTCATGGTCTCAAAGTGCCCATCCGTAAAGTGGGGATAAACTACATCTACTGCCGAGTTAATGTGAAGATGAGATAATATATGCAAAGCTGTGAGGGCCTGGCACATGGCAAGTATCCAACACAGTATGTGTTACCTCAAGGGCCTCTCCAGTGTTTTTTCCACCAGCACCAAGCGGTGCACTCCACCCTGACACTGTCTACTGGGAGTCAGCATCAGATTCCGCAAGTTAACGGCTCAGTCCTGTAAGACTCCTCTCCCCTCCCTCCACTTCAGATCCCAGCTTCAAGTCCAGGTTGCCACCTGTGCCTCTGACCTACAGGGCCCCCTCCTGAGGTTTGATTAACTTGTTAGAGTGGCTCACAGAGAACTCAGGAAAACATCCTCCTTACTAGGCTACCAGGGAGAACCAGATGGGAGAGACACACGGGCCGACGCATATGGGCAGGGGAGCAGAGCGCTCTTCCTGCAATCCGAGCCGCTCACCAACCTGAACATTCTTACAACCCTTCACTCCTGAAAGTTCTCACAACCCTTCACTTTTGTTTTTTCATGGAGGCTTCATTACATGGGCACAACTGATTAAATGAGTCACCAATGGGGCTGATTTAACTCCAGCCTCCCTCCCCTGGTGGTTGAGGTGGGTGGGACTGAAAGTTACAATTCTAATCACATGGGTGGCTCCCCCTTGACAACCAGCCTACCAGGAGCTACCTAGGAGCTTCACTTTCAAATATCATTGATTGTTTTCATTCACTCTTTATTTAGACAACTGTCCAGTGTTTGCTGAAACCTAAACGCAGGTCAGGAGGCAACAGTTAGAACTGGACATGGAACAACAGACTGGTTCCAAATAGGAAAAGGAGTACGTCAAGGATGTATATTGTGACCCTGCTTCTTTAACTTATATGCAGAGTACATCATGAGACACACTGGGCTGGAAGAAGCACAAGCTGGAATCAAGATTGCCAGGAGAAATATCAGTAACCTCAGATATGCAGATGACACCACCCTTATGGCAGAAAGTGAAAAGGAACTAAAGACCCTCTTGATGAAAGTGAAGGAGGAGAGTGAAAAAGTTGGCTCAAAGCTCAACATTCAGAAAACGAAGATCATGGCTTCTGGTCCTATCACTTCATGGGAAATAGATGGGGAAACATTGGAAACAGTGTCAGATTTTATTTTGGGGGGGCTCCAAAATCACAGCAGATGGTGACTGCAGCCATGAAATTAAAAGACGCTTACTCCTTGGAAGGAAAGTTATGACCAACCTAGATAGCATATTCAAAAGCAGAGACATTACTTTGCCAACAAAGGTCTGTCTAGTCAGGGCTATGGTTTTTCTAGTGGTCATGTATGGATGTGAGAGTTGGACTGTGAAGAAAGCTGAGCACTGAAGTATTGATGCTTTTGAACTGTGGTGTTGGAGAAGACTCTTGAGAGTCCCTTGGGCTGCAAGGAGATGAGATCCAACCAGTTCATCCTAAAGGAGATCAGTCCTGAGTGTTCAATGGAAGGACTGATGCTGAAGCTGAAACTCCAATACTTTGGCCACCTCATGCGAAGAGTTGACTCACTGGAAAAGACTCTGATGCTGGGAGGGATTGGGGGCAGGAGGAGAAGGGGACGACAGAGGATGAGATGGCTGGATGGCATCACCGACTCGATGGCCATGAGTTTGAGTGAACTCCGGGAGTTGGTGATGGACAGGGAGGCCTGGCGTGCTGCGATTCATGGGGTCGCAAAGAGTCAGACACGACTGAGTGATTGAACTGAACTGAACTGAACTGAACTACATTACACCAGACATGGGGGAGGAAGTGAGTGAACCACATAGACCAGGACCATTTCCATAGAACTTACTTTCCAAAGACGAGGTGGATAACAATTAGGTGATTATCAGTTTTTTTTTTTTCTTTTTTGGCTGCACCATGCGGCATGTGGGATCTTAGTTCCCAGACCAAGGACTGAACCCAAGTCCCCTGAACTGAGACTTAACCACTGGACCGCCAGAGAAGTCCCTATGATCATTAGCTTATATCATAAATGCCAGAGAATAAAACAGGGTCTTGTGTTAAGAGTAAACCCCGAAGCCATTGTCATTTAGGCTGAAACCTAAATGATGAGAAGTCAACAGCAAGGACCCTAAGTGAGAATGAGCTTGGTGAGTGTGAAACAAGACCCACGTGGCTACAATGAAAAGGAGAGAGAGGGCGTAGTAGCTGAGGAGGCAGTCGAGACAGCCAGAAACTTCTAGGCCAAGGTAAGACGTTTGGGTTTATTCCAAGTCAATGAAAAGCAAGCAGGAAGCTTTGAGTAGCTACGTGACCTGACGTAGGCTTTTAGAAAGTCAGTTCCACAAAGAAGTCTTCTTGGATCCCAAGGTTAGGTTAGGACTTACTGCACTCTATACCTGAACACCCTCGACTTCATTAAGCTTCATTCATGACACTCACCAACACAGTGTATTTGCTTGTTTAATGCCTAATACATTCCTTGACAGCCTAAGTTCCACCACAGTAGCCACTAAGGCTATCCTGTTCCCTCTTACAATTCAGCACATAGTGAAGGAAAGTCGATCAGTCGTGTACGACTCTTTGCGACCCCATGGGCAAACATCCCAGTCCATGGGATCCTCCAGGCCAGAATACTGGAGTGGGTAGCCTGTTCCCTTCTCCAGAGGGTCTTCCCAACCCAGGGATCGAACCCAGGTCTCCCGCATTGTAGGCGGATTCTTTATCAGCTGAGCCACAAACGAAGCCCTCAGCACATAGTAGGTGCAGACGAGAATGTGTTAAATGGAGAAAAAAATCTCTTACCGCCTGTACCACGATCTTCTAAGGAGTTCCCTTACCGAATAGGGGCTCCTTGCGGGCGAGGAGCACTTGAGAGTCATCATTTGTCTGCCCCATAATACAGCACATATTTAGGAACCAAAAACAACACTCTGACTTCAACTCAAACGAGATCAGGTATCAGCCATAGAGCAGGACAGCAGCATAGCGCGTATCTTACTTATTCTCTCCAAGCCTCGACTTCCCACCTGTTGACACTTCAAGGGATCGCGGTGAGGCTGTGAGCACTTGCTGAATGACAGCTTTTATTATAAGCAGAAAAAACTCTGTGGCCGGAAACTCTGACTGACGGGATTTCACAGAAAGCGCTCTGCTGCTGCTAATTTATAACGACAATTTGAGTCTCAGGATCTGCTGACGCTCCTTTGTATCATTTTGGCAAAACTGACTTCCAGGCCGACTGCGGAGCCTGTGCCGGGGCCAGCGGGCTGGGCCGGGGCCAGGCACGAATCGGCACGCAATTCGGGAAACTTCCGGCCTCGGGTCCAGCTCCAAGACCAAACGGAACCACTCGCACCCTCCCGCTTGGGAAAACCGGCCCTTCTCACGCACCTTCCATGCCTTCCGCAGGGATCCCGGGAAAGAGACCCGAAGCCCCGCCCATGCCACAGGAAGTCCGCCTGCGTCACTTCCGACACGCCCACCGCCCCTAGACCGGGCTCTGCCGCTCTAGCCGGCGGCGGAGCCGGCTGTTCCTCGGCGGTACCCGTCCCGTTGCCCAGGGAACGGGCTCCCGGCAGTCCCCGCGGCCCGGAGTCCATCCCCACCTCCTCCGGTCCGGCCGGGCCGACGAGTCCGGAGGGGCTGCCGCGGGAGGTGAGTCCCGCCACGCCGCCCGGCCCCGAGCTCCCCCGCCCGAGCCGAGCTCCCCCGCCCGAGCCGAGCTCCCGCGCCTCAGGGTCTCACTGCGCGTCTCGCCCCCGTTCCCGACCCCCGTCTCGCCCGCGCCAGGTGGCCGAGGCCGTTGCCGAGGCGCACGAAGCGTCGGGCCCCGTTCCGGGCAGAAGCGGGCGGCCAGCTGAGGGAGCCGTCGTCGCCCACGCCTCTGGGCGCCGCGGGTCCGCCGCCCCGCGCGCGCGGCTCGCTCGCCCCTCAGGTTCCGCGCCTTCCCTCTGCCGGACCGCGCCCTCTTACCCCCGTCGTCCCCGGGTGCCGAGCTCCAGGGTCTTTCTGAGGGAACCTGCGCCCTGTCCCCACGCCCGATCCGCTCAGTCCCGGTCCCTTCATCCGCCCACCAGCTCCTGGCATCAGGCCTTGGCTCGTACCCAGTCGATGCTAAGTGTTCGTTAAATGGATAAGTGAGCGACTCGCCTCTCAGTCCTTCTTTAAGGCCCCAGGCAAGATAGTAAGTGCAGGTTGAAGAGTGCGGCGACCCGGCCCATAGCACACAGCGCCTTCCTTGGCTATGTGCTCAGGGCAAGTGATGTCTCCGTAAACTTGAGTTTCACCGTCAGTAAAATAGGGATTGATAATAGTTTCCAGCCCTGGCTGGGTGAGAGGATTAAATGGGTCAGTGCTTGTGAATTGCTCAGCACCGTGGCCGGGCGCTGTGCATTTCAATAAAGGCTAGCTAGCCCCTGCGGTCCTTACCCGCACACCCTACTTACTTTTCTCTTCTCTGCTCTTTTGTTCTTCATCCCTTTTCTTGCTGAGATTCAGGAATTTTATTCCGTCCTATTGCTTCTGTTGACATGTGTTGGCAGAGTGCGGGTACTAGCTTGGCAGCACCCTTGCCTTATCTGCTGGAGTGATCAGTTGCACTTGGGCTTGACTTCCTCCTAGTAGCCAAGGTCTTGAAAACTTAAGGAAAGGAGTTCTGGAAATCCCCAAACCCAGATCCCAGGATGGACAGAATCTGGGAATAAAGTCGTTGTAGCCCTTGTGTTCACCAGTCCTTCTGGTCCCCTGAGCTGCAAACCACTTTGTACTTTGTCTCACCTAGAAGCTACAGTGCACCTTGGTGAAGCTCTGAATTTTTTTTTTTTTTAACATCCCTCGTTGGTTCATTCAGCAGGTTGTTATTTGGTGCCTGTTGTATGCCAGCCACAGTACCAGCTTCTAGAGACGCTGTGGTGGACCAGACAGACCCAGTCCCTGTCCCCAGGGAACTTTCCAGCTTGAGAACTAGCAGGTGTAGGTACAGGGGATGCTCTGCTGGAGTTTTCAGGACTGGCTTGGAGGCTGGTGGTGGAATAAGGGTGGTCCTCTTCTGAAGGAGTGACTAGTAAGGAGCTTTTGTTAGGTTTAAGTTACTTTGTAGTCTCATTGTCTTTTTCAGCCTCAGATTGGCTCCTGTTGGATTCGTTTTCCATTTTCTCTAAGAGAAATTAGACTTTAAGTTTGGGGAAGGCCTCATTTTATCTTAGCTTCTGTGTAGTTTGGACAAAATGGCTCCTGGAACTTAGTGGGGAAAAGGGAAGGAAAAAGGCATCAGGCAGAGTAGCTGACTGAACTTAGAAAAGTGGAGAATGGATTGGAGAACAGTTACTCGTAACAAACAAATCTGGAGTCAGGCCTGGAGAGATGTCTAGATACAGAAGAGCCTAAGAGCGTGATAGAATCCAAGGGAGTTGTTGATGGCTCTGAACTGCTGAGGCAGAAGTGAGCTGTCGTTCGAAGCGTGTGTCAGTTTTAAATGAATGTATTCTTTGGACCCAGACATAAAGAGACCATTGAATTTTTGCATAATGATGGATGTAAGTGATGTGGAGTGGTTTTATATGTTGTTCTGCCATACCTCAGGAATTCTGGCAGTGTTTAGAGAGAGATTAATTCAACAGATACGTGTTGATTGTACCACACTCCCCGGTGGTCTTTTGGAGACGAGCAGGATGTAGATGAAGACTGGCAGAAAGCATGTGGTAACTGCACTCAGCGTTCTGTGAAGGTGGAGAGACACCAGCAAAGTGTCAGAGGGAGTCTGAAGGCTTCCTGTGGGCAGCGTGTTCTTACAAGATATGTGTGGGGGATGGGGAAGGAACGAAAGGGACTTTGTAAAAACCATGGGTGTTTGGGGCTGTGGTGGCAAGCTACTGTGGCTGCAGTGTGGGGTATGTGGAAGGAAGAGTGGCCTGAGATGAAGGCTGCTTTGTTGAAATGCTCAACTTCATGCTCTGATCAGACTTCAGCCTCTGAGCACTGGCTAACCAGCAGGCTTGGGATCAGGGAAGTGACTGAATTTCATCTGAAAGATAAATGACTGCCTCCTTCTCATTATGTTCAGCCATAAGATTTTATGCGAAGTCAAGTGGGCCATAGGAAGTATCACCAGGAACAAAGCTAGTGGACGTGATGGAATTCCAGCTGAGCTATTTCAAATCCTAAAAGATAATGCTGTTAAAGTGCTGCACTCAATATGCCAAAAAAGTTGGAAAACTCAGCCAGTCTAGGACTGAAAAGGTCAGTTTTTATTCCAATCCCAAAGAAAGGCAATGCCAAAGAATGTTCAAACTACCACACAATTACATTCATCTCACATGCTAGCAAAGTAATGCTCAAAATTCTCCAAGCCAGGCTTTAACAGTATGTGAACCATGAACTTCCAGATGTTCAATCTGGATTTAGAAAAGGCAGAGGATTCAGAGATCAAATTGTCAACATCTGTTGGATCATTGAAAAAACAGGAGAGTTCCAGAAAAACATCTATTTCTTTTTACTGACTACGTCAAAGCCTTTGACTGTGTGGATCTTAACAAACTGTGGAAAGTTCTTCAAGAGATAGGACTACCAGACCACCTTATCTGCTTCCTGAGAAATCTGTATGCAGGTCAAGAAGCAACAGGTAGAACCAGACACGGAACAACAGACAGGTTCCAAATCGGGAAGGGCATACCTCAAGGCTGTATATTGTCACCCTGCTTATTTAACTTATGTGCAGAGTACATCATACACAATGCTGGGCTGGATGAAGCACAAGCTGGAATCAAGATTGCTGGAAGAAATATCAATAACCTAAAATATGCAGATGACACCACCCTTATGGCAGAAAGCAAAGAAGGACTAAAGAGCCTCTTGATGAAAGAGAAAGAAGAGAGTAAAAAAGCTGGCTTAAAACTCAATATTCAGAAATCTAAGATCATGGCATCTGGTCTCATCACTTCATGGCAAAAAAAATGGGGAAAAAATGGAAACAAGTGAGAGGCTTTATTTTTTGGGGCTCTAAGATCACTGCAGATGGTGACTGCAGCCATGAAAGTAAAAGACGCTTACTCCTTGGAAGAAAAGCTGTGACCAACCCAGACAGCATACTAAAAAGCAGAGACATTACTTTGCCAACAAAGGTCCATCTAGTCGAAGCTATGGTTTTTCCAGTAGTCATGTATGGATGTGAGAGTTGGACCATAAAGGAAGCTGAGCACCAAAGAATTGATGCCTTTGAACTAGGGTGTTGGGGAAGACTCTTGAGAGTCCCTTGGACTGCAAGGAGATCCAACCAGTCCATCCTAAAGGAAATAAGTCCTGAATATTTATTGGAAGGACTGATGCTGAAGCTCCAATACTTTGGCCACGTGATGGGAAGAACTGACTCATTGGAAAAGACCCTGATGCTGGGAAAGATTGAAGGCAGGAAGAGAAGAGGATGACAGAGGATGAGATGGTTGGATGGCATCACCGACTATATGCACATGAGTTTGAGTAAGCTCCGGCAGTTGGTGATGGACAGGGAAGCCTGGTGTGCTGCAGTCCATGGGGTTGCAAAGAGTGACGTGACTGAACTGAAGTGATAAGATTTTAATACTTAAAAGAATAGTGGATGTTGTAGCCAGTTTAATAATAGACTGTACAACAGGGAGACTAATTACCACTTCATAGAGATTTTGGAGAGAATCCTTAAACCTTTAGATTTGTCAGAGTGCTTTGGCAACTTCCAACTGTTGTACTAAGTGGATAATTTAGACCATTGTACCAAGTGGATGATTTTTTAAAACTACCAATCAGGTATTTGGGTGCTATCAGTCAGTGTGAAGTCAGCTACCACTTTCCAGATATGTGGGTTGTGGTTATAATGGGGGAGGGAATTATCCTGTCTTGAGGAAGAATGTTGTGATTTTTATATGTTTAATGGAAATATCCATGACCAGGGAAGCGTTATTGATTTTAAAGATTGAATTGAGAATATTCTTTTGCAGTAAGACCTGAAGTTAACTTTTTGAATTTTTTCATTCAACAGATTGGTATTGAACATCTACTCCATGCCAAAGGTGTTGTTAGCTACTAGGCTTTTCACTGGTAAACAGGAGAGAATTTGTGTTGCTCACAGTCTCATCGGTGAGATGATCATTAAACTGTTTATCAAATAAAGTAATTAAAAGTGTGATGAGGATTATGAAAGACAAGATGAAAAGTTGAGGGATGTGGGGACTGATGGACACTGTCAGTGATCTGGTCAGGGGATGTCTTTCTGAAGCCAGATGTGTGGAGTGAGATGCAAGGTGGTGGGGAGCAGGGAGGATAGTCAGCTCTGAAGCCCAAGGAGGGAATAAGTGGGTGGTAGAGACAGAGCTTAGAGGATGAGTGGGGAGAGGTGGATGTGTGATGGGGGAGCTGGGAAGGGGTCAGGCCACACAGGGCCTTGTCGGCCACAGAAAGGTGTTTGGCTGGCTCAAAGCACTAGGAAGCCCCACCGAAGAATTTTGAATAGGGTGAGTGATACGAGAGCCACCCATTTCTCTTTCAAAGAACTTTAAAAACAAAACGAAACAAAACGCTTTTTCGGAGCTGTTTTAGGTTTACAGCAAAACTGAGGGGAAGCTGCAGATATTTCCATATACTCCCTGAAAGTGAAGGTGAAAGTCGCTCAGGTGTGTCCAACTCTTTGTGACCCCATGGACTAAACAGCCAGAATACTGGAGTGGGTAGCCTTTCCTTTCTCCAGGGGATCTTCCCAACCCAGGGATCGAACCCAGGTCTCCCTTCCCCTGCACGTGTATCGCCTCCCTTATTAGCACCATCCCCCACCACAGTGGGGCATTTGTTACAGTCCGTGAACCAGCATTGATACAGCATTATCACCCACAGTCCATAGTTTTCCTTAGGGTTGGTGGTGTGCATTCCATAGGTCTGGACAAATGTATGGTGGCATGCATCCATCATTATGGTGTCAGTACTTTTACTGCCCTAGAAATCCTCTGTGCTCTGCCTATGTATCCCTTCCCTCCCCACCCAAACCTTGGCAACCCCTGATCTTTTTACTGTCTTCATAGTTTGCCTTTTCCAGAAGGTTACATGGTTGGAATGACACAGCATGAAACCTTTTCAGATTGCCTTCTTTCATTTAGTAATGTGCACTTCAAGTTCTCCATGTCTTTCATGATTTAATAACCCATTTATTTTTAGTGCTGAATAATATTCCATTGTCTGGATGTACCAGAGTTTGCTTATTCATTCACTTACTAAAGGACATCCTCATTGCATCCACATTTTTACAGTTTTGATTGAAGGCGCTATAAATACCCTGGTGAAGGTTTTGTGTGGATGTAAGTTTTGAACTCCTTCAGATGAGTACCAAGGACTGCATTGCTGGATCATATGATAAGCTTTATAAGAAACCTTCATACTGTCTTCCTAAGTGGCTGTACCATTTTTTATCCCCACCAGCAGTGAATGAGAGTTCCTGTTGCCCCATATTCTCAACAGCATTTGGTGTTGTCGGCGTTAGAGATTTGGGCTGTTCTGCTGGGTTTATATGGTATCTTGCTTTAATTCGCCTTCTCCCGATGACATACGACGTGGAGCATCTTTCCATAGACTTACTTGATACCTGTATATCTTCTTTGGTGAGATGTTTTATTCAGATCTTTTGCCCATATTTTAATTGGGTTCTTGAGTTTTAAAAGTTCTTTGTATATTTTGGATAGCAGCCCTTAATCAGGTAGGTATTTTGCAAATATGTTTCTCCCAATCTGTGACTTGTCTGCTCCTTCATTTGCATGGTCTTTTGTAGAGCAGAAGTTTTTAATTTTAATGAAGTCTAGCTTATCAGTTACTTCTTTCATGGATCCTGCCTTTGGTAATGTTATCTAAAATGTCATCACCATACCCAAAGTCATCTAGGTTTTCTCCTATATTGCCTTCTGGAATTTTTATAGTTTTTGTGTTTTACGTTTGGGTCTGTGATCCGTTTTGAGTTAATTTTTGTGAAGAGTGTAAGTTCTGTGTCTAGATTCACTTTTTCCCCTGTGGGTGTCCAGTTGTTCCAGCATCATTTGTTAAAAAGGCTGTCTTTGCTCCATTGTGTTGCCTTTGCTCCTTTGTCAGAGGTCCGTTGGCTTTGTTTACGTGGGTCTGTATCTGCACTTTCTCTTCTGTAGATTCCTTTGTTCTTTCGCCAGTACCACACTATCTTGATAATTGGTGCTTTGTAGTAAGTTTTGCAATCAGATGATATCAGTCCTCAAACTTTATCATTTTTTTCCATCAATATTGTGTTGGCTGTTCTGGGTCTTCTGACTCTGTAAAACTTCAGAATTATTTTGTTAATATCCACAAAATAACTTACTGGCATTACACTGAATCTGTAAATCAAGTTGGGAAGAACTCACATCTTGACAATATTGAATTAACTATGAACATGGGATACTTCTCCATTTATTTAGTTCTTTGATTTCATTCTTGTGACTTTTGTAGTTTTCCTTGTATAGCTCTTTACATATTTTGTTAGATTTATACTTAAGTATTTTATTTGGGGGGATGCAAATGTAAATGATACTGTGTTTTTAATTTAAAATTCCACTTGTTCATAGCTCCTATATGGGAAAGTGGTCGACTTTTGTTACTCTTGTATTCTGCAACCTTGCTGCAATTGCCTACTAGCTTCAGAAGTTTTATTATTATTATTATTTTGGATTTTCTACACAAATGAAAATGTCATCTGCAGAGGTAACTTTATTTCTTCCTTTTCAGTCTTAGATTTCCTTGTCTTATTGTATTAGCTAGAACGTCCAGTATGATATGGAAAAGGAGTGATGAGAGGGGACATCCTTGCTTTGTACCTTGTCTTAGTTGGGGAAACTGAGTTTCTCACCATTAAGTATGATGTTAGTTGTTGGATTTTTTGGTAGCTATTCCTTATCAGGTTGAGGAAGTTCCTCTCTATTTCTGGTCTACTGAAGCTTTTTGTCTTGAGTGAGTGTTGGAGAGCTGATACTTCTTGTTTTTTTGGTAAAAGCTCCATTGAGAATTCACATCCATGTGTATTACCCATTTAAAATGTCCAATTCGGTATTTTTTTGGATATTCATAGAGTTATGCAGCCACCACTACAATCAATTTTAAGACATTTTACCCTAAAAAGACACTCCAAACCCTTTAGCAGCCATCCCCACCCTCAGCCTTTTTCCCTCCCAGCTCTAGGCAGTCACTGGTCTACTTTCTGTCTGTAGATGGGCTTACTCGGGCCATTTGCGTATTTCATCTTGGTGGAATCATCCAGTGCATGGTCTTCCGTGTGTGGCTTCTTTCACTAGGCATAATGTTTTCAAGGCTTATCATATTACAGTGTGTATCAGTACTTCATTTCTTTTTATTGTTGAACAGTATATTCTGTTGTATGGATATACCATGTTTTGTATATCCATTCATCAGTTGATGGACAGTTGGGTTGTTTTACTTTGGTTTTATGAATGGTAATATTTTGAAATTATTTAAGTTTTTCTGTAGACATATGTTTTCATTTATCTTGGGTGTATAATTAGGAATAGAATTGCTGGGTCATATGGTAACTCTGTGTTTAACCTTTTGAGGAACTGCCAGACTTTTCCGCAGTGACTGCCTCCTTTTATTCTCTACCAGCAATGTATGGGGCTTCCCAGATAGTGCTAGTGGTCAAGACCCACCTGCCAATGCAGGAGACGCAAGAGATGTGGGTTTGATTCCTGGGTCAGGAGGGTCCCCTGAAGTAGGAAGCGATAACCTGCTCCAGTATTCTTGCCTGGGAAATCCCATGGACAGAGGAATTTGGCAGGCTACAAGCTGTGGGGCCGCAGGGTCGGACACGATTGTGCGTCTAGACAGCAATGTACGAGGGTTCCAGTTCTCCACACCTGTGTTAACACTTATCTGTCTCTTGATTATAGCCATCCTAGTGGATGTGAAGTGATAATGTCCCTGTGGTTTTGTTTTGCATTTTCCCTGATGATTAATGATGTTGAGCATCTTTTCTTGTGCTTATTGGCCATTTGTATGTCTTATGTGGATAAATGTCTATTCAGATCCCACTATTCAGTTGCTTGCTTGAAAATTATCGTTTGATTATTGAGTTTTAAGAATTTTTCATGTATTGTGGATATAAGTCCTTGGTCAGATAAATGATTTTTTCCCAGTATGTTGGTTGTCTTTTCTCTCTCTCTCTCTCTTTTTTTTTTATTTTTTTTTTGCTGCACTTTGCAGCATAGAGGGTCTTAATTCTCCGACCAGGGATCAAACTTGTGCCCCTGTATTGGGAGTGCAGAGTCTTAACCACTGGACCACGAGAGAAGCCCCTCTCTTCATTTTTCTTTCTTCAGTTTTGGCTGTGCTGGGTCTTCGTTGCTGCACACAGGCTCCCTGCAGTTGTGGCGAGCAGGGCCTGCTCGTCGTTGCCGGGCCTCTCATTGCCGTGGCTTCTCCTGTTGTGGGGTGTGGGCTCCAGGCACATGAGCCTCAGTGGTTGGAGCACGCAGGCTCAGTAGTTGGCGTGTGGAATCTTCCAGACCAGGGATGGAACCCATGTCCCCTGCCTTGGCAGGTAGATTCTTCTCCACTGTACCACCAGGGAAGTCCATCTTGTTCCTTTTTTTTTTGATGATGCCTTTGGAGCACAAAAGTTTTTAATTTTGATGAAGTCAGAGAGCTCGCTGTGCCTGTTCTGTGCGAGCATCAACTTCCGGGGCAGCTGTGGAAGCAGGAGAGCAGCTGTTCAAGGATAGCATGGGGGTCCAGGTGAGAGGGGTGCTGGCTTCAGCTTGGGCATGGCCACAGAGCTGAGAAGGGTCCAGTGGGAGGCAGCTGGGAGACAGGGCTGGTGGAACACAGTGAGGGATTGCTGTCGCGGAGAGGGAGGGAGAGAGACCAGATGGGTGCTAGGACTTCAGTTTAGATAATTTCAATCAGCTGCCTGTCGCCTGCTATAGAATTACGGTCGTTCTTAATGGTGCTTGGCAGGTGAGTCCTGTAGTCCCTTCTCACACACTGGAAGTGGCTTTTGGTTGTATGATCACTCATTGTGCCAAGGAGCTGGTCCAGGGACCCTGACCTTCTGTATTATCCTCTCACATTTCCTAAGCCACCTGCAACAAACATGCTGTGTATGTTTGAATAGTATGCCTGCCCTGCAGGTGCAGCTTTGAGGCGAATCCTCTGCCCCCTTCTAACCAGACTGCAGTCTCCAAGCCCCTTCTGTGTGGAGATTGTGGAGCTCTCAGCGAATGGTGTCAATTCAAGTGAATGAGTTTTTGAAATCTAAATGTCATAATTTGACAGAGCTACTTTGAGGGAAAAGGCTTTAAAGGAGGGAATAATATTCGCTGACATTCAAGAAGTGCTCAGCACTTCTGCCTGCTTCCTTGGAGACCTCATCGGCTGGAGCAGAAATTAAAACACCAGGAAAATTTCAGTTTTTGAGTCTACTGTGTTCTCTGTAGTTTTTTTAGGTATAGTCATTAAAAGTCTTATTCTAGGGGAGCGCCTAATGACGTGGCAAATGCTCATGATTTATTAAGCGTTTATAACGTAGCGTCTCTCTGATGGGCTTATGAGTGGCGTTTATTTCATTCTTGGTACTTTCCTATATTTCCACAGTTTCTGAGAGTAAACGTTTAGTTTTTACTTACTTCTTGTTGGGGCTGTGCTGGGTCTTCATTGCGGCGCGGGGACTTCTCTGATTGTGGCGCGGGCTTACTTGTCCTGTGGCCTGTGGGATCTTCGCTCCCCAGCCAGGGATCAAACCCATGCCCTCTGAATTGCACGGCGGAATCTTAACCACTGGACCACCAGAGAAGTCCCAATAGAGAACATTTGTAACTTGTAAAAAAAATAAACTTTTATTTTAAAAGTGCCGTGTAAACTAGGGCGCGTCCGCGTGCACACACGCATGAAGGAAGCACAGCTCTCCTGCTCCTGTGCTGCGCTGCCCTTGGAGACGGAGGAGACTGTGGGAACGAGGCCACCATTTCTCGCCAGTGCAGTGGAGGCGACAGTGGTCGGTGCCGCCTCGCCTCCTGAGGCTTTGGTGAGGATTCGGTGGGCCGTGTGCTGGCGTGGCCTCCGTTAAGCACTGGCGCTGCCGTGACGCTTGCTGTTTGTGCTGCTGCTTCGCTTTCATGTCCAGGTATAGTGGCCTGCTGCTTTCCCAAGGTGACTGGCTGTGGCTGTTCTCTCTAGAGTTTGCCTGAGAACCACTTCATTTTCACTTGACTTTGGGGTCGTGTGGGTCTTGCCCAGCTCTCTGGAGCTCTTACACAAATCGAGGATTGAGGAGCACGTGCACTGATTAGCCAAGACAGCACTGCCCTTACGGAGTTGTCAGTCTATGAACTGCGCTGCTGTGTGGACAGGATCAACCTTCACCATCAGAGTTTCTGCTGTAGTAGCCTCTTACCTGAACAACAACAAAGCTGTTGAACCTGTATGACCCTAGGCGCATTTCTGAACCTCCCAGAGTGCTTCAGCTTCTGCTGAAAGAGGGCAGATTGGTGTTCTTAACCATCACTTGTGCTTCTGCTTAGTCGCCTAGTTGCTTCCGACTCTGACCCACCTTCTGTTGCCCGCCAGGCTCCTCTGTCCATGGGGAGTCTCCAGGCAAGAGTACTGGAGTGGGTTGCCATGCCCTCCTCCAGTGGATCTTCCCAACCCAGGGATCGAACCCAGGTCTCCTGCATGGCAGGCGGATTCTTTACCATCTGAGCCACCAGGGAAGCTGAAGAATACTGGAATGGGTAGCCGATCTCTTCTCTAGGTAAACTTCCCGACCCAGGAATCGAACCAGGGCCTCCTGCATGGTAGGCAGATTCTTAACCAGCTGAGCTACCAGGGAAGCCCTCCATCATCACAGAGGGACGTTGTTGTTTACTTACAGGAACAGGGCTTGTAAGTTACCCTGCCTACTTCGCTGTACGTCTTGTCTACTGTGACCATCAAATGAAACAGGGATTTGAAAATGCCCTACAGATCTGAGGATTTTTATTCCAGCGTTGCACTGGGGCCATACTGGAGAAAAAATGAGATTTTGCTTTGTTGGCATTCTTGCACTCATTCCTCCCTTGCCAGTTTTCGTTTTTCATAGCTCATTCATTTATTCAATAAATACTTGCTGCCTCTGATGTGCCTGAACCTTTTCTAGGTGCCAGGGGCTAGAAGGGTGAGTGAGGTGGATGTGTGGGCTCTGCTTTTTTGGGGGGCTTACACCAGTGGGGGGTCAGGCAGAGAAGGCCATCAACAGGAGAGGAAGAGAGTGTGTGGAGAAAGTGCAGCAGTGGTGGGATGTGATGGAGAGCCCTTTGGAAACGGCTCAGGACTGCTCAGCTGGCAAAGAATCTGCCTGCAGTGCCGGAGGTCCCAGTTCGATTCCTGGGTTGGAAAGATCCTCTGGAGAAGGGATAGGCTACCCATCCAGTGTGCTTGGGCTTCCCTTGTGGCTCAGCTGGTAAAGAATCCGCTTGCAATGCGGGAGACCTGATGGCCTTCTCTGCCTGACCCCCCACTGGTGTAAGCCCCCCAAAAAAGCAGAGCCCACACATCCACCTCACTCACCCTTCTAGCCTCTGGCACCTAGGAAAGGTTCAGGCACATCAGAGGCAGCAAGTATTTATTGAATAAATGAATGAGCTATGGTTCGATTCCTGGGTTGGGAAGATCCCCTGGAGAAGGGAAAGGCAACCCACTCTAGTGTTCTGGCTGGAGAATTCCATGGACTGTGTAGTCCATGGGGTCACAAAGAGACAGACACAACTGAGCAACTTTCATTTGCAGGACTTGAAGGGCGAAAAGGCATAGATTCAGGTCTTGTCCACGTGGCCTTGGACAAGTCCTGTGGTCCTCTGGCCCTTGGTAGCTCATGTAAAAGTTTGTAGGGTAAAGATTTAATGGATGAGTGAGCGCTTCATAAATTATAACACACTGTGTGATGATTGAGCGTCTTTACTGAGGGAAGCTTTTTGTTAAAAAATTATCTATTTGTGGCCGTGCTGGGTCTTGCTGCTGGGCGGGCCTTTCTCTAGTTGCAGCAAGCAGGGGCCGCTCGCTCTCTGTGCTGGGCAGGCTTCTCACCGCCGTGGCTGCTCTTGCTGCCAGAGCACTGACTCGAGGGCACGTGGGCTCAGCAGTGGCGGACCCCGGGCTCGAGAGCACAGGCTCAGTAGCTGTGGCAGTCGGGCTTAGTTGCTCCGTAGCAGGTGGGGTCTTCCCAGATCAGGGATCGAACCCATGTCTCCTGCATTGACAGGCAGATTTCTTACCACTGAGCCCCTGGAGAAGTCCAAGGGAAGCTTTGAATCCACATTTCCGAGAGGCGTGGGTGTCAGGGTGGCACAGGGGAGGCGCTGTGTGGCTGAGGAGGCTGAGGGCGTTTCTCCCCGCCGCAGACGGCATTCCTCTGCCTGGGCTGGCCCACTGCCCTCCTGGTGCAGTGCCTTTACTGTCTTGTACACATCACTGTTATCGTCTTTTTGGTTGCATGGCATGGGGGATCTTAGTTTACCGACCAGGGATCGAACCCGTGCCCCCAGCAGTGGAAGCATAGAGTCCTAACCACTGGGCTGCCAGGGAATTCCTCTTTTCCATGTTCTGTGCTTCCTGGTGGGCTTCAGAGTTTCGAATGTTTTCAGATAAGCTTTCTCTACACTCTAGTCCATGCTAGCTCTCTCCTTCTCATTGAGACCCACAGGTTAGCACCAGTCATATCTGGTTTTGTGTCTTTTCAGGTTCTTTTGCTTCCCTGACTAGATCATAAGCTGCTTGAGATTCAGAGCTATCTTTAATATTCTTCCCACCCCTTCCCTGCCATTTATCATGATATAAATTACAGGGGGCAGAAAATAGTGCAGTGAGTTTTGGATTGTGATTTTGCTCATTCGCTTATTTGTGGCTGTGTGGGTCTTTGCTCTTGTGCGCTTCTTCTACTTGCAGTGAGCAGTGACTGCACTCTAGTGTAGTGCACGGGCCTCTCATCACCGAAGTTTCTCCTGCTGTGGAGCACGGACTCTAGAGGGTAGGCTTGGGAGTTGCGGCTTGAGGGCTCCCAAGTGCAGACTCAGCACTTGTGGTGCGTGGGCTGAATCTTCCAGAAGAAGGGATCGAACCCGTGTCCCCTGCACTGGCAGCAGACTCTCACCCAGTGCCCCACCAGGGAAGTCCTCAAAAGTAATCTTAATGGCACTTAGTTTACTTTCCCTGTGTAATTAGGCTCTGACTGTAATTTATATCCACCCGAAACTTACTTGTTCCCGCTGTGAACTCTGACTTGCCTTTGCATGACTAGACATCGAAAGCGTTATCATGCCTTGTTCTTCAGCCCCAGGTTTCCCCAGATGCTGGTTAAAATCCCTCGTCCTGCCTGATGATCAGCGGTGGAGACCTTGGCCATGGCGTCTGTGTCGGAGCCTGTTACCTTCAGAGAGTTCTGCCCTCTGTACTACCTGCTCAATGCCATCCCCACGAAGATCCAGAAGGGGTTCCGCTCGCTGGTGGTCTACCTCACGGCCCTCGACACCAACGGGGACTACATCGCCGTGGGCAGCAGCATCGGCATGCTCTACCTGCACTGCCGGCAGCACGGCCAGATGAAGAAGTACAGCCTCGGGGTGGGTGCCGCTTGCCTCCCACTGAGCCTGCGGGGCCCTGGCTGGTGGGTAGCACGCCTGCGAGTCCCGGGGGGGGGTTGCTTCTGAGTTGCTGAAGCATGGCCTGAGTGTCCTACCCAAAGAGTACCTTAGAGCCATCTTTCAAGGGGCGTGCAACTAGAAATGCACTTGTTTTTCTTGCCTCCAAAAATCCAGCGTTACTTTAAAAGAGAGCATTATAGTGTTTAACACTTTGACCTTTGAAATAGGCACAATTTTCTAAATGGGTTTTTTTTTCTTCTTCTTTTTTAAAAATTGTTTGGCCATACCATGTGGCATGCAGTTTAGGACTTGGGTCCCCAACAGTGGGAGCATGGAGTCTTAACCACTGGACCACCAGAGAAGTGTCTCAAAGTGTTTTCTGAAGAGTACGTTCACTGACTGACTCAAATAATCTCTAGGTATTCTGGCAAAATTATTAAGAAAAATGGGTCAGGATCAGTGTTGGCTAGGTGCCAGAATGCGTACATCTTAAATGAGGGCACTGCTGTAGCGCCCTGCCGCTGGGGTCCTGACCGACCTCTCTTCTGGGCTGCTGACTCAGGCATCTCCGTGTGTTGTAGGTGTTGGGGATGCACCATCACCGTACTCACCTGTCTCGTTAGGATCTGTGATTTGTAAGAACGTGGGTTTTGTGAGAGACTCAAGGGTGACTGAGCTGTGGCTCCTGCCACGTGGGGCTCTACACTGTGGTTAGTGGACTTTTGCAGACTAAGACAAGGCTTTTGTATTTAAGAGAAGTATTTACAAATATCTATATTTTAATCAGTATCAACTTATTAAAGTTTAATTTATAAAGTTGGTTTTTCTTAAGCTTCTGTACTCAATTAAAATAACACAAATGGTTAGCATCCATATAGTACTCACTATGTGTTAGGTATTATTCTAAACCCTTTACATATATTAACTTACTTTATCCCCACAGAACTCTGTGAGGTAGACAAAACGACTCTATGTTGTTTCGTCATCTCCATTCTATCAGGGAGGAAGCTGAAGCTCAGAGAGGTTGCATGACTTGTGAGATAGTCAGAAGGGGTGACACCATGGTCTGAACTTGGGCAGATTGGCTCTAGAGTTTATATTTGTATTTTTTGTATGAAAATTTAAAGTATTGCTATTTCTTTTCTTGATTAATAGGGCATGGGTTTGACTGATCTAATTCCCCAAACATTTAAGACTGTTACATAATTAATCTTTTAAAACTGTGGCTATGAATTGTTGTTTTTGTTCAGCTGCTCAGTCATGTCTGACTGACCTCATTGACTGCAGCACGCCAGGCTTCCCTGTCCTCCACTGTCTCCCGGAGCTTGCTCAAACTCATGTCCATCGAGTTGGTGATGCCATCCAAGCAGCTCATCCTGTCACCCACTTCTCCTACCCTCAGTCTTTCCCAGCATCAGGGTCTTTTCCAATGAGTCGGTTCTTCAGGTGGCCAAAGTATTGGAGCTTCAACTTCACCATCAGTCCTTCCACTGAATACTCAGGGTTGATTTCCTTTAGGATTGACTGGTTTGATTTCCTTGCTGTGCAGTGTTTATGAATTAATCTGAAATCTCTCAAATAGTTTAGCACTGAACAAGGAAAACTTAATGACTCCAGCAGTGACCGCCCCTTGCACAGGATAGACCAAAGAAATCCATGCCTAGACGCATCCTAATCAAACATCTAAAAACTCAAGACAGAAATCTTAAAAGCAGACAGAGAAGATGACACATTACTTGTAGCGGACAATTACTTGAATGATGGGGACTCTCTCCTCAGAAACTGTGGAGGCTGGAAGATGTCGGTACAGCATGCAGAAAGTGGTGGAAGAGAAGAATTGTCAGCTCAGAATTTTTATCCAGCAAAAATATGTTAGGAAAGAAGGTGAAATAAAAATGTACTTGGATGAAGGAAAACTAAGGGGATTCATTGCCAGCACACCGTCTCTAAATAATTGCTTCAGGAAGTTCTTTAGACAAATGATAACTGATACCAGAAGGAAACTTGGAACATCAGTAAAGAAGGAAGAATAATAGTAAATATACTAGGCTGTTTTCCTCCTCCTCTTGAGTTTTTTAAAAATATATTTGACAGAAAAAAATTATATCATTGTCTGATTGAGTTTTCAGTTTATACACATGGAATTATACACAAAGAATTATAATGCAAGAGGGGAGAGTAAGGGACCTATAGGGTAGTAGGGTTTCCTCATTCTACTTGAAGAGGTTAAATGCTGAGTCTAAATAGATTTTGAAAAGTTGTGTGTGTATATGTACGTGCATGTGTGTATTTCTATATCTCCCGCATTTGATATGGTAATCCTTAGAGCAGCCACTTAAAACCCCTGTACAGCATGGTATAGTAAAAAATTCCTATAGACATACCAAAATAGAATGTTGAATATGTTGAGACAGTTCTCAGGAAAACAATAAAGGTTAAACAGAAGAAGGAAAACAGGAGTGACAAACAGGAAACAGAGTCACAGACTTAAATCAAAACATGCCAATAATTATACTAAATGAAAATGATCCATACACATCAATTTAAAAAAATTATTGGGATGGAAAAAACACTCATAAACACCTATTTGTTGTTTGTAAGAAACCAATTCAAAAATAATCACATGTCAATAGATAAAAAGTAAAAGGATGAAAAAATGTACCATGTAAATGCTTATCAGAAGAACGTCGAGGGCTTCCCTGGTGGCTCAGTGGTAAAGAATCCACCTGCCAATACGGGAGACACAGGTTCGATCCCTGGCCCGGGAAGATTGCACATGCCACAGAGCAACTAAGCCTGTGCGACAGGTCCCGAGCCTGCGCCCTAGAGCCCTCAGTGCCACCGCAGCTCCTGAAGCCCCTGTGCCCCAGAGCCCATGCTCCGCAACAAGAGGGCTGTTGTAATAAAAAGCCCTTGCTCCGCAACCGCAGAGTGGCCCCCACTCGCTGAGACTGGAGAAAAGCCCACAGGGCAAGAAAGACCCTGCACAGCCAAACATGAGCAAATGAAAGTATTACAGAGTGCTGAGTGGCTGTGTTAACATCAGAGTAGCCCTCTGAGCAAGGAACTAACCAGAGAGACAGTATTGAATGACAGGAGCGGCGGTTCAGTGAGACGGCGCAGTGGCCCTCCCGCGGCCCATAGTGTGCTGTGCTCCTTAACAACAGAGCTTCATGACAAATGAAGCAACAGCTGACACAGCAGAAAGAAGAAGTAGGAAAATCTGCAGTTCTAGCTGGAGATGTCAACACCCCACTGTCAGTAATAGTAGCAGATGGAAAATCAGCAGGCGTGTAGCAGACCCGAGCAGGCCCATCCACCTTTGTGATCTAAGTGATGTTTACAGAGCACTCCACCCAACAGCAGCTCAGAGCACATTCTTTACAAGTGAACATGGAACAGTCACCAGGACAGACTGTATTCTTGGTCGTAAAACACTCCTCAATAAATTTAAATTGGAGCACACTTTACATAAAAACAGACCTTCAATTTGTAAAATAACACTGTATCCGTGAAGCACAATAAAACGA
Organism: Oryx dammah; assembly: GCF_014754425.2. Lineage (NCBI taxonomy): Eukaryota > Metazoa > Chordata > Mammalia > Artiodactyla > Bovidae > Oryx > Oryx dammah. The sequence continues at coordinate 2,807,757 of NW_024070200.1, read as the reverse complement.
GGCGTGCCTATAACTATTTTTAAAATTTCTGCCTCCAAACTGAAAAAAAAACTTAAGGAAGCAAGAGTTTAGTACTCCCCAGAGTGAAAGTACAAATTGCATCTGATGCCAGTTTCCTAGTTTTACTGGAACTAGTTTTCTGTTTGTCAGATGAGCCCCATGAACTCTGAAGGGGTGTGCCGTGTGAGGACAGCCTCTGCAGGGACGAGCAGAACTGGGGGACTCTGGTGCGGATGCCCCGACCCAGGAAGGTAGAAGGGGACCCTGGGAAGTTCTGTGCATAGGGCCATAAGAAAGCATATTTTACTGGGCCCAAATCCACACTTAGCAACTCTGAGTATCAAAAGTGTTTTTGAATACCCTTTGGGTATAAAATAGAAGCATATTGTGGAGAATCACAAAGGAAGTAGAAAATAAAACTTCTCGTTTTGGAAAGAACAGAGAATTTGATTTAGAATATTAGAGTTTTAAACAAAGTTAAATATCTGTATGTAAAACACATAGGAAAGGATCTGGAGGAATACCTCCCAGCTATTCATTATGAGGATAGAGGGGACTGAGAATGGGGGCAGGAAGGAGAAGGGAAGTATCTTTCTTTTTTTTTTTTTTTTTACTTTATTATTTTTTATTTTAAATATTGTGGACTTATTAGAATTTGGACAGTAAGTATATATTCATCTGTTACTTTTTTTTTGTATAAACACAACAACAAAGATTTGAGCTTTGACTGTCAGTCACTAGTTGCGTGAGCTGAGGATGAATTAAATGTCATTGTTCCTGTAATTTTCGGTTTCAGAGCTGGGAGTCTCAGAGTCATTTGGTACAATCACTGTATTTTACAGATAGAGAAACAGTGAGATTCCTGCCCCAAGCCACATAGCTGGTTGCCTAACCATTTTGCCGTCTTCCTACGGGAGAAGGCGGGGCTTCCACAAAAGCCTGGATCTAGAGGACAATGGAAGCAGATCAATTAAGAGTTTCTTTGGAATTTCCTAGTGACAGTTGGGAGGTGCATCAGCTACGTTTTGTGTTTGTTTGTTTTTAAAGTTTTGGCCACACTGAGCCATATGGGATCTTAGTTTCCCAGCCAGGGTTCAGCTCGTGCCCCCTGCAGTGGGAGCGCACAGCCTTAACCACTGGACCATGAGGGAAGCCCCTCCACCAGTTTGGTTTAGGGAATGTCTGAGATGTTACGGGAAGGTAAACACAAACTCGTTTCGCTGTTGTCGTTCAGTTGCCCAGTTGTGTCTGACTCTTTGTGACCCCATAGACTGCAGCACACCAGACCTCTGTATCCCTCACCATCTCCAGAAGTCTGCCCAAGTTCATATCCATCGCATCAATGATGCCATCTAGCCATCTTATCCTCTGACTCCCTCTTCTCCTTCTGCCCTCAATCTTTCCCAGCATCAGGAAATTTTCCAGTGAATCAGCTGATGGTATCAGATGACCAAATTACTGGAGTTTCAACTTCAGCGTCAATCCTTCCGTTGAGTATTGAGGGTTGACTTCCCTCAAGATGGACTGGTTTGATCTCCTTGCAGTCCCCGGGACTCTCAGGAGTCTTCTCCAGCACCACAGTTCAAAGGCATCAATTCTTGGGTACTCTGCCTTCTTTACAGTCCAGCTCTCACAACTGTGTGTGACCACTGGGAAGACCACAGCCTTGACTGTAGGCCTTTGCCGGCAGGGTAACGTCTCTGCTTTTCAGCACACTGTCTAGGTTTGTCATAGCTTTCCTTCCAAGAGGCAGACATCTTCTGATTTCATGGCTGCAGTCACCATGCAGAGTGATTTTAGAGCCCAAGAAGAGGAAATCTGTCACTGCTTTCACCTTTTCTCCCTCTGCTTGCCATGAAGTGATGGGGCCGGATGCCATGATCTTAAGTTTTTAATACTTAGTTTTAAGCCGGCTCGTTCACTCTCCTCCTGCACCCTCTTGAAGAAGCTCCTTAGTTCCTCTTCACTTTCTGCCTCACTGGTAAGGGGAATGGCAAACCACCCCAGTGTACATGCCATGAGAACTTCACAGCTGTATAAAAGGACAAAAATTAGCTTACCCTCTAATAAATCCATGTGTGGCATGCATGAGTGAAAGATTATGTTTTTAAATGAAGCTGTTTTCCAAAAGAAGAAAGCAGATCTTTTGTATGATAAAGTCTGAGGTGTTTTCAAGAATAATGCTTTTAGAAACCTTTTTTCTTACACAAGTTAGTGGGAGAGGGCCGATGGAAGCACAGGAAATGCTTCCTTGCTAAGTGCAAAAGCATGGAGGAAAGGCTGTGAGGAGCTAATAAGGAGAGAAGTGTTATAAACCTGTTGTTAAATATATGGGTGTAACACACATAAGAAGAGACCAGAAAGATAAGCTGACCTGAGTTTCTGTTTTTTTGCTTTGAAATTAAATGTGTGCTCTCTCCTTAGCACCTAGCACGTTGTTGAAATTTCATAGATTTGCCTTCAAAACTGTCTTTGCATTAAGCCTAACTGTGCGAGTTCTCATTTCTGCAACTTTTCCATACTGGTCTCCTGGTGAATTTATTCAGCAAGTATTTATTGAGTATTTACTGTGTGCCAGGCCCATTTTAGGACTTGGAAATGCAGTGGAGAGCACACCAGCTCTAATGCGCAGAACAAAAGATCAGTGCAAGAAGGCCACTTGGCTGGGTGGGGAGCAGTGCTAGGGGGAGGGAGAGAGGGGAGTTGCCAGCAGGAGTGGCTGCTGACTGAGCAGGTGACAGGTGAACACAGACCTCGAGAGTGAACAACTCACTAGGAGGAGCTTCCTGCTGGAGGGTCCCGGGGGGAAGGGAGGGGAGCCCTGGGCGTGTGAGGGGACGTTGTGAACGGCTCATTGACTGATGCCTGTTGTGATGCAGAAAGAGCTTTTATGTCAGCCAGAGGTGTGTGTATCTAATGCCTCCCATGTCCTGATGGAAGGAAGAACTCTACAGTTGTTGCTGAGTAACAAGACTTATAAAGCTTTGGTGATGAAGACAGTGTGGTATTACTACCAAAAAAGATAAAGAGGTCATTGGAACAGACTAGAGAAGCCAGAAAATCCGCGTGTATATGAACGCAAAGTGATAATACAAAGATTTTCTGGTAAATGATGTGAGCAGTTGGACATGAATATAGGGGTGGAAGTGAAACTTGATCCCTACCTCACTATGTATGGTTATTTTGTCTTAGCACTTCAAAGGTACTCTACAGTTGTCTTTTGACTGCTGAGACTTCTGCTGGAGGCCTAATTGTTTTTCTATAGGTAATCTGCCTTCTCTCTGTCCTAAGATCATCCCTAACGATAGTCTCAGGCCCCTGCGACTTTCCTACTCCAGTTTGCCTCAAGGAAATTGTTCCAGAAGAAGATGCCTTGGTTTAACTTTGAGATCATTAAAAAGTTGTATAAATATTGAAACTTTGGTTTCAGTTAAACGGTGGTTTATTAAACTGTGGTTCTTTGCTAGTAAAGAATAGTGAGACATTTCTTATGAATTTAGTGCGTTTATATCTTATTTGAGTCTTTTTAAACATTTCTAAGTAGTTCAGCTCTGTTGGTTACTTGATGTGCTAGGAGTTTCTACTGAAGGTTCAGCTTTGACACACCAAAAGCAGCTCATAAAGAAAGCCTTGTCAGACTTCACAGCTTCCTTGAGCTTGCTCACAAAGAACACTTTTTCCCTGATGTTTTTTGTTTTGTGTATAGGGGAAAAGTGCCTGCCAAGGAGCCTAAGAAACTTGGCTAAGACCTATTGGTAAAGTGATTGTCCAGAAAACCACTGCTGGCTTCTTGCAAATCAGAGCTTTTTCTCTTAAGCTAATTACTAGATTTCTGTTTGAGAAAGTTAAGTTGCCACATAGAGGCAATAAGAAGTGTCCCCACTTCCCTCCCTGGAAGCTGGAAAGGAGGGAAATAGAAGCGTTAAACACGTAACAGATAAGCTCTTCAGAGGACAGAGTCTCCTTAAAGAGACAGAAGAGTGCCTCCCAGGCCAGAAGAGGACAGAACTGTCTTCATTTCAAAAGGAAGAGTGTGTGACGGAGGGGAGGCCGGCAGGCTGCTGGGTAACCTTGGGAAACTAACCGTTGGGCTGAACCGGGCTTTGCGGGAGGTGGGGGTAGCGATTCCCTGAGGGCTCTGATGCCCTTGGGGTGGCTGGCGCTGAGGCTTACTGAGGTTTCCTCAGAAGTTGCCCCATGCTTGCTGAGCAGCTTTTGAACTATAACTTGCTGCCCACCTGCATCGGCCAGTGGGGGCAGAGTGCCGGTTGTCCTACATGCGCCTTCTGGTCTGTGCGAGCATTCATTCACCGTGAAATGATCATACATTGGCTTTGGGGTTCAGCTCTGTGTGAGTTGGATGATCACAAAACAACCCTCCTGGGCTGATGAACAGCAGGACACGGAACGAATTGAATACCCGGGTCATCCTTCAGGTGTCCAGTCACCAGTGTGGGGCTGTGTCTTAGGAACGTCTCTACACGTCTGGGTGCAAACACACAAGCATGAAAGCTCTGAATAAGAGCATAGGAGTGATGGACCCCAGTTCCACAGCGGTGGTCTGATGCAGCAATGCCGTCAGGTTGTGGCCGGGTGGGGGGGGGGGATGCGGGGCCTAGAGGGCTTCAAAGGTGCTCTTGGTGTCCTCTTTCCCAGGATGAGTGGGGACTCCACAGGTGCTCACTTTGTGGTGGCTCTTCTAGCTGTTTATGTGCTCATGTGTGTCAGTTCCGTGCGGTTGCTGAGTCACATCCAACTCCCTGAAATCCCATGGACTGCAGCATGCCAGGCCTCCCTGTCCATCACCAGCTCCTGGAGCTTGCTTAAACTCATGTCCATCGAGTCAGTGATGCCATCCAGGCATCTCATCCTGTCATCCCCGTCTCCTCCTGTGTTCAGTCTTCCCCAGCATCAGGGAAATGAGTCAGTTCTTCGCATCAGGTGGCCAAGGTATTGGAGCTTCAGCTTCAGCATCAGTCCTTCCAATGAATATTCAGGACTGATTTCCTTTAGGATTGACTGGTTTGATCTCCTTGCAGTCCAAGGGACTCTCAAGAGTCTTTTCCAGCACCCCAATTCAAAAGCATCAATTCTTTGGTGCTCAGCTTTGTTTATAGTCCAACTCTCACATCCATACATGACTACTGGAAAAACCATAGCTTTGACTAGATGGACCTTTGTTGACAAAGTAATGTCTCTGCTTTTTAATATGCTGTCTAGGTACGTCATAGCTTTTCTTCCAAGGAAAAGGTGTCTTTTAATTTCATGGCTGCAGTCACCATCTGCAGTGATTTTGGAGCCCAAGAAAATAAAGTCTGTCACTGTTTCCATTGCTTCCCTACCTATTTGCCATGAAGTGATGGGACCACTGGCGAAGGGAATGGCAAACCACTTCAGTATTCTTGCCTTGAGAACCCCATGAACAGTACGAAAAGGCAAAGAGGTAGGACACTGAAAGATGAACTCTCCAGGTCGGTAGGTGCCCAATATGCTACTGGAGAACTAACTCCAGAAAGAATGAAGAGACAGAGCCAAAGCAAAAACAACACTCAGTTGTGGATGTGACTGGTGATGGAAGTAAAGTCCGATGCTGTAAAGAGCAATATTGCATAGGAACCTGGAATGTTAAGTCCATGAATCGAGGCAAATTGGAAGTGGTCAAACAGGAGATAGCAAGAGTGAACATCGACATTTTAGGAATCAGCAAACTAAAATGGACTGGAATTTGTGAATTTAACTCAGATGACCATTACATCTACTATTGTGAGCAGGAATACCTTAGAAGAAATGGAGTTGCCATCATAGGCAAATGCAGTTCTTGGATGTGATCTCAAAAATGACAGAGTGATCTCTCTTCATTTCCAAGGCAAACCATTCAGTATCACAGTAATCCAAATCTATGCCCCAATCAGTAATGCTGAAAAAGTTGAACAGTTCTATGAAGACCTACAAGGCCTTCTAGAACTAATAACCCCCAAAGATGTCCTTTTCATTATAGGGGACTGGAATGCAAAAGTAGGAAGTCAAGAAATACCTGGAGTAACAGGCAAAGTTGGCCGTGGAGTACAGAATGAAGCAGGGCAGAGGCTCATAGAGTTTTGCCAAGAGGATGCACTGGTCCTAGCAAACACCTTCTTCCGACAACACAAGAGAAGACTACACATGGACATCACCAGATGGTCAATACCAAAATCAGATTGATTATGTTCTTTGCAGCTGAAGATGGAGAAGCTCTATATAGTCAGCAAAAACAAGACCGGGAGCTGACTATGGCTTAGATCATGAACTTCCTGTTGCCAAATTCAGACTTCAATTGAAGAAAGTAGGGAAAACCACTAGACCATTCAGGTATGACCTAAATCAAATCCCTTACAGTTTTACAATGGAAGTGAGAAATAGATTCAAGGGATTAGATCTGATAGAGTGCCTGAAGAACTATGGACGGAGGTTCGTGACATTGTTCAGGAGGCAGGAATCAAGACCATCCCCAACAAAAAGAAATGCAAAAAGGCAAAATGGTTGTCTGAGGAGGCCTTACAAATAACTGTGAAAAGAGAAGTGAAAGGCAAAGGAGGAAAAAAAAAAAGATATACCCATTTGAATGCAGAGTTCCAAAGAATAGCAAAGAGAGATAAGAAAGCCTTCCTCAGTAATCAATGCAAAGAAATAGAGGAAAACAATAGAATGGGAAAGACTAGAGATCTCTTCAAGAAAATTAGAGATACCAAAGGAACATTTCATGCAAAAATGGGCACAAGAAAGGACAGAAATGGTATGGACCTAACAGAAGCAGAAGATATTAAAAAGAGGTGGCGGGAATACACAGAAGAACTATATAAAAAAGATCTTCACAATCCAGATAATCACAATGATATGATCACTCACCTAGAGCCAGACATCCTGGAATGCAAAGTCAAGTGGGCCTTAGGAAGCATCACTACAAACAAAGCTAGTGGAGGTGGTGGAGTTCCAGTTGAGCTATTTCAGATCCTAAAAGATGATGCTGTGAAAGTGTTGTACTCAACATGCTAGCAAATTTGGAAAACTCAGCAGTGCCACAGGACTGGAAAAGGTCAGTTTTCATTCCAATTCCAAAGATAGGCAATGCCAAAGAATACTCAAAACTACCTCACAATTACACTCATCTCACACGCTTGCAAAGTAATGCTCAAAATTCTCCAAGCCAGGCTTCAATAGTACATGAACCATGAACTTCTAGATGTTCAAGCTGAATTTAGAAAAGGCCGAAGAACCAGAGATCAAATTGCCAACATCTGCTGGATCATCAAAAAACCAGGAGAGTCCCAGAGAAACATCTACTTCTGCTTTATTGACTATGCCAAAGCCTTTGACTGTGTGGATCATAGCAAACTGTGGAAAATTCTTAAAGAGTTGGGAATACCAGACCACCTGACCTGCCTCTTGAGAAATCTGTATGCAGGTCAGGAAGCAACAGTTAGAACCGGACATGAAACAACAGACTGGTTCCAGTTCGGGGAAGGAGTATGTCAAGGCTGTATATTGTCACCCTGCTTATTTAACTTATATGCAGAGGACATCATGGGAAACACTGGGCTGGATAAAGCACAAGCTGGAATCAAGATTGCCGGGAGAAATATCAATAACTTCAGATATGCAGATGACATCACCCTTATGGCAGAAAGTGAACAAGAACTAAAGAGCCTATTGAAAGTGAAAGAGGAGAGTGAACAAGTTGACTTAAAACTCAACATTCAGGAAACTAAGAGAATGGCATCTGGTCCCATCACTTCATGGCAAATAGATGGGGAAACAGTGGCAGACTTTATTTTGGGGGGCTCCAGAATCACTGCAGATGGTGACTACAGCCATGAAATTAAAAGATGCTTGCTCCTTGGAAGGAAAGTTATGACCAACCTTGACAGCATATTAAAAAGCAGAGACATTACTTTGCCAGCAAATGTCCATCTAGTCAAGGCTATGGTTTTTCCAGTAGTCATGTATGGATGTGAGAGTTGGACTATAAAGAAAGCTGAGTGCCGAAGAATTGATGCTTTTGAACTGTGGTGCTGGAGAAGACTTGAGAGTCCCTTGGACTGCAAGTAGATTCAATTAGTTCATTCTTAAGGAAACCAGTCCTGAATATTCATTGGAAGGATTGACGCTGAAGCTGAAACTCCGATATCTTGGTCACTTGATGTGAAGAATTGACTGATCAGAAAAGACCCTGATGCTGGGAAAGATTTAAGGCAGGAGAAGGGGACGACAGAGGATGAGATGGTTGGATGGCATCAATGACTCAGCAGACATGAGTTTGAGTAAACTCCGGGAGTTGGTGATGGACAGGGAGGCCTGGCATGCTGCGGTTCCTGGGGTTGCAAAGAGTTGGACACAACTGAGCGACAACTGAACTGAACTGAACTGAACTGAACTGATGGGATCAAATGCCATGATCTTAGTTTTTTGAATGTTGAGTTTTAAGCCAGCTTTTTTATTCTCCTTTTTCACTTTCCTCAAGAGGCTCTTTAGTTCCTCTTCGCTTTCTGCCCTAAGGGTGGTGTCATGTATATGTCAGTATATTGTCTTGTATTTATGATCGTATTTCACTGTTTTAGAAAATGAAAAATAACCATGCCACGAGACACTTGATGTGCAGCTGACTGCACCCTGAAGGCAGCAACCTTGCTGGCCCACCCCTCTCCTGAGCATGTCGGAGCTAACCTCGTCCTTCCTGGACCATGAGACCCCCTGAAAGCAGCACCTTTGTGTCCCCACAACAAGCACAGTGAAGCCATCAGTAAACATTTAACTGCTTAAACCTAGTTCACGTCATTTTAAACTAGCAATTCTTTTATATAGGCTACTTGAAATTATTAAAGTCTATCTCATTTGTAGACTTATATGAAACAGTACTAGATTGATATCTTAATGCTCTTAGTGTAGTAAAAATCCCATTATTAAATAATGTGTTAAATGAAGGATTGATTTTATGAAGTAAATGTATTGCTAAAAATTATGATAGTAACAGTGCATTTGAACCTTAAGTGTTTGGGTATCTTAAAAGAGGTTTTGTATATCAATGCAGTCATGAAAAATAATCTTTAAGTATATTATCTCTCTAAATAAAGGAGAATTGTTGGCAGTGTCTTTGTTTTTAAAGAGGGACTCACAATAAATACTTTTTAAAATTGGTTTTTGTTTTAATTTGTCCTCTTGGCCGTGCTGGGGTCCTCACTGCTCTCTGCAGGCTTCCCTGGTAACAGTGAGCCAGAGCTGCTCCTCGTTGCAGGCTGTGGGCTTCTCACTGCGGTGGCTGCTCCTGTTGCGGCCCGCGGGCTCAGCAGTCGTGGCTCGCAGGCTCTAGAGCACAGGCTTAGTAGTCGCGGCCCGCGGGCTCAGCAGTCACGGCTCGCAGGCTCTATAGCACAGGCTTAGTAGTTGTGGCGCACAGGCTTAGTTGCTCTATGGCATGTGGAATTTTCCCAGACCGGGAATCAAACTTCGTGTCCCCTGCCTTGGCAAGCGGATTCCTATTCTCTGCACCACCAGGGAAGTCTGTTAATGTCTTTGAACTCTGTGTGTCACTTGGTGGTAATCTGACTTCTTTCCCGCCATGGGGATGGGCGGTGTATTGAGGCCACCGAAGCCACCGCCGTGCTCATTCCATGGCACACCTCCTCCTGGCTGCTCCCAGGCTGTTCCTCCTTCAAGGTCATAGCCTGCATTGTGATCTGACAGTTCTTCCTGCCTTCTCCAGCTGCATCCCTTTTTCCCTCAGAGATTTTTTTTCCTCAGTAAGTGCCTTGAATGTCTGATTCCATCCTCAGGGCCTGCTCTCTGCACACGCAGACTAATGCAATGGTATCGTTCCGTTCCCCAAGACTTCTGCAGGCGATTTGTTCTGCCAAATACTGTGAGAAGAGTGTTGAAATCTCCAAAATTACAGTGTGCATGGTTTATCTTTCTCCACTCTTCATTTCAACTTGTCTGTGCCTTTAAATCTAAAGTGCATTTCATATTGATAGCATAAATTTGGGTCTTTTAATTAATCCAGTTTAACAGTCGCTACCTTCTAATTGGCATATTTGCTGCTAAGTCACTTCAGTCATGTCCGACTGTGTGACCCCATAGACGGCAGCCCAGCAGGCTCCCCCGTCCCTGGGATTCTCCAGGCAAGAACACTGGAGTGGGTTGCCATTTCCTTCTCCAATGCATGAAAGTGAAAAGTGAAAGGGAAGTCTCTCAGTCGTGTCCGACTCTTCGCGACCCCATGGACTGCAGCCCACCAGGCTCCTCCATCCATGGGATTTTCCAGGCAAGAGTACTGGAGTGGGGTGCCATTGCCTTCTCCGTAATTGGCATATTTAGGCCACTTATATTTAACGTCCTTGCTGCGGTGCTTTAAGTCAGGGTTTCTCAACCTGATGTTATGACGCTTTGGCCTAGGGGTGTTGTCCTGAGTGTTGTAGAGTGTTTAGCAACATCCCTGGCGTTAAACCACATTTTGTCATGATATCCTTTTTAAAAATCTTGCTGTATTTTAGTGGTGTTTTAGTTGAGATTTTTTTGTGTCTATATTCACGTAAGGATATTGGTCTGTAGCTTTCTTATGATGTGTTTATCTGGCCTTTCTCATTATGCATCTGACTATTTGGTATTTTCATTCTACATTTAACTACTCAAGTTGGGCATTATTATTATTATATTTTATAATCACTGTTTAGATTTCCTCACAGTTTTACCAGCGTCTTCACTTGCGATCCTTGTTACGTTTCAATTTCCTTTGCAGCCGTTTTCCTTCTTGCTGGAGTACGTCCTGTGGTAGTTCTTGTGCTGCAGTCGGTGGTACTTCAAAGTACAAAATCAAGCACTCTTGACACTCTGTTTGTCTGACTGTCTGCCTTTGTTTGTTTGTTGCCATGCCACATGGCTTGCAAGGATCTTAGTTCTTTGACCAGGAATTGAACCCAGGCCACGGTCAAAGTGCTGAGTCCTAACCACTGGACCGCCAGAGAATTCCTGTGTCTCCGTCTTTGAATTGTTTAGAAAGACACACTGTTCAAGGCTATCAGTTCTGTCTCTTAGCACTTTGAGGATGACACGCTACAGTCTCCAGGACTCCTTTGTTGAGACATCTTTTATTAATAATTATTCATATTTAGTTATTTGTCTCTTTTCTCTGACATATGAATATCTCCTCATTGCTTTTGAGGTTTTATTGTTTGAAAGATGTGTGTGTGCATTTCTTTTCATGAATCTCGTTCAAGGCTTGTGCTCCTGAGGATACAGGCCTTTCCCTAGCTTTGGATAGCTTTTAGCCTTATCTCTGAAGACACTGCCCTCTCTTATCCTATTTTCCTTTCTTCTGGGATCCCAATTAGATGTAGGTTGGACTTTTGTATTCTATCCTCTGTGACTCTCAACTTCTCTTTCTTAATTTATATCTTTGCTGCACAGATCTGTCATCTAATTCAGTGATTTTTCTTTCAGCTGTGACTAATCTGCTTTTTAATCCGCCGCTGAGATTTTAAATTCTTTTGATTCTTTTTCATATATATTTAATTATTTCTGATAGTGGTTTGCTCTTATGTTTCAATTTCCTTTATAGTCCTTGAAAAATTTAAAGCCTTTTTTGTTATTGAAGTCTAGTTGATTTATCGTGTTTCATGTGTATAGCAAAGTGATTCAGTTACAGATTCTTTTTCAGATTCTTTTTCACTGTAGGTTATTACAAGATATTGAATATAGTTCCCTGTGCTATACAGTAGGTCTTTAGTTTTTATTTTATATGTAGTAGCTTATATCTGCTTATCCCAAATTTCCAATTTATCCTTCCCCTTAAGCATATTTCCATTACGGTTCTGGTTCTTAGTCTACATGAAATTGCTTGAGTTGGGGTGAGGGGGTTGTCCAATTCTGTTAGTGTTTTTTCAGTTGAGTCCTCTTCATGGGCCTGTTTCCCTGTGGTCATCTCTGTGAACTGTGTGGCTGATCCCAGCACGTGTGAATCCTGAGGGGCCTGGGCTAAGACTGAGTCCCCAGAGGTGGGCTTTATGGTCACTCTGCCAGGCCCCTTGAAGTGTTACAGACAAGGAAGCGTGTCAGCTAAGCTGCCTGCACGGAGCTGCTTTTGAGTGGGGAGGGAGAGTAACTTCAAACCCTGGTGCTGGATGGGGCAGGTTTTTGATTACAGATCCTTAGGAACTGTTCTTTTTATTCACTCCACTCAGTGCCTGAGATACAAGACTGAGTTCCTTGTCGGCCCCGTTTGCCAGCAAATTGACTTTTCCCTAGTTTACACTTTCACTGAGCGTTAGGTCTTCACGGGTTCTGGCTTTATGGGGAGGTCAGGTCCAGCTCCCCACCTCATCTGGCCCGAAGCTTTGTCCTCACTGCCCCTGCTCACCTGAGAAAATCCCGAGTCTGGGTGTTGGTTGGTCACTGGGCAGCCTGTGGCTTCAGGGCTGGCTTCTGTCTGGTTTGACAGGACTCTTTTGGGTTTCGACTCTTGTAGATTTTCTTTACTTTATAGAGGTCAGCTGAGCGTTTAATAAGTGCTTTGTGTATCTTATTCAGCATTTCTGGGTGTTTGGAGGGCATTGTTTTTCAGAACAGCTAGAGTGTTACCCTGTCAGAAGTTGAAACTTCATATTTTGTTTCTATCTGAAGTATAGTTGGGTGTGACAGTCTGATTCTTTGAATGTTTTGGTTCTTACGTCAAGAATGATGACATTTGTTAGTAATCATATTAAAGAATGTTAAGTCAAGCTTAGTACATTGGTTTATTAAAGGCATGTTTACAGGCATTGCAGTTTCCAGCCCATCTGTGCAATGATTTTTATTTTGAAGCCATTCATTCAGAAAAATTACACAGCTGTTTTGATTTTGTGCTACGACATGGCAAGATCTCCAATAAGTGATTTTGATTCCTGATGGAGTAGCAGTTTTTGTAATTACAAATTCCCAGGAAAAATACTCTTTTTTATTTTTGCCATGCCATGCAGCGTGCAAGATCTTAGTTCCTCAAACAAGGATCAGACCTGCATGCCCTGCAGTGAAATTGCAGAGTCTTAACCACCGGACCACCAGAGGGGCCTGGCTGGCCTGTCAGACGATAAGCACCTAAGGCGTCTTGTGCGCCTTTCTCACCTGCGAGCGGAGGTGGAGCTGTCCCTCACAGTCCCTGCCCTCCCCTCACCGTCCTGCTCCTCCTTGGCCGACCCCGCCTCCCGTGTCCACGGCCCTGGGTCTGCTGGAGCCCTGAGGCAGAGCAGGGCCTGGCTCTGCAGTCACACTCAGGCAGAGTCCTGACTCGGTTCCCCCGGGCTGTGTGACCTGAGACCAGTCTCACAGCACTGGTATCACGAGGATAGCTCCAGCTCTTGCGCTCTCGGTGGTCTGAGGATCCCAGGAGGTAACGCCTGTGCAGTGCCGGCCAGGCGGCCTGGCGCAGGACGTGTGCTGCTGAGAGGCCTGTGCCCTGTCCCTCGCTGCCGCCGGCATCCTCACCGGGCCTCCCACTCATCTTTCCTCCCCGGGGCTCTCTGCCCCGGCGCCTGTGGAGTTGGCCAGTTCTCTTGACTGGGTGCAAACTCGCTCCACCTGAATGAGCGCAGAAAGCTCCTGGCCAGTCCTCCTGTCTGGGCCCATGCCCTCCTCCTTCCAGCCTGTTCCAGAGGGTGTCCCAGTAAGACTTCAGACCGGTATACCTGCAAAAGCAGGCATCTTCAAGGGTCCGCTTTTCCTTCCTGTCGCTTAAGATCTAGCTCCCTTACCCCATGTCGTGCTCTGGCACTAGGCATATTTATAGCCTGAACAGTGCCTGAAAGTGCTCCCGCGTGACCACCTCCACTCGCTGGGGCAGCTCTCCGTGTGCACGTCTCGCTGCTGTGGCTCCGCTTTGAGAGGCCAGGCCCTCGCCCTGCTGTGTGTTAACCCAGCAGCTGACTCAGGATCCTGAATGCGCGGGGTGTGCTCGGGTTTGACAGATTGATTACCATGTAAATTACTGCATCAGGGTTCAAAACAGCTTATTGAAGATCTTGCCATATGTCTTAGCAAGGTGGAAATGGTTGTGTAATTTTTTTGAATGAGTGGTTTCAAAATAAAAAATGATTATTCAGGTGCACTGGAAGCCTAAAGGTCTGTATTCAGTGCTTGACATGTGCTTTTTACTAAACCAATATATTAAGCCTGCGTTAATGTTATTTAATATGATTATTGATCTAAGAATCAAAAAAAAACAGGAATAAGTTTATGAAGCACTTGTTGATCCTCCAGCACAGCTGTGTGGCAGGTACACACCATGGAAGACAGTTGGTGGGGGACTTGTCCGTGTTGAGAGAGAAGGAAGCAGAGCTTGGGAGTGGGACGGCTCTCCTGATTCCAGACTCCGGTTTTGGGGGAACAATCTCTCTTGTCCAAGCTCCTTAGAATTCTCTTGAGAAGAGCTCAGTGGTTCACACTTTGTCATTTCAAAAATAAAAAACCTGGAAAGAAAAAGAGATATAATTATCTTTCTGTACTATATACATTTTCAATCAGAAATATGTATAGGCTGCTGTGTGGTGAGGTTTTCCATTTCACTTGTAGGTGCTTCACAGTTTGAAATCTGGCCCAGTGACAGGCCCATTTGATTTTAGATGTTTGCTCTTTTAGGGGAAAACGGAGTCCATCACGGTGGTGAAGCTGTTGAGCTGCTTCGATGACCTGGTGGCTGCAGGCACAGCCTCTGGGAGGGTTGCAGTTTTTCAGCTTGTATCCTCATTGCCAGGGAGAAATAAACAGGTAAGTGCCAACCATTTTAGCATTTCTTAATTTCTTGGCAAATTCCTCTCATCCTTTAAAATAAGAAGTCCTCATCTGCTGAGAAAATATTTGCTCAAAAAAGCCTAACTCTGTGCTCTTCATAGTAAGATAACATTTTTGTTGCTGGTAGGACACTTGGTGAAAAGCACATATGGGTAATTTAAATTGCTCAATAGTCTCTGGCTCCTCTCCGTCAGTTTTCAAGGTAAATAGACAGATGGGCCCTTGTGCAGGGTTTTGCCTGGAAAGCAGCTTGGGAACACCAGTTACTCCACAAAACAGGAGGGATTGCATACCACCTCGTCCACACAGCTCCATCTCACAGTGTCTCTCCTCTTCTTTTTCTTGTGTGTATTTTTATCGTTTATTCATAGCTTCGGAGGTTTGACGTCACTGGCATTCACAAAAATAGCATAACAGCTCTGGCTTGGAGCCCCAATGGGATGAAACTGTTCTCTGGAGATGATAAAGGGAAAATCGTCTATTCTTCTCTGGATCTAGATCAGGTAAAATCATTTTCAGAAGTATTGTTGGTCAGATAATTGGAGAAATTATAGCTGGTTAATTTGTATTCTTGATCCTTGTCCCATTTTTCCTGTCTGCGCCAGTCAGCTGGTGAGATCTCAGTTCTCCAACCAGGGATTGAACCCAGGTCTCGTGAGTGAAAGCCTGTAATCCTAACCTCTAGGCCACCAGAAAACTCCCTGTTGTCTCTTTCTGTTCTCAGTTGTTGTTTGTAACATTTTCTTTCAAGGGCTTTCCAGATGCTTTATAAGCTTCTACTTCTGTGTGTTAAGAATTGGCCTTTGTTTCTACTCGAACATACACTTTTCTCATTCTCCTGTTGTCTGTTGCTACCACTTAGGAAAGAAGCCACTACCAAGCCTTATTCCTTGACAGTTTGTAGAGGAGGACATGAAACATTTCAAAGTCACAACAGGTGTCAGCTGAAAAATAAAAAGCACAATGTAAAAGTTGAGAATTTTTATTCTGTGGACTTACTGAGGACTTAAGCCTGGGAGACAGTCTCAGATAACTCTGAGGGATCCTTCCAAAGAGGTGGGGGAGGAAGCAGGATCTACAGGAGCTTTGAAAAAACAAACCTGCTTGTTAAACATCAAGAAGTGTGCTAATTAAAGAAGAAAAAAGTCTCTCAAGTTAACGAATTTAGCACTTTTCTATGTGGGACGATGCGAGAGTCTGGGCTCCCTGAGATCACATTCCTTTGATGTGCACCTTCACCCTGGTGCCAGTTCCCATCCTGAACCCCTCAGCCACATGTTGGGGGCGGCCCGCAGCGGCTGCTGGCTTGATGCAGGGTGGCCTGTGTACTCCACCCTGAGCTCCCTGAGGGTGCGCCCTGGGGTGGGGGAGAGGACAGCCCTGTGGCTGATGGCTGCCACCTCCCTTGAATGCTGACATGGCAGGCAGCAGTCTTGGTTCACTCTGTGGACAGTGGTCGGAGTGGGTGGTGAGCTCACCCCAGCCAAACTTTAGTTGTGGGAGAGTGGTGGAGGAGGAGGTTTGGCGGCAGCAGGGAGCCAGCTCCACCCCTGTATTTGCTCTTTAAGCCTCTGGACAGAGCCCTCAGTTCAGTTCAGTTCAGTCGCTCAGTCGTGTCTGACTCTCTGCGACCCCATGAATCGCAGCACGCCAGGCCTCCCTGTCCAACACCATCTCCCGGAGTTCACTCAGACTCACGTCCATCAAGTCCATGATGCCATCCAGCCATCTCATCCTGGGTCGTCCCCTTCTCCTCCTGACCCCAATCTCTCCCAGCATCAGAGTCTTTTCCAATGAGTCAACTCTTCGCATGAGGTGTCCAAAGTACTGGAGCTTCAGCTTTAGCATCATTCCTTCCAAAGAAATCCCAGGGCTGATCTCCTTCAGAATGGACTGGTTGGATCTCCTTGCAGTCCAAGGGACCTTCAAGAGTCTTCTCCAACACCACAGTTCAAACACATCAATTCTTCGGCGCTTAGCCTTCTTCACAATCCAACTCTCACATCCATACATGACCACAGGAAAAACCAGAGCCTTGAATAGGCGGACCTTAGTCAGCAAAGTAATGTCTCTGCTTTTGAATATACTATCTAGGTTGGTCATAATTTTTCTTCCAAGGAGTAAGCGTCTTTTAATTTCATGGCTGTAATCACCATCTGCAGTGATTTTGGAGCCCCCCAAAATAAAGTCTGACACTGTTTCCACTGTTTCCCCATCTATTTCCCATGAAGTGATGGGACCGGATGCCATGATCTTCATTTTCTGAATGTTGAGCTTTAAGCCAACTTTTTCACTCTCTTCTTTCACTTTCATCAAGAGGCTTTTTAGCTCCTCTTCACTTTCTGCCATAAGGGTGGTGTCATCTGCATATCTGAGGTTATTGATATTTCTCCCGGCAGTCTTGATTCCAGCATGTGTTTCTTCCAGTCCAGCATTCCTCATGATGTACTCTGCATAGAAGTTAAATAAGCAGGGTGACAGTATACAGCCTTGACGTACTCCTTTTCCTATTTGGAACCAGTCTGTTGTTCCATGTCCAGTTCTAACTATTGCTTCCTGACCTGCATGCAGATTTCTCAAGAGGCAGGTTAGGTGGTCTGGTATTCCCATCTCTTTCAGAATTGTCCACAGTTTATTGTGATCCACACAGTCAAAGGCTTTGGCATAGTCAATAAAGCAGAAATAGATGTTTTTCTGGAACTTTCTTGCTTTTTCCATGATCCAGCGGATGTTGGCAATTTGATCTCTGGTTCCTCTGCCTTTTCTAAAACCAGCTTGAACATCAGGGAGTTCACGGTTCACGTATTGCTGAAGTCTGGCTTGGAGAATTTTGAGCATTACTTTACTAGCATGTGAGATGAGTACAATTGTGTGGTAGTTTGAGAATTCTTTTGCATTGCCTTTCTTTGGAATTGGAATGAAAACTGACCTTTTTCAGCGATCAATGCAAAGAAATTGAGGAAAAAAATAGAATGGGAAAGACTAGAGATCTCTTCAAGAAAATTAGAAATACCAAGGGAACATTTCATGCAAAGATGGGCTCAATAAAGGACAGAAATGGTCTGGACCTAACAGAAGCAGAAGATATTAAGAAGAGGTGGCAAGAATACATGGAAGAACTGTACAAAAAAGATCTTCATGACCCAGATAATCATGATGAGGTAATCACTAATCTAGAGCCAGACATCTTGGAATGTGAAGTCAAGTGGGCCTTAGAAAGCATCACTACGAGCAAGGCTAGTGGAGGTGATGGAATTCCGGTTGAGCTGTTTCATATCCTGAAAGATGATGTTGTGAAAGTGCTGCACTCAATATGCCAGCAAGTTTGGAAAACTGGACAGAGCCCTAAGCCTCACATTCTGGTCTTTAGTCAGTAGATAAGAAACCCTGGCTCCCAGGGGTCCAGGCACCAGGTGACGCCCAGCAGAGCTCAACTTCAGGCCGAGGGTCTGCTGCTGTTGTGTGGGTGGCTTTAAGCCTGCCTGTGCTTTGTTTTGTCAGACGTCTGCCCGGTTGGAATTCTCTCCTTGGTGGTATGGTCCTTTCGTCTTCTTCTTTTTTTTGTAGCCATTACTCCAAGTGCGTCCAGAAATTCAGCGATTACTAGCTGGGTAACTCTGAGTCCCTCTGATCTGAGACTGACCTATCACGAATATTCTGTTGCAGTAGTTCTCAAACTTTTTGGTCCCAGGACCCCTTTACACTATACCTCTTAAAAAGAGGTATCCAGAGAGGTTCTGTTTGTATGGGTTAAGTTTTTGTATATTTTTGTGAAAATAAATAGTACTGAGAATTCCCTGGTGATCCAGTGGTTAGGACTCCGGGCTCTCAATACGGAGGGCCGGATTCAGTCCCTGGTTGGAAAATCCCACAAATTGCAAGGCGAGGCCAAAAACAACACACAGAACATGGGACTTGCCTGGTGGTCCAGTGGTTAAGACTCCTCACTTCCATGCTGGATGCCTGGGTTTGATCCCTGGTTGGGAAACAGGGATCCCAGATACCTTGCAGTGTGACAGAAAAAAAAACAAAAAAAAACAAAAAAAAAACTACTACTGCTTTCAAGAGTAGCATTGCTTTATATTTTTGCAAATCTCTTTATATATGCCTTAATAGAAGACAGCTGAATTCTGCATTCAGTCTGTCATAATACATTGTTTTGGTTGGGGTATATCAAGAAAATTTGGCCTCACACAGATATGTGGTGGGAAATAGGAGTGTTTTAATAGCCCTTCCAGAGAACTGTGTTGTGTTCTTCTTTAATCACATCCCCAAATTAGTTTCTTTAGAGGTTGGTTACAACATGGAATCTGAAAGCATGTGGATGAATTTTTGTTGCTCTGTTACAGTGAAATCCATTGGTCTGTCTTGCACTTTGAAGGGCTCCTTGACTCATTCTGTTTGATTGTGTGATTCTGTAATTCTTTGTGTCGGTCACTTGGAAGATATCGATGTGCCAAGTGATGCAGCTCTTCCAAATGTTGACACATTTAATTATTTAATATAAAGCAAAAGTTCCAAAATCACTGCAGATGGTGACCGCAGCCATGAAATTAAAAGACACTTGCTCCTTGGAAGGAAAGTTATGACCAACCTAGACAGCATATTAAAAAGCAGAGACATTACTTTGTCAACAAAGGTCCATCTAGTTAAGGCTATGGTTTTTCCAGTGGTCATGTATGGATGTGAGAGTTGGACTATAAAGAAAGCTGAGTGCCGAAGAATTGATGCTTTTGAACTGTGGTGTTGGAGAAGACTCTTGCGAGTCCCTTGGACTGCAAAAAGATCAAAACAGTCAATCCTAAAGGAAATCAGTCCTAAATGCTCACTGGAAGGACTGATGTTGAAGCTGAAACTCCAATACTTTGGCCACCTGATGCGAAGAGCTGACTCATGTGAAAAGACCCCGATGCTGGGAAAGATTGAGGGCAGGAGGAGAAGGGGACGACAGAGGATGAGATGGTTGGATGGCATCACCGACTCAATGGACATGGGTTTGGGTGAACTCCGGGAGTTGGTGATGGACAGGGAGGCTTGGCGTGCTGTGATTCATGGGGTCGCAGAGAGTCGGACACAACTAAGCGACTGAACTGAACTGAAAACAAAAACAACACCATTGTTAATATTTCCATCATTCTGATGAGAAAGGTCTTGAGCTGTTGGGAATATCAGGTTCACAAGAGTGGATACAGGTTTTCAGATTCTGATCTTCATTAGTGAAGATCAAGTCTTATTATCAGCAAAAAATAACACTTACTATTTTCCTTGAAGTGACACTTATTTTCCTTGAAGTGACAGATATACTTTATTCCTTCTGAGAAAATGCCTACCAAATACCCAAGTTTGAATAATTCTAGTATTTCAAATAAAAATATATTTTGTGGGGAAAAAAAGTTAAGCTCCTAGCTCGTACAGTCATCCAAGTGCTCCTCCTCAAAAGAACCACAGGACTTCAGCCTCAGCCGGGGAGCCGTGTGCAGGCCTGGTTTCATCCCAGAATACAAAGACAGGTGTCCCCAAGGTCAAGAGTTGTTGGGATTGGTATTTTCCTGCATCAAAGATCTTTTGAAGGGAAATTCACGTTTTTGCTGCACATGCCCAGTGGCCGGGGGCACCGTGACAGCTCCTGGAGTTTGGTGCCCTTCTCGCCTTGGGGTACCCCCCACCCCAGTCTTTCAGGAGTTCTACCCACCAGCAGTATGAACCACTGCTCCGTGAAGAAGGCAGAGAAAACCTCATAATGAAAATGACTTTGACCTTGAGAGGTCCTAGGGGACCCTCAGGGACTGTGGGCCACACTTTGAGAACTGCTGCTCTCCAGGAAAACATTTTGTTAAGATTTTCAGGGATCCCGTGTTTGTGCCTTCCTGCTGTCACTCCCACAGCGTGGGTTGCACCATGGGAACATTGCTCATGCACGTCAGGAAATGGAGGGAAAAGTCACACGGAGAGCACTCTCCTTGTGTACTGCTGACCCTGCTCACAGCACCGACTGTCTCGCTGTGTTTCACTGTGAGCACTGTTCCCTGAACCCATGGTAGGCAAGGTGTGGGCAAAGAGGCTGGAAGAAAATGTGAGGAGCCGTAGGAACTGCAGACACGTTTATTCTCTCCTAGCTGGCACAGCAGACATAACGTAACCACACACGATCTTTCAGGGCTTTTCCAGGTGAAGCTTGTTTATGCTCAACCAGAGCAGAAGTGGCCTGTGGCCAGACGAGCACCTCGTGACGCACACACGCTGCCTTAAGCAGTCTCGGCTGTTACACAGCTGCACAGCCACTGTTTACAGAATGTGGAGCGAGAGAGCCTCACCGGTGCCGTCTTGTTAATTTCCCCACACCTTGGCATCCTGGTCATTTGTTCCCAGCTTTATTCAGGTTCTGATCCGTTTTTAAAGACACAGGTGTTTCATGAAATTTGCAGGAAAGATGTATGGGTTTGCATAGTGAAAGTTGCTCAGTCCTGTCTGACTCTTTGTGACTCCGTGGACTGTACAGTCCATGGAATTCTCCAGGCCAGAATACTGGAGTGGGTAGCCTTTCCCTTCTCTAGGGGATCTTCCCAACCCAGGGAGCGAACCCAGGTCTCCTGAATTGCAGGTGGATTCTTTACCAACTGAGCCACCAGGGAAGCCCTTTGCACAGTACAATACAATGAATTTAATTCCATTATGAGCTAAGTCGAAAGTTGAAAACCTGCAGTTTGTGTAAGTAAAGGTGGGAGGGAACTCTGGCTCCATGTCCATGATAGTGGAGGGGAATTTCCCCGTCTCAGTCATGCTGGTGGTTGTACACCGGTATGCATCTGTCGAAATTCCTGGAATCATGTATCTAAAAAGGGTGACTTTTACTGTATGGAAATCTTACCAGCAAATCTGATGGCTGCTCCCTTTTTCGCCACAAAGGTCCACGGCGTTGCATCAGTATTTCCTACACAGTTAAAGAAACAGGCTTCAGGAGAAGAGGGACTTACAGGTGCAGATACTTGGCCCAAAGACGCACCATTTGTGTCACGATAAAGTGCCTCACAAAGCTTGACTTGGCTCTTTAACATACTTAATACCGTTTTCATTTCTTTCTAACCTGTCTCTTCTGACCCTTTCCGTAGGCCAGGATATAATGTCCCCAGAATTACTTTGAACCCTTTGTGGAGGAGGTTGTGATATGAACTGTGAAAGTTGTCACAATAATTTTTTAGAAAGTCCCATTGTGTTCTGTTGGAATAAATAATACACCTGGTGCAACATATTTCTGCTTAGGTCTTTATGGAGTCTTCCTTCACTGAACCATGTTGCAGGGAAAGAGCAAATTAGCCAGGATGGTGGTGGTCACGGCCTCCCGCTCTCACCCCACGAGTTGTAAATTCATGGTTTTGTAACAGCTGAGATCGTTTGTAGCATTTCGCATGCCCAATGACCTATATAAGCCCCATCTGAGACCCTCAAAGGAGCGACGAGTCGAGGCGTGTTGAGTTGCATCGTCATCGTTGCTGTTGCGTCAGCCGGTAGAGGGTGAGGCGTGTCTGCCTTGCTGCTGTGAATGCAGGATGTCACGGTTCCTGTGGCTCCTCACGTCTTCCGGCTTCCCCGCTCATGCCTTGCCTACCCTGGGTTCAGTGAACAGGGAGGGACAGGGTGACACGTGCTGAAAGCCTTTTTAAAAATCATACCGAAGTTTTAAGCATTTCTTGGCGACCTTGCTGTGGCCTGACCTAGACGGTAACCCTGACAATTTTCTCACCAGTGAGGGCTTCTCCGGGTAGTATCATCACAGTGGGTTGGCACTGAATGCGGTGAGGATGAGAGCCTTCATTTAAGGTAGACATTGGCTGGAATGCAGACGCAGGAGGGCTGCGGGCCAGTCCTGGGAGCTGGGGGCCCCTGGAACCTGCCCTGCGGGCCTCACGCGCCTCTCTCCTCCTCAGGGCGTCTGCCACTCGCACCTGGTGCTGGAGGAGCCTGCCTCCATCGTGCAGCTGGACTACAGCCAGAAGGTGCTGCTGGTCTCCACGCTGCAGAGGAGCCTGCTGTTCTACACCGAGGAGCGCTCTGTCCAGCAGGTCGGGACACAGCCGAGGAAGAGGTGAGCTGCACGGGGTCACGGCGCGAGGGACGGGGCTCCACGTGGGTCCCCAGCCCCCCGCCGCGTCTCATGCCAGCATTTGCTCCTCGCAGGCCGCCTCCTGCACAGCTCAGCTCAGAGGTCAGGGTCGGGTGGGCGTTCCCACCTCACTCCCTCCTTGAACCACGCCACTGTGGACACAGGTGACCTCAGCGCTACTGGCTGTCTCCTGCTGTGGAGCCTAGTGAGGGTGCGGCCAGGACGTGGGCTGTAACCCACGGTGGGGTGTCCTGAAGAAGGGGGGCCAGGCCTGGAAGGGGTCAGAGCTCCTGGCTGAGAGACCACCCCTTCTGTGGCCTGCTGCTGGTGGAAGAACAGCTGCAGCAGGGTCGGTCCAGCCCCATCCCCAGTGGCTGGAGTTGGAGGAGTGCCAGGGGAAGGGACACCACTGTCTGCAGAGCCCGGGGGTGTGGGGACAGCAGGGGGAGGCACGGGAGCTGGGAGGGGGTGGGGTGGAGGGGGGGGAGCAGACGGCCAAGAAGCCTGGGGGTGGATGAGTGTGGGGCTGGTGGCGCCAGCCTCTGGTCCTCTCGGCATCTGTTATGCTGTGTCCCGGGCTTTGCAGGAACATAGTGCAAGTTTATTCCTTTCTCTGTTGGCAGAACAGCCCGTGGCTGTTCAATCGGCTTCACCTTTCCATGTTGAACACCCCCTTAATTCCATCGACAGTTGGTCGTCTTATAACGATCGTCTCCCTTTTGGCTCCTGGGAAGCCCAACAGGACCCGCCGCTCGGGCTTGGTGGTCCTGCACACTTGGCCAGGCTCCCCCTCTGCCGAGACCCCGCTCTCCCCCTCACGCCTTGTCCTGGCCTGTCTGTCGGTGTCTTCCTGTGTTGTGTCTTTTTGGAAGGAAGGTGGCATGCAGAGAGAGAGAGACTTAAAAACCAGTTACCTCCACATGAACCGTGTACCCAGCAGTCTTTGCCTTCACACCTGGCCTTCTCAGCTCCAGCGTGAAGCCTCAGCACCTCTTCTGACCCTCTCCTGGTGGGTCTCTGTGGCCGTGTCTTTGCGCACACTTGCCAGGCACCGTCTCAGGGTGCCGCAACTCAGGGTGCTGAGTCCCCTTTCTGTTAGGGAGCCGTGTTAGAAGTAGGGGACCACAGAGTGAACAGAAACACTTCCAGCCTGTGTCCTGACAGCTCGTCTCTGTTGTGTGCTATGTTAGATTGTGGTTAGAAAAGGACCCCAGTGACAGCTGCCTCCCGGAGCTGCAGCTTTGGTCACCAGGTGTCCCACCGGCCGGCACCCGGGGCTTAGCAGGGAGCCAAGCTCTGCCCTCGGAAATGCCGGTCTCAGCGTGGGCAGTGCTCCGAGGCAGCATTGAGGTGAAGGGTCGGGTGGAGGCAGGCAGTCAGCAGAGGCCTCCGGGGAAAGAGATCCTGGGCTGAACCCTCCAGTGTGCGAAGAGCCTTCCGGTCTCGGGAGCAGCAGGTGCCGAGGCCCTGTGTTGGGCCCAGGCCTGGAATGTTCAAGGAGCCAGAGGGGGACTGGGGCAGCTGTGGAGGGTGGGCGGGTGCTGGAAAGGAAGACCCAAGCCAGCCCTTGCCCTGAGTTATTCCAGGCCAAACGGGAAGCCAGTGGGGGCTTTAGGCAGGAGGAGGGCAGCCTGAGCACGCCTGGTTCTGCACAGCAAGGAGGCAGCTGTGGGAGTCTGGAGGGTGGCGTGGAATCCACCTGGGCCCCCAGCGTGAAGAGGGGTGGGAGGGGGAGAGAAGGGTGATTTGGGGATGAATTCGATACAGTTGTCAAGGGGAGAACAGAGTAAGGAAGGATTTCTGTGCCCTTGGCTAAAGCAACCGGATGGAGAGAGAAGCCCTTTAACTCAGACAGGAAGCCCTGGGTTAAGGTCTGGACTTCTGGATTCTCTCTCGGGTATTTTGTGTTCAAGATGCCTGTTAGGTGGCTAAGCCGGAATCCCCATCGGGAGTCACGTGCGCAGGTCGGCAGCTCAGGAGAGGGGGCTGGGCCAGACATGAAGATGAGGTCGTCAGATACAGGTGCCACTGAGCCCCCTGGCCTGGATGAGGTCATCTTGGGGGCGTGTTTCCCATTCAACCATGGAGGATCCTTCCTGGGTATCTCCTCTGTGCCCAGTGCCCTTCACAATCTGGGGAAGACCGCTGTGAGCGAGGGGGACAAGAGTGCTGGTTTTCAGGAGCTCACGTTCCTGTGGGGGAGACCAACCTTAAATAAGCATGCTCTAGAATGTTCAGCGGTAATAATATAATAATAGATGGGTGGAGCTGTGAGGATGTCTGTCTGGTGTGTTTTGCCAGGCAGACGTGTCCCCACCCTCCTGTGCGGTGGGGTCTGAGCTGATTCCTGGGAGAGGGCTGGGGGAGCCGTGAGGACCCCTCAGAGGAGCGCAGGCCAGATGTGGGGGCGCAGAGGAGGGGCTGGGAGCCCATCCTGTAGGCTTCACGGCCCCGCTCGGGGCATTGACTCTGGCTGCTCTGTGGAGGGGCGAGGGCGGCCACCACAGAGGCTACCAGGGTCCCAGGTGACCGAGGTGAGAGTCGGGCTCACGCCAGGGTGGGGTGGCAGGGATGCTTTGAAGGCAGAGCTGATGGGTTGGCTGGCTCTGGGGTATGGGAGGAGGAGAGCCATTGGAGGTGGTGGTCTGGGCAGTGGGTAGAGCATTGCTGCAGGCAGTGCGTGGTCTTCCTCCAGGGCCATGTTGGGGTGGCAGGTGGGGGTGACGTACGCTCCAGGCCACGGGTGGCCACAGCGGTGCCCTCGAGGGCCTCTGGATGGTGTTTAAAGCTCTGGGACCTAGGAGCTCTCTGATGAGTGAGTGTCACTGGCAAAGGGAGGCCTTGTGTGCCAGCGCACTCCGTCTTTACCTGTCAGAGCCGTGTTGCAGCCGCTGACTGGCCCCGAGTGATGTGCCCAGCTGGGCCTTTGGCTCTGGCAGCGTGGTGGCCAGGCACACCTCCCTTGGGGAGACTTCCCTGGGGGTCTAGGGGATAGGACTCCACTCTTCCACTGCAAGGGGTATGAGAACTAAGATTCCACATGCCGTGCGGCTTGGCCAAAAAAAAAAACACCTGTGGGGCGCAGGCCACGGGGTTGGGGGGGCTGAGGGAGGAGGGGTGGGCCACACGCTGGGTGGGGGGGGGGGGGTGAGGGTCTGGGGGTGTGGGGGTGTGGGGGTGTGTTGGGGTGTGGGTGTCTAGGGGTGTGGGTGTCTGGGCATGTGGGCCCGCACGTGGGGTGACCGGGTGATGGTGCAGGTCACGGCCCTGAGCCCAGGAGGGCCGCAGCGGGGCCGGCTTGGCCCAAAGGGGGCGGAGGCTGTCCTGTCAGTGGGGCAGCCGGGCCTGGAGACAGCTGCAGGGACTCGTGGGTGATCAGCCCGTGAACCCCCTCAGATGGAACAGAACAGTGCCTGTGTGTCACCCAGGCGATCGCAGCGCCCAGCCATCCGCTTCTCCTCCGTGTCCGTCGGCAGCACCCGCGGGGCCGGGGTAGGTGTGGAGCCTGGGCCCCCGCCCAGCCACGTGGGCTCTGGGGCAGCGTCGCTATCGTGCCCTCCGGTGCCTTTGGGCATCCGGCTGTTGAGCCTGCCGTCCAGGCTGTGGCTTGTCGTCTCGTTTCCAGCTCTCTGTCTTGCTCAGCGTTATTGTACATAAAGAAAATCTGATTTATGGTTAGAATTTGATAACTAGAAACACTTTCAACATTGGTGTGTCTCATAAAGGAAATGAAGACATTTTTTAAAGTCATGGTTGATATTTTTAGAAAACAGCCCCACCAAAGTTGAGAAACTCAGTTGATTTGTGATTTTAGAATCCTGTAGAGCTTTGACCTTAAAAGTTAGAATTTTTGTGTCTGATTCAGAATGACTTCAGCCGGCACTAGGGAGTCACCCTGCGTGTGGGTGGCGGACAAGTTGGGGTGGAGGGCCGTTTGTCCTTAGCGGTATGTAGCCAGTTATCCCTGGCTCAGCCACCTCCTCCCAGCCTGCTGCCAACACGGTTCAGCAGCTCCTTGGAGCAGGGCCCCCGCCCGCCCTGCTCAGCTTGTCCTTCCCCAGAGGGTCATGGTCTGCTCAGTGTCCAAGGTCTAGCCTTCCTCGGCCCAGGCACAGCGTGTCCCCTTTGTCTGGAGGCCTCGAGCCGCGCTCGGAGCTGCGGAGGCGGCGCGTCTCTGCACGTCCGCTGCAGTATGTTGCAGGCCAAGGCCGAGACCTTCCTCCTACGTCTTTGCTGTTGCCTGCACCACAGCTTCCCACGTGGTGCCAGAGCTCACTAAATGTTGATTAAAATGAAGGCTTTAGTCACCCCACCTGAAGTGAGAGATTTTTAAAAGAACTTATTAGTAGAAGGAAAATACTTCGGTTTGGAGATTGGATCACGAAATAGAAATTGACAGGAAAGGCGGGAGGAAGAGGTTATGGGCTGTCCTACTGGAACGCCTGTGGGCGTCCCTATTGAGAACCTTGCCAGAACAAATCACCAGAGGCAGTAATCACCACCGTGCTGACCGTGGAGTTGTCCAGGAATGACCCACGGTGTCGGGTTAGTCTGCCGATCTTCACTTCAGAGTTGAATTGATACTGTGTCCTCTATGGACCCTGTCCAGAGGGATGCAGTGAGATGCTGAACTGCAGAGAAGTACCCAGCTGAGTTCTCCTGGTGGGCGCTGGGACGCCACCCTGGGAGCCAGGTGCTGCTGTGCAGGGTGAGGGTGAGGTGGGGCCCGGCACCCACAGGAGCGCGACGGCAGAGGCAGTTGAGCGTCTGGGGGGCCTACAGTGTCACCAGCATTGCTTGTCATCTTCACGGATTGTCATTCAGCCTCACATCAGCCTTCGAGGTAGGAGTTGTTATCCCTGGTTTACAGATGAGGGAGCTGAAGTCCATGGCATGGAGTGAGTGGCAGGGCTGTGGGACTTCCCTGTGGCCCCGGGGCTGAGACTCTGCACTCCCGATGAAGGGGGCCTAGGTTCAGCCCTTGGTCAGGGAACTAGATCCCGCGTGACACAACTGAGAGTTTGAATGAAGATCAGAGATCCCGCATGCTGCAGCTAAAGCCTAGTGCAGCCAAATAAGTATTAAAAAACAAGCCACAATGCCTTCTGCTGTTCAGAATCGGGGAAGTACTTCTGACAGAGAATCAGAGGACTTAGGGTTAAACTGAACTCTTACTGTTTGAGCCCTGGGAGACACGGGGGTTCGGCAGAGATGTGGAGCAGTGAGAACTCCCACGTTGCTGATGGGAGTGAGGCTGGTGTAAACACACAGGGAAAAGTTGAAATTGTCTTCCTGACCTGAATCTGCTCTTAATCAGCAACACGGCAGTCACGTGACAGTCCAGCAGTCCACTCTGAAATGTCCGTGACGAACTCTCAGACCTGTGTACCTGGAGGTTATGTGCAGACATGCTCATGGTGAGCACAATTCAAAATGGAAAAAGTGGGAATAATTCAAATACTCATCAACCCGAGTCCCGTATAGCAGTGAAGATGAATGAGCCTCACCGCTTTTTTCAACAAGGATAAATTTCAGAATTACTAGGTTAAAGTGAAAGTTAAGTCGCTCAGTTGTGTCCGACTCTGCGACCCCACGGACTGTAGCCCACCAGGCTCCTCCGTCCATGGGATTCTCCAGGCAAGAATACTGAAGTGGGTTGCCATTTCCTTCTCCAAGCAAGTTGCAAAACACTACAAATAGCATCGTACTTTGTAGTACAAATGACAGACAAAAGTATGTCTGTACCAAAGTGTGTAGCGTTTAGGAGTACATAGGTATGTGGTTAAAGTGTTGATAGAAGCAACGGAGTAATGAACACAGAATTCAGTGTAGGACTCACACCTGGGGCCCGGAGGGGCAGGGACCTTTGGAGCAGGAGAACATCAACGATGCGGCTGTTGGCTTTACTTCCAAAGTTGAGGGACAGGTTCCTGGGTGTACATTTTATTTGTTTGTTTTAGCTATTTCATGGTACTAAACATAGGAAAACCAAAAAACCCACCATGCCTGAGGATCAGAATGGAGATTGTGGGTTTAAGAGAAGTTCTGAAAGGGCTGCCCCAGTTCTGGGCCTGAAGCTTGTTCCCTGGGGTGCTGGGTGAACCCAGCAGCAGGCGTCGGAAGGAGCAGAGTTTGAGAGTAGGGGAGCTGCTCGGCCCTGGGCCTGCCTCTCTCCTGCCACTGCATCCTCTTCTTTAGGATAGGAGTCTTGAGTCCAGCCTCACAGGGCTGTGGCACGGTGTGTGTAACTGGGATGTGTGCTCCGTGGGGTTCACACTTCTGAGGCTGCTGTAGGGGGTGCGGGCAGAGGCCGTGTCCTCTGTGGGCTCGGGGTAGACCAGTGGTTCATGTAACCAAAACACACAGTGTAGAAAAGGGTTTGAAAAAGAACCAATCTTGTTCTGGCTCAGTCCAGAAATCCCTGCTGGACTTAAAATGAGGGTTGACAGCTAGCACTCTGAATCAGCCCATGTCTCTCTCTCTCTTCCCTCCTTTTTTCCTTGCCGTCTCAGCACGGGGAAGTTTGGTGCCTGCTTTATACCAGGACTCTGTAAGCAAAGCGATCTAACTTTGTATGCATCCCGGCCTGGGCTCCGGCTGTGGAAGGCCGACATCCACGGGACTGTCCAGGCCACATTTATCTTAAAAGACGTCTTCGCCGGAGGAGTCAAGCCTTTCGAGCTTTACCCACGCCTGGACTCGGCCGAACGCGGAGGGTGCAGCTCACCTGAGAAGCACCTGGGGCTCGTGTCGTGTTTCTTCCAAGAAGGCTGGGTGTTGAGTTGGAATGAATATAGTATTTACCTCCTGGACACCGTCAACCAGGTGAGCAAAGGGATGGTACCGCACCTTTGTGTCTAGAGGCAGGAGGGTATGTACAGGCCTTCTGCTTCCTCTCAGAGGATGGAACAGCCTGGGTCCTGTGCGTTGCCTTTTCCATTGAGCTGGTCACGGACACCAGGTGAAGGTTTGGTTGTTTTCGTAGATTTGAAAAAATATTTGCTTTAAATATTCGTAGTCCTATCCCCTGCTAAGAAAAGTGTGTGTGTGTGTTTTGTTTAAGCAGAAAAGTAAATTTGTTCTTTATAATTTCTTTGAATCATGTGTTTTATGGCTACCAAATTACTGTGAGCGTAATGAAATGAGACCAAAACTCAAACATTAACAGAAAGAGTGAGGCAGGGGCCCACTCCCCAGGGTTTCCCCAGGGTGAGGCTGAGCGAGGCAGGGGGCTCTTTCTCTAGCTTTCTTTCTACCCTCTTTTACCCTTATTTCTTCTCCTGAGTGGAGCTACTTCGCTTTGCCATTTTCCCCCCACTTTACTTGATGTATTTGGACACCTTTCCAGCACTATTAAATCATGGTTGGAAACAATTTCTGTTTAAAGTAGGGTGATGAGATTATTGCCAATAGAGATTGCTTTAGGATTTGTTTTAAACTGTTCAGTTTCAGTATATTCTTTGGTTTAAAATTTTATTTTTAGTTGCACTGACTCTTTGTTGCAACACGGAGCAGGGACAGGTGAGTTGGCCTAGGGAATCACCAAGGTGCCTTTTAGCCCTGTGTTTCTCTTCTTAAAGAACGTTTGAAAGACACTTTTGTATTCTTCCCCAGGTCTAGAGAACACAGCTTTTCTTTTTTCTTTGGGTCCTCTTTGAACTTAATGTGCACTTATTAGTTGGTGGGGTCAAGGTATACTATAATTATACATCAACTCCTCTCTTCTGAACACTTACCCAAAGCTTTCTCCAGTAGGTGTAATTAGCTTCATTTTGTAGGTGGAGAAGTGGAGCCAGAGAGGCGGGGCATGCACAGGCAGTCTGAACGCGGCAGCACCATGGGAAGCTTTCAGACCACTGTCAGGGTTATCTAAGAATTAACAAAGGACTTAGGCCCATTTTCTCCTCTGCATTGAGCTAGTCTCCTATTTGCTGTTGACTGGGAAGCAAGAATGTTTTTTGGTCAGTGAGGGCTCAGGGTTGTCCTGTGTTTTGGGTCTTGACGGCTTTCAGATGGCGTTGGAGGAGTCCTGTCTCCCTCCTCATTCATTCACAACTGCAACTCGCAGTGCCCGCCTGGCCTCTCCCGCGGGAATCCACATGGTAGGGGCCTTAGACCGGCCAGCACACATCCAGCCCAGGAGAGACGGGCCGGGCGGGGGTTTGTGTAAAGGGTTGTGAGCTCCGAGAGTCCTGGGTGTTGCTGAGGAAGGCCAGCTTGTCAGGGACTCTTCCCAAGGAGGTGGCATCTGAATCAAGTTGAAACTCCCAGTGACCAAGGACCAGGGAGAGAATCCGAGTGGAGGGCATGGCTTCATGGGGTCAGGGCCAGGGTCCGGACTGGCCAGTTGGATGCGCCTGCCGCAGGGTAGGCAACAATAGCACAACCGGGGCCAGTGGAGAGAGCGGCCGGGGGCGGGGAGAGACTGCAGGCTCGGTCCCAGAAAGGTACTGACGGGTACTCAGTTACCCTCTGTCGGGTACTACCTCACTTTGGGTTGAATTACTCCCAAGTTTCAGAAAGTCATGGCAGTAAACAACAGTTATTTGACTTCTTTGGATCCCAACACGTGCTTGTACAGATTGAGCTATTGCCATTGCCTGGTTTTGTGATTTTCTTTTTCTGGACAGGCCACAATTGCTGGTTTGGAAGGATCAGGTGATATCGTGTCTGTTTCCTGCACAGAAAGTGAAATATTTTTCTTAAAGGGAGACAGGAACATTATACGGATTTCAAGCAGGCCTGAAGGAATAGCATCAATCGGTTTGTATTTGTTATAAAATGTATTTGTTACAAAACTTTGTTATAAAATGTATGTAATTAAAGTTTATAATGTAGAAAACTTACCACTTTTATTTACTCATTAAGTGATTGTAGCTTTAAACGAGTTATTCAGAGGGTTTCCTTTGATTCTTAAAAAATGGTTTATGATACTTTTCTTGAAGATCACCTACTTTCAGTCAGGGTCTCACATTTGCTGGAATCGTTTCTGTGGGTCTGGAGGGTTGGGGGTTGAGTGAATAGGAAGGGGAACTCAGCACCCGCCTGACTAATCTCCATCTGATGCTCTGACCCAGCCTGTGGGATCGACGCATAAGACTTTCGAACATTGAAGTCTGTCACCTGGGACACGTGTTTTACCCTTAATAATAGCACATCATCTTTCCCTCCGATAACCACAGTAAAACCAGCTTCTTTACCAGTGCGGGATGGTCTGGAGACATCGGCGTGCACAGAGCAAGTCCATGGGCCACGTGCGGAGAAGCCGCCAGCGGCCACGCCTTCCGAGACGAGGCTGCGGGGCTCTTCGGTGGCCAGCTCCATGGCCAGCGAGCCCAGGAGCAGGAGCAGCTCGCTCAACTCCACGGACAGTGGCTCCGGGCCGCAGGCAGCCCCCGAGCTGGGCAGGGGTGGCCCACTCACCTCGAAGAGATTCAGCGTGATCAGCTCGGAGGATTTCGACCAGGAGCTCGTGGTGAAGCCTCTCAGAGTGAAAAAGAAGAAAAGGACGAAGAAGACAGGTACCTTCTGCGGCAGAGCACCTGGGGCCCCCTCCCGCCGCGTGGGGCCTCTCACCAGCCTGGCGGGCGGGGGCTGCTCGCCGAGAGCACAGGCAGCAGTGTCTGTCCTCCTCGGAGGAGTTTCACTGTGAAAGCTTTATCCAGTATTTAACACAAAGTGTTATACTTCCAATACTTAAGTTAAAAATTTGGTTTACTCCTGTATACCATCTGTTGGACCAGAGAGTCTATGAACTTGGAAGGAAAACTGTGGGAATCTTCAGATGCATCAGTTTCTGTTTAGTATTGGCTGTGTCAACAGATACGGGATTTTTTTTTTTTTGGCCATGCTGTGGGGCTTGTGAGAGCTTAGTTCCCCAACCAAGGTATGAACCCATGTCCTTGGCAGTGAACTCACAGAGTCCTAACCACTAAATTGCCAGGGAAGTCCCCAAATATGGGATATTTTAAAAATTGCTTACTTTTGGCTGCACTGGGTCTTTGGTGCCGCGCCCAGGCTTTTCCGGTGGCAGTGAGTGGGGGTTGTGTCACACGGGCCTCTTCCTGCAGAGGCTTGTCATCGCGGCTCACAGGCTCCAGAGCTCGGCCTTCAGTCGTTGTGGCTCATGGGCTTAGTTGCCCGGCAGCACATGGGATCTTTCTGGACCAGGGATCAAACCCACATCCCCTGCTTTGGTAGGTGGATTCTTAACCTACCACCAGGGAAGTCCCAGATACAGGATTTAACATGGAATTTTTTTAACTTATTACTTACTCCTTGATGCCTATTGAGCCTCTCTACTAAAGATCGCTGCAGTATTGAAGGAAAATGTTATCAGATGCCTTAATATTTTAATAACTTTAAAAAATTGTTCTGGGATCCATTTGTTCCTTTGTTTTTGCTTAGTTAACATTTATTGAAGGAAGCCTCAGAGCCCATCATGTGTACAGTATTTGCATCCATTTAAAACACCCCTGTGTTGGGATACTTTGTACTTGAGAGGTTTATTCTTCACCAATTACAGCTCCTTCATTTAAGATGCTTTTTTCCTTAGGCCAAGTTTTTGTTTCTTAGCTCTCATCTTGCCGCTTGTGTGGCGTCTTGCCTCATCTTAACCATTCTTGTTTCTAGTAGAAGGCGGGAGCAGCACCGCGGGGCCCAGCTCACTTGAGTCGACCCCCGGCCATGAGTGTCCTGGGGACAGCCCCCAGTCCGTGAGCACGGACCTGCCGTCTGCGGCCTCCAGCTTGGGCAGCGTCGTGGACCAGTCCAGCACAGGGTCTCCTGACCAGCAGAGCAGTCTCAGCGGGGAGGCCAGCGGTGTGCTGCCGGAGTATAGCGACCCCGAGGCATTCAGTGTCCTGGAGGTGCCCCTGCCTGCCCCCGACCTGCTGAACGGAGGAGCCGAGGGGAGAACTGAAAGCCCCCTGGGCGACGGCGAGGGTGGGACAGAGCCCCCCGCTGGGGCGGGGAGCTCCTCCTGGCGTCCGACGGAGCGTGTGGAGGACACTGAGGACATTGCGGAGCTTGAGGGGGAGCCTCGTCCTGTGGACAGTGGGCCGGGCAGCGTGGCGGAGGCCTGGGGGGATGGGGCCGTGCAGCCTGATGGCCCCCTGGGTGCTTTCTCAGAAGGCTGCCTCCTGGACTCGACACCGGAGCCTTCCCGCCTCAGCTGGGCCCCCAGTGCAGAGCAGCACCTTCTGGGGGCCACGGCTGACGAAGGCAGAGCTGAGGAGCCCCCCGAAGAGCAGGGCTTCCTGACGCACATGGGAGCCCCCCGCCACCTCAGCCCAAGTCCCCGGTGCACTGCTCCTGACGCTGACACGGGCCAGACGGCGGTCGTCGCTTCCGAGCGTGACCTGGTTGGGGGAGGCCGACCGCCTTCCTGGGCCTCAGCCTCTGCCGCCAGCACCCAGGAGCAGCCCCCACGGGACCAGGTGCTGACATCCAGCGATGAGGAGGACATCTATGGCCACGGGCTGCCCTCTTCGTCCTCGGAGACGAGCGTGACAGAGCTGGGAGGGGGCCGCTCCCTGCAGGACCTGAGGCAGCTGGGCACGGACGACCCCGGGCTGCTCAAGGCCGATCAGGTACGAGGGCTCCTCCCTTAAGGGAAGTCACTGGCAAACTGACACTGGGAAGAAGTTACACTCCCACTGTCAACCCTGTAAGCCAAGTGTTGGAGGCCCAGATTTGAGGGGTCTACAGCACGGAGATCTGAAATGGCTTGGGCTCCTGCTGACCTGTCGTTCCCAATCAGTAACCAACAAGAGTGGCCTCTCACTGTTGATTCTGACCCGGGAGGGCCAGCCCAGCATGGGCACCTGGTGTTCATCATCCTGGAGAGTGGCTGGGTTGGCCTGGGGCCACTCCAGGAACCCAGTGGGCAGAGGCCCATCCCCTCGTGGAGGAGAAGGCACGGAGCAGGCTGGAGGCCGACACTCCCCGACCCCCTCTCCTCAGATGCGCATCTCTTTGACTCAACATCGGTGCCAAGGTGTGACAGGCATAGAAGGGAGCTGCTCCCTGCAGGACCTGAGACAGCGGGGCACGGACGACCCTGGGCTCCAGGCACAAGAGCTGCAGTAGTCTGGGCCCCCCGGGCTCTAGAGCGCGGGCTCGGTGGTCTGGGCCCCCCAGGCTCTAGAGCACAGGCTCGGTGGTCTGGGCCCCTAAAGCGTAGGCTCAGTAGCTGTGCCGCATGGGCTTAGTTGTTCCTTGGCGCGTGGGATCTTCCCGGATCAGGGATCAAACCCATGTCTCTTGCGCTGGCAGGCGGATTCTTTACAGGGAAGCCCCGCAAGTAATTATCGTTAGATGTGTTGGGTTCAAAGCTGTGTACTGCAACTCTTCTTGTGGTGTGGCTGTGAGGTGTGGCCTGCGGGGGAACCTGCAGCCGCACGCGCCGTCCCCAGGTGCCTCTGGACCTCTGTCCCGCCAAGGCACAGCAGCACTCACAGGGGTCAGGTGCCACGCTCAGCACTTCACAAATTCAACTCGTTTACTTATCTGGAAACAGAAAACACAAGCCAGGTGCTCCCATTTCATAGGAAGTGGAGACTCGGACACTTCGTTGGCTTCACCGGGTCACGTAGCAGGTGGGGCCAGGGTGGCCCCAGGGTCCCCTCTCTCAAACTTCAGTGCTGTCTGTCCTGCCTTGAGAGCAAAACATTGCGCTTACTTGCTTTAAGACAGCAGGCCCTTTCTGCGGTTTTCTGTGTGTTTGTCCTTTCTTCCGTGCCTTCGGCTGCCAAGGTCTGCGTCTGGCGCTGGGACGCTGCAGTGCCTGTGACGGGCAGTCCTGGGTCTCAGAGTCTGAGTCAGACAGTGTGCAGATCCTCCCAGTGGAGCAGGACTTGGGCGCTGGTGATGAGCATAGGGTGGAGAGGGGGTGGCCACAGGGCCCCCACCCACCCCGGCATTAGCCAGGCAGCTCTGGCCTGCGCGATTGGGCTTCTCGGGCAGAGTTTTAGATAGTCCTTGGTGAGAGGGCCCCTAGCACTGTGAGGACCTGGCCTGCCTTCACCCATCCCAGCCGTCTGAAAGCCACATTTGGTGGGTTTCGAGGGTGTAGCTAAGGCATGTCCTGGGAGCAGGGCCAGCTGAGAAGAATTGGGCATCATGCTCCATGGAGCAGTGAATGTCCTTGTGTGGGTAATCGTGCAAATACATGGGTTTCTTTTGCAGTCTTGGGAAACTTTTAAAGTACACGCTTTATTCAGCTTTGCTTTTTGAAAGACTCCTCGGAGCTAAACCTTAGTCTCCAAACTCCAGTCAGGTGGTGTCCTGGCCAGGTGTCCATCAACCACAGGGTGGGCCGCCTGTTTGGTGACTGGAGCAGAACTCAAAACCATACCGTGAGAAAACAAAGGTGGTGGCAGTGCCGTTTCTCCTGTAATGATTAGACGCACAGAGACCAGGCTGCGTTCAAGTGGGAAGTGAGGCATACCTGTGGAAGGACAGCGTGAGCCCCGGGTTAGGGGAGAGGTTTCAGTATCTACGAGAAAGTGTTTATCCAGGCGTGTGTTGGGGTCCTTGCAGGGACAGCAGCTCCCATCTCAGTGTTTCTGTTAGAGCTGGTCCAGAGACAGCGGGGCTGGTCTCCGCATGGCTGCTTAGAGGGCCTTTCACAGACACACACTCACGCGTACACAGCCCTTTCAGTTCCGCAACTTTAATGCTGGCGCACTTCTCGTATTGCCGGGTGTGGGGCCCATGCAGCTGTGTCTTCTGTCGCCGACTCAGCAGGCTCTGTCTCGTCAGTTTGCAGAAAGCTGGATGGGCTACTCCGGGCCCGGCCACGGCATCCTCAGCTTGGCAGTCTCTGAGAAGTACCTCTGGTGCCTGGACTACAAAGGCGGCCTGTTCTGCAGCGCGTTGCCGGGCGCTGGGCTGCGCTGGCAGAAGTTCGAAGATGCCGTCCAGCAGGTGGCAGTCTCGCCCTCAGGTTCGCCCCCTCGCTCCCTGCGCCCGCCCCCCCCACCCCCACCCCACGCAGCCACCCAAGCACTCAGGACCATCCACTCAGCAGACCTTGGCCTTTCCTGCAGGTTTGAGGGCTTTTCACCATGGGACGTGGACTGCTTCATTTGACATCAACTAAAAATTGTGTAAATGCAGTTCAGTTTTTAGTTTTTTTATTAATTGCAGTGATAACACATGAATATACTTTTGTTAAGTTGTGCAAATAGCTTGACTTTTGAGGGTTTTTTTTTTTTAAGAAATATTAACATACAAATTTCTCATAAGAATAAATGTGTTCGTGTTTCTTAGTGTTGCTTTAAGGCAACTGAACTAATGAAGATGGGCCCTTGGATATGTTGGATAAATTTGAAATATTTGGTTTCTTTCTTAGAAATTATTTTTTAACAAGCTACATACATCTTTGGGTGAACAAGCTACTCCTGGGCTGTGAAAAGGAAATGCATTCAGTCCTTCAAGCCGTGATCAGGCCGTTGTCAGTGGGCTGGGACAGACACTTCCTGGATGAGGGTCTACCCCCGCCCCCATCTATACAGAATCTTGTGTCTGTCAAAATGTTGGCCGCTTTACCTATTTGGGGAGGGGAATAGAACAAAAGTCTGTATGTGTATTTGCCTGGTTGTAGCTGGTTTGTTTGGAGAAGGCGATGGCACCCACTCCAGTGCTCTTGCTGGAAAATCCCATGGACGGAGGAGCCTGGTGGGCTGCAGTCCATGGGGTCGCTAAGAGTCGGACACGACTGAGCGACTTCACTTTCACTTTTCACTTTCATGCATTGGAGAAGGAAATGGCAGCCCACTCCAGTGTTCTTGCCTGGAGAATCCCAGGGACGGGGGAGCCTGGTGGGCTGCCATCCATGGGGTCGCACAGAGTCGGACACGACTGAAGCGACTTCGCAGTGGCAGTAGCAGCTAGTTTGTTAGCGCATCAGAATGGAAGGCAGACAAAACTGAGCCTGTGACGTCTGTTAGAGACTCCCTCTGACTCTCCTGGCCTTTGTCACTATGTAAACTACTAGTTTGTTCAGGGTTTTCTTCCATCTTTTGCCTGTTTGAAAAATATTTTTCCTTAGAGACTAAACACTCTGTTCCATTAGCTGACTTTATATAGTTGTGCACTTTAACCCTTTCCCTCTCATTTACCTTTGGGTTCATCTCCCCAGCCGGTTATAAACGTTGGTTCTTTTCTGATTCTGTGAATTACTTTGTGTCTGCACACCATTCAGTCCCTCACCGCTCCAGTGGGAGCTCTGTCTCCTCCAGGTTGGTGCTCTGGCTGAGCTGTCCTACAGGGCCCCGACCAGGGTGGGCACTCGGGGCTGCGGGCTGGGCCAGCCTCCTCTCCCCCGTCTGCGCCTCGTTCAGACCCTCTGTCCAGCCTGTGCGCTCTTGGTGACGCTGGTGGTTTGTTACACCTTGCCTCCGTCTCCATAGACAGGCTTCCTGTCTGCCTTTCCTCCTTCCCTCCCCGTCTTCTGTTTAGTAGAACCCTTTTCTAAGTGGAAAAAGGGACAGCCCAGCTCAGATGCTCCCTTTTCCTGCACCGTATCCTTTTGGCTGGTCCAGAATTCACCCTGTCCCTCCAGGTCCCGTCAGGTGCTCTCTTTCCTGGGACATGCACTGTGCCTCAGGATGGCCATCCGGGTCCTCTCCCGGCACACTTGGTGGCGCTGCCCCCTCCCACGTGGTGCGGGCCCCTGACGCCCGCCCTGTGAGCTGTGTCCTTGAGGCGGTCTCCCCTCCTGCCTTCCTGATGGCCTGCGTGCTGCCAGTGATCCCCTTTCACACGTGAGGCGGCTGAGGGACTCACGCCTCAGCACTGCCCTTCCCCGGCCGGCGTAGCAGCAAAGGGGGAGCGTTGGAGAAATCGCTTGCCCGCAGCGCCCAGAAGGGAGCTTAGCAGGTAAGAGTTCTCGGTGTCCATTGGCCCGTGGATAGAATCTTTCTTTCCATAGGCGCCCTTCTCTGGAAGATTGAACAGAAGTCTAACCGAGCCTTCGCATGCGGAAAAGTGACCATCAAGGGGAAACGGCACTGGTACGAGGCTCTGCCCCAGGCGGTGTTCGTGGCCCTGAGCGACGACACGGCCTGGATCATCAGGACCAACGGGGACCTGTACCTGCAGACAGGTGGCTGCCCCCTGGGTGACTGCACTTTGGTGGCGATGTGCTTGGAGGCGGTGACGGAGGGGCTGGATGTGAATCTTAAGTTAAAACATTTCCGGAAAGAGAGTATTTGCCATTGAAATCTATTAGCAGCTTTCTGCTATTCACTCACATTCAGCCCAGGACATATTTACGGCAGGAATTAATAAAATTATTTTGAATCTTGTAGGGCTAACTATTGCATGTCCCGTTTCCTGTGGTATCAAATCTGAAGAGGAAAGAGTAACAAAGAAATGACATTAGAATCATTTTTCCCTTTAACTCATGACTGAGTTTTTTCAGCCCGGTCAAAGCCCTGCTTCCATATCCTTATTTACACATGGGTCAGGAAAAAACAATGAGAAATAATCTGCTCCAAATAGCAGTTTATCTTGTCCTAGGAAACTGCCCTGAGGGGAACCTTTAGCTGTTGGAAGAGACTCAGTGGGACTTGTTTATTAAAAATAAACTGTAATGAGAGTCAGTGTTTATGTACTGTCAGCAAAATGGGATATGGGTTTCCAAAAGCAACATGATTTAGCAGTACCTGGAAATGAGTACAGGGCAGGAGCTCTTTTTCACTTGTCAAGGGGCCCTGTTGAATTTACATAAAGATCAGTCTTTTGACCATTTAATACTGCTGCTTCTAAGAGGATGTTTCCATCTCTGTTGGAAACGGTCAGCCAGGGACAGCTCTGAGACTGGAAGCCCTCCGCACCTGGCTTGCTCTCGGGTGTGGGGTGCCAGCGTAACAGCAGCTCCTGCCTCAGCCTGGAGGGAAGCCCTGCCAGCTTTGGGCCCGTGTGCCCGCCAGTCTCTCCAGCCTGTTCTCTTGGCTTCCTTGAAAGTGAAAAATAGCTGGGAAGACAGGCACGTCCAACTTCCAGAGGCATCTGAATATCATTCCTGCTGGGGAAAGAGGGCACTCTGGCCTGGGGATGAGGAGGGCCTTAGAAATCACCTGGGCAGTGATTTCAGCCCAACTCAGACCCACCCAGACCTATGGGGTTAGAGGCTCCAGGTTTGGCCTGAGGATTAGTAATGTAAGAAGTCCTGTAGGTGATTCCCACCGTGTTGAGTCTGAGGAAAGAAATGCAGCCCAAGGACTATGATACCGAGGGCCACTCGAGTGATGAGTAGGGACACGTTGGGGAGTGCAGAGGCCCAACCGCAGGCCAGGGAGGCAGGTACGGGCTTTAGGTAGCAGCTGCTCTGCCAGTTCCCTTAGGAGTGGCCTCAGAGCTCCTGAGACAGGACTTGCAGAGTCTCCAAGGGCCGTGGCCACTGAGGGCAGAGGGCGTCTCTGCGCACCGGCTCCTCTGGGCCAGGGCCCTCCTGGCTCGGGTCTGGCTGCTCTCCTATGCTGGGCTTTCGTGTTCTTTCAGAACTTATTTAGCTACTTGGGGACACTAGAAGGTCCTGAATTGTTGTTATTCCAGTTTCCAAAGAGCATCCAAAAACACTTCAGATGGACGTTATATTTAAGCACAATTTAACCATCTTAGGTTGACTAAACCTTAAAAAGAGAAAACATTTACTATGAAAGGAAAGGCTATAATAACAGAATACCAAAAAAGAAAAATAAGCCAGCAACAGGATGAGAATGGGGAGTGAAATCCTGAAGGTGTGTCTCTGGGGTCTTTCCGCCCTCCCCGGCAGGTCTCAGTGTGGATCGCCCCTGCGCTAGAGCCGTGAAGGTCGACTGTCCGTTCCCGCTGTCCCAGGTCACTGCCCGCAACAGCGTGGTGTGGGCGCTGACGGAGCAGCGAGCCCTTCTGTACCGGGAGGGAGTGAGCAGCTTCTGCCCCGAGGGGGAGCTCTGGAAGTGTGACATCGTCAGGTATGCGCGTAGGGGCAGACACTGTCTGTGTCCTCCTTGTCCCTGTCTCGTCTTTGTCAGCTTGATGCCCCTTAAGGGACCCATGTGAGCCTCTCCCAGGCAGAGGTGGTTCCCTGAAGGTTTCCAAGGTCGTGGTGTTCTCTGGGATTGTCAGAGTCAATGCTAGCAGCCTGGCCTTGAAGGCACCCTTTGCCTCCCTCTGACTGGTAGGCTGGACGTTGGGTCAGAGTTCAGTTTTAAAAATGCTTCTACCCTTGAGCAGCATTTGTGTGTGACCTTGAGCCCCACATGTTCACAGTTCTCTCGTGGTGGTCTTTCTGCAGAACTGCCCAGCAGCAGAAAGTTTCTGTTTAGAGTCTCAGATGACTAAGCCAAATATTTTCATTTATTATCCTCCTTGTCAGCTGAAATTATCCATGAATTACA
Source organism: Oryx dammah (assembly GCF_014754425.2). NCBI lineage: Eukaryota > Metazoa > Chordata > Mammalia > Artiodactyla > Bovidae > Oryx > Oryx dammah. Next base: position 2,766,474 of record NW_024070200.1, on the reverse strand, counting down.
GTTTATTTGGTTGCTTTCTACCAGTCAAATTTTTCCTTGAATTATTGTCAGGTCATTTTTCTAGCGTGAAATTATCAGTAGTCCTTAGAAAAGTTAGGATAGTCTTGGTTTGAGTTTAGCATCCCGGGAAACTTGAGTGAGCTCCTGTTGAGAGCCGGGGGCAGTGCTGGGCTGAGAGTGTGAACGTGACCTGCCCTGGCCTCACAGAGCTCCCGTCTGGGGGAACCACTGCCTGTTGGTGTAGATGGTCCTGAGCTGGACCACGGGGTCCAGCCTCACGGGGTGCCCCGGCTCCCCTGCAGAGGTCAGGGAGGCGCTGTGCTTGGGGGACCGCAGCTAATCCCTGACGCTGGCGGGGACGTCACTGGATGGCAGAGGGAGGGTGTTGTCCACTGAGAGGGCGGGTCTGCCAGGCTGCCGCTGCCCTGCACAGCCTGGCACTGGCAGGTTCTGTTCACTTAATTGGTGGAGGCAGGGGTGGGGCGCTGGACCACACGGCCTGGTATCCCTCACGCGCCTGTGCTTCTTCCCGGGCCGTTTTCTCTAAGGAGTGTTCCCCACTGTCCTGGGCCTGCAGCGTGTCCCTCAGGTCCCACCACACGTCTGAACGGTGCATACTGCACAGCCATTGAACTCTGAACTCAAGCTTCCTTCCTTGGGACTTTCGGGTGGGGCTCATCTCTTGTCCCACACCAAGCCCCCCCCAGACACTTGATGTCAGTGTCCCAGACACGCTGGGGGCCAAGAACCTGAGTGCTGACACCACGCCGTTGTCCTTGTTTTCAGTGAGCGGCAGGCTTTGGAGCCCGTCTGTATAACCCTCGGGGACCAGCAGAGCCTTTGGGCCCTGGACATCCGAGGAAACCTGTGGTTCCGGACTGGCATCGTTTCCAAGAAGCCCCAAGGAGACGACGACCACTGGTGGCAAGTAGGTGTTCAGCTCCAGGGTCCGCGCCAGGGCACCTCCCACGCAGTGCCCCTCCCTTTTCTTACGGAGTTCGGGGAGCTTGGGTTAAACCAAGTGTTCACTTTTGCTGTTTGATGAGTTGTACGTGCTCAGTTGTGTCTGACTCTTTGCAGCCCTGTGAACTCCATGAAATTCTCCAGGCAAGAATACTGGAGTGGGTTTCCACTTCCTTCTCCAGGGGGCATTCTTGACCCAGGGATCGAACCCACATCTCCTGCACTGCAGGCAGAGTCTTTACCCCTGAGTCACCATTTGAGCACATTAGGAATATCAGGGCTTTTATCATAGAAAGTGACTTGGAAAGCTCTTGTTGCCTAAATATGCAGGCTTTGTTTATTCATTTTAAATTTTGGTGTTATTTAGAAATTTGATATTATATGCTAAATAAACCTAGTGACATCCATTTGAAGACCTAGGTAATACTAATATTTAACTCTGAAAGTATGTACTAAGAAAAGAGATTAGATAATAGGTGTGAGAAACCCAACCCACAATTAAAACTCACTATCCCTGCTTGTACAGAAGGCCTGTAAGTAAATGGTATTTCAACAAAGAAAAGGAGAATTTTCCCGGAAAAGTAAACACTGACAAATAGTATGGTATAATTAAGCTCTCTTTACCCCTCTGGCAACATTCAGCGTAAACGTGTCGCCCGCAGTCCCCAGCATGGCGGGTGGGGTCATGCTGGCATTCATGGCGTGGGGCGTGCAGCGGCTCTTCCTGTGCGGGCCCCACTGGGTCAGGCGCTGTCCCTCAGGCCTGCCTCGTCGAGGGCAGGTCTTCCATCGGCCGCTCTTAGGTCTTTCAGATGAGCATGTGGAAAAGGGAGTTGTGTTTGCTCTGTGACTCTAATATGCCAGGTGCTATTGGAAAAGTTATACAAATGATTCAGAAATACTCTGTGTATTTGTAACTGTATCATATGGTTTTACACACACACACACACACAAAATGTGTATATGTCCAAAATTCTGTGTTTAAGTAGCCTAAAGAAAGCTAGATACCATTTTGTCCTAGTATTCAGAACATTCTCTTCAAAGAGGTTTGACAGAGTCGTTCGTCTCCGGGGTCTTTGGGAGCAGAGCTGTGTTAGTCACGCAGGATTGATTCTCTGCAGTGCTCGAGTCAGTGTTATGTTTGGCCGTTAAACCGTTCTTTCATTTTTAACTTGCATCCTACTTATCGGCCAGGCCTGGGTGCTAGGACTGAACGTGTCCCAGGCTTTCCGTGTGGCCTGGCACCGTACCCCACAAGGAAGGGCAGTGGTCCCCAGGCTCTGCTAGCCTCCTGTGGACTCTGGTAGAGTCTGCCCGGCCAAGCTGGCATGCGCTCTGCCCATAAGAGAGAAAGAGGCCACAGGCTCTGCAGCTAACGAACACCATTTGCTTGAACCTCAGTGCAAACAGTAACTCACAGGCAGCCCGAGTTCCATCGCCGTGAGGAAGGGCTGTGTGCACACACAGGTGAGTGCTGATTTCATAGCTGCTCCTGTGCACACACACGGGTGCAGCGCTGATCTGATAGCTGCTCCTGTGCGCACGGGTGCAGCGCTGATTTCATAGCTGCTCCTGTTGCATTTGTTTTGTTTATCACACGTGAGATTCCCTGTCGGGAGTGATTTCTCGTCACTCAGCATTTTGTTGTGCATGACCTCGGAGTGTGGCCTGCAGCACAAGGCCGTCCTCAGAGTGGGGCCGTGACATTCTCTGTAATTAAATCCACCAGGGTGAACAGAGAGCTTTCCAGCAACCAGAGCTGCCCAGCAAGGAGAGGTTTCCTTAGACAGCCTGGAGAAAGGCCTCTTTCGGGAAAGTGAGAGAAGCGCGTCTGGAACCTGAGCCCGGCTGTGCTCCGCACGTGCAGGACAGGTCCAGTCTGTGCTGCTGCTCCGGCGTAGTCACTAGCGGTGCCGGTGAGGTCAGGGCCTCCTGGTGGCTCAGGTGGGAGCGCCTGTGCCTGCAGAGCAGGAGACGGGGTTCAGCCCCTGGGTTGGGAAGGCCCCGAGAGGCGCGGCGCCCACGCCAGCATTCTCCTGGTTGTGCCGGGTCTTCAGTGCCGCACTGGCTTTTCTCCTGCTGCAGAGAGCAGGTTTCTCAGCGCACTGGCTTCTCTCATCGTGGAGCGCGGGCTCTCGGCATGCAGGCCTCAGTGGTCGCGGCTCCCAGGCTCCAGAGCACGGGCTCAGTAGCTGTGGCGCACAGGCCCAGCTGGCTCTGAGGCATGCAGGTTCTTCCCGGATCAGGACTCAAAACCAGGCTTCCAGCATTGAGAGGCTGATTCTTTACCACTGAGCCCCCAGGGAAGCCCCCACCCCAGAGTTCTTGCTTGAAGAATCCTGTGGACAGAGGAGCCTGGCGGGCTACAGTCCATGGGGTTACAGAGTCGAACACCACTGAGTGACTCACACGCTTACTTTCCTGTTAGGTCACAAATTGCTCCGTCACTCTACCTACACTACCTTTTCAAAAATCAGGTTATGACTCTAAGTACTATACCGGTAGTCCTTCGGAAATTTCTAAATTTCAGAACAAAAGAATTCTTTCTCACTGATTTAGAATAAAAGACTTCCGGGGTGCAGCGGGGTAGTATTTAGTCGTAAAAGGAATACATGCTCGTAAGAGGTGCATGCAGTAGAAAAGTATGTAAACTAAAAGCAGATGTTAGCATCCCCCGGAAACGACCCCTTGGAGGTAATTGCACTCAGCGGGGGGGCTGTCCCCACACCTGTCCCCAGTCCTCACAGAGCGCGCGTGCAGGTGGGGCGGGGCCTTAGCTCTCGGGCCGCGCGCATACAGAAGGCGCTTGTGACTGCACTGAAAGCAGGACGCCTGCCTGCCTCCCTCCAGGTGAGCGTCACAGACTACGTGGTGTTCGACCAGTGCAGCCTGTTCCAGACCGTCATCCGTGCCACGCATTCGGTGGCCACGGCGGCCCAGGTACCCGTGGAGAAGGTGGCGGACAGGCTCCGCACGGCGTTCTGGTCCCAGCAGCTGCAGTGCCAGCCGAGCCTGCTGGGCGTCAACAACAGTGGCGTCTGGATCTCCTCGGGCAAGAACGAATTCCACGTCGCTCGAGGGAGTCTCATCGGTGGGTGAATTACTTCGGTCAGCTTGATGGGCAGCTCCACTTAGAATCAGCTTTTAGAGTACGGCTTTAAGATCTCCACTTGAAAAGATCGTTTAGTGCCAATGGTATGAGGTGTGTGATGGAGGCGTTCTCTGTGTTCTTGATCAGTGTCCTCTTTTCTGTCTGTCGTTCCTACAACTTGGACACCAGTGTCTACCTGGTGTGTCGTCAGTTTCCACTAGGGATATCGTAGGATATAAGGAGAGCACGTGGAGCTTGTTTTTATGTCAGCAGTTTCCATTTACATGAAAAACTCCTCCCGTACTTAGAGTCTAATGAGAGAATAGTCTGTTTCCAAGAGGGAAAATTACTGCCCTGTGGGAGATGCGAGGCTGGGGCGAGATCTGTAAACGTAGGCATAAGTGCTCACGTGCCAGCTGAGCCTTCGTTTCTGTGAGTGAGCCCTGCTCAGTGGGTCTCCTCCAGCTCGTCTCCCCTGGGTGGCCTCCCCCAACCCTAGGCAGGACTGCAGCTCTGCCCGTTGGGCTGGCTCTCGCAGTGCTGGCTTGGGTCTCCAACGTTAAGGGCCCTCTAGAACCCCTCTTCTGTGAGGGGTTTTGAAGACCAATTGAGGCCTAGAACTGAAGTTCTGAAGCATTCTGAAGTTCTTCTTTCTTTAACACACTCTTCCCTTATTCTTTCCAGGCACTTACTGGAATCATGTTGTTCCCCGGGGGACTGCCTCTGCCACAAAGTGGGCCTTCGTGTTGGCATCCACTGCCCCCACCAAGGAAGGTGGGTTGGGGTGCCATTGAATGGTTAAATCCATGGTCTGACGTGGTCGAGTTGGGGTGGGAGCCTGGCCGTGGTGGTGTCATGGGCGAGGGTCCCCGAAGCTGGACAGGAGAGAAGGGCCTGGTGTGGGGTGCTTAGGGAGTCTGGAGGCGAGGCTCCTCCTGACGGCCGGGCGCTTCCAGTGTGGCTGCTGAGGCTGGCAGCTGGTACTCCAGCAGCACGTCTCGGGGCCATAACACAGGACAATCGGCACCAGGCTTGTCCGGGCGCCAGGCCATTTCCCCTGTGATCCTCGTTTATAGACCCTGCTGGCCTCAGACCCATTGTCCCCCTGGCAGGCACGCCTCCCAACTCCGCTCAGAACTCAGAGCCCCTCCTGCAGCTCAGGGCAGTCAGGTGGCCCTGCTGGTGGCCAAAGCATCCGCCCAGGATGGTGCTGAGTCCAACGAGACGATGCCATGAGTCTGTGGTTCAGAGGGAGCGGCCGGCGAGGTCCAGCCTGTAGCCGCCAGAATGTGGAGGACTCGGTCAGTGCAACAGAACCCTCCCTCGCCAGACGGTCTGACCGCAGTGCCGAGGGAGAGAACTCTGAACACCACAGGTGTCCTGAATGTGGCCACAAAACTGACTTGACAGGAGGCCCCTCCTGCCCTCATCTATCCTGCAGGTCATGACTGGACACACTGCATTAGAGAAACATCGCTGCACTGCCTGGGTTGGGGGTGGCGGGGTGGAGGGTTGCCAACTGACTCCTCAGAGCTGTTACTTAAATATCTGGCATGGCCATGACCTTATGTTTTCAAAATCCCCCAAAAAATTTAATTTTAAACTGTATCTGGCCCCAGGTTTTAGATAATCTGACTGAGATTGTAAAACTTCTCTAAATGTGGTTTGCATTTTAAAGTGAATTGAGCCTCAAGGACTCTGAATAAATGGAGAGAATGAAAGCGTGTAATTTGAGGGTGAGGAAAGGGAGAAGAGGCTTCCTGGCGTTCTTGGCCTCCTCCAGCACCCTCACCCCGCCACCCTCCTGTCACCCGGGCAGAGGCTCCTCGGTGGTGTACTACCAAGGAGTTGCTAAGCTTGCTTCCTCAGGACCCTGGCCAGCACACCACGATGAAGGCTTCCCAGTTCATTATAGAACATCCAAGGTCTAGGCCGCTAAGCCAGTGATGTGGGCTTCCAAGGTCTGACTTCTTTTGTTTCTTCCGAGTGTGTCGGGCTGGTTTCCTGTTTACTGGCTGCTCCTGCCCCGCGGTGGGGAGCGAGGATGGGTGCCAAGCCGGGGCCTCATGGTGATGCTGTGACCTCTCTGCAGGAAGCTCGCTGTGGCTGTGCCAGAGCAGTAAGGACCTGTGCCGTGTGAGTGCCCAGCACGCCCAGTCCCGCCCGTCCACCGTGCAGCTGCCCCCTGACGCTGAGATGAGGGCCTACGCCGCCTGCCAAGACGCCCTGTGGGCGCTGGACAGCCTCGGCCAGGTGTTCATCCGGACGCTGTCCGCCAGCTGCCCCACGGGCATGCACTGGGCCCGGCTGGATCTCTCCCAGCTAGGTAGGCCACCTACACTGCCGCGCCCGCCCGCCTTCAGCCGCATGGAGACGGGAGGCTTGACCTCCCTCCCGGGGTCCCTGTGTTCAACTGCGTGACTTCATGGAGGCCGCTCACTAGACTGCAGGAGGCTGATTAGCCACTCTTGCGGGTTAACGGGCCTCCTAAGAGTCTCGTGAGGAGCCTCCCCTCCCCACCCTCTCCAGGTTGCAGGGTTCAGAACCCAGGAGGAGCACGTCCCGGAGAGGGGCCGGGAGAGCTGCTCCAGCCCATCCTGCGGTTCGGCTGCCTCTGCTGCTCGGTGCCCGTCTGGTCTGGGCGCCGGGGCCGGGTGCCGGGGCTGGGACAGCCCTCCTCCCCCCACTGCCCGGGGTGTGCGGATCCCCATATGCTCTGAGTGTCCCCGCCAGGGCTGCAGGGAAGCCAAGCAGCCTGATGCTGCTTATAAGTAATTCATTCCCATTCTGGGAAATAAGAGAGTGAGCCGAACCTTCAGGTCATTCTCCAGACAGAGTCAGGCATGGCTGTCAGGAGGCGAGGCTCCCCCAGCCACTCCAGGGCCCGTGTGAGCCTTAGGAATACTTCTCGGCTGGATGGGTTCCCACCTGGTGAACTGACAACCGCTATTCTGTTAGGCAATAGAATTGAATTTTACAACCATTTAACGTTTGAGAATTCAACCACATGTTCTCATTTAACAAATAAAAAAGAAGGATGAGGAAGCGAGAAAGGAGGACGGGGCATTGTCCGCCTCCCGCCGCGGCAGCCTCACTGCGCCTCCAGCCAGCGGCCTCTCGCCATCCCACAATGCGCAGGAGCTCCGTCGTCCTTTGGTCCCATGAGGCCCCCAAGTGTAATCAGCTTAGCTAGAGAAGCAGGTTGGTTCTCAACTAAAGAAGCAAGCTTTGTTCCAAAGCTAGGAATTCTCCAGGGTCTTTTAGATTATTTATGCTTTTGGCATCTCCTTGTTTTGAACCTAAGCCCCGCACCAGGGCGGGTCACGGTCCAGCCAGCAGAGCGCTCGCCCGCCGCCACCCCCGGGAGGACCGGAGCGGCCGTGCTGGCTGTGCTCCTGCCTGCGCTATGGGGCACCCTCCTGCCTTCCCTGGGACACTTTGGTTGGGTCAGACTCTGCTGGCCTGAGCCGTTTTCCATCAGCCCCAGCCAGGCCAGCTTGGGAATTTCTGGAGATACAAAGGTGAGCACGAGGTTTCTGTCCTTGCTACAGTCTTGAGAGCAGTGGGAGGCTGCACCCTCGCCCCGTCTGAATCAGAAGCAGCGCTCGTCTTTGTAGAGAGGCTGCTGTGAGCGCAGCATGAGCAGTTGTCAAGCCTGGCTCCACTGTGGAACCAGCCCTGCCGGGCCTCCCACCTAGTTCCATCCAGTCTTCCCACGGTGGCACACTGGCTGGCATGTCACAGGTCTTGGAGCTGCCCATCTGGGTTTCCCTGGAGTTGGTGGCCATTCCTTCGAGGGAAGAAACTCAGCTTGGTGGCGGGGGTTGAGTTTCAGTTCAAAGAGTGGGAGCCCACTGCCAAGACCATCCTGAGTTCAGGCTGCACTTCTTTCCCAGCCTGCAGAGGGCAGGGGCTTACGGAGCTGCCCTGCCTCTTGTCAGCAGAAGCATCTGGAATCCAGCCAGGGCTGGAATGGGTCACAGACGGCACATGCAGGTGGGCAAGCCAAGACACAGGGGCTCACAGCAGCAGGAGCCGTGCTGGTCATGCGCGGGGCTGGGCCCTGCGCGAGCTTCTGGGTCACCTTGAAGCCTCTGCTCCCACCTTTGTAATAGTAACAGCAGTCCCCCCACCAGATGGAGGCTGCAAGGAAGCATCCTGTGTGAATGCTCGCTCTCTCAGGCAGGGGCGACGGCTGCTGGGGAATGTGGGGTGGGGGGCGTGATTCCAGGAAGCTCCACTTTTTTGGTCTTTATCCTGCCTGAGCTCTGAGTTTATTTACCTGAGTTACTGGCTGATGCTGAAATGACAGATGAAGACCTTTTCACCGTCTTCTGAACATCTTTGAGGAAGGCAGCAGCATGTTTAGAGTTGGGAAGCGGGGGGTTGTATAGGGAGCTGCGAGGGGTGCTGGGCCAGGGTCGGGGTGGTAAAGGCCGCTTGGGCTGCCAGCTCCTCTGTCGTTGGGCTCTCTGCAGGGCTGGGCTGTGGAGCCTGTGGGACAGCGAGGTTTCAATCAGGGTTTCCAGAATTGTTATTTAGAGTGGGAGACGCAGATTCTGAGATCAGGTGTGTGCTCCCTGCCCAGACCCTTGTCTGCGTGTCCGTGGCAGACGCTTGTCAGGCGGCTCTGCTGAACAGCAGTGAGCGGCGTGTGGTAATGCAGAGGCCGTGGGTGCTGCCTGGCTTCCACACCTGGGCTGGCCTGGGATGCTCCACTGTTGTTTTAAAAGCTGGCTGTGGAGGTGCTCACGGTAGGAACAGGAGGCACAGCTTTGCAAGCCCGTGGTTCTGCCTGTGAGGATTCTGTTCAGCAGCAGCTTCTCTTTCCCAAATGCACTTTTTTTTTTTTGGTAGTCATCCTATGGTATTACATTAGCTTCAGATGTACAATATAGTGATTCAATATCTTTTTATAGTTTCAGTTCAGTCTCTCAGTTGTGTCTGACTCTTTGCGACCCCATGAACCGCAGCACGCCATGCCTCCCTGTCCAACACCAATTCGCGGAGTCCACCCAAACCCATGTCCACTGAGTTGGTGATGCCATCCAACCATCTCATCCTCTGTCATCCCCTTCTCCTCCTGCCCTCAATCTTTCCCAACATCAGGGTCTTTTCAGTTACACAGCATACAAAGTTGTTATCAGCTATAAAATACTGACTGTATTCCCCATGTTGCACATCACATCTTTAGTCAGTTTGTTTTATAATCCTCTTCGCCTGTTTTGCCCCCCCCGACCCCACCCCCACCTGTAACCACTAGTTTGTTTTCTGAATCTGTGAGTCTATTTCTGTGCTGTTACATTCGTGTTCTTATTTAGACTCCACATTTAAGGGCTTCCGTGATAGCTCAGTTGGTAAAGAATCCACCTGCATTGCAGCAGACTCCAGTTCGATTCCTGGGTCGGGAAGATCCCCTGGAGAAAGGGTAGGCTACCCACTCCAGTATTCTTGGGCTTCCCTTGTGGCTCAGCTGCTAAAGAATCTGCCTGCAATGCAGGAGACCTGGGTTTGGAAGATCCCCTGGAGAAGGGAAAGGCTGCCCACTCCAGTATTCCAGCCTGGAGAATTCGATGGTCTGTATATAGTCTATGGGGTCACAAAGAGTTGGACACGACTGAGTGACTTTCACTTTCCCTTGTGAGTGAACCACATGGTGTTCGTCTTCGGCTACCTCCCTAAGTGTGGCACTCCGCAGATCCAGCCACGCTGTTGCAGACGGCGAGGTTTCGTTCTTCCGTGGCCAATGCTCCGCAGTGTGGATGCACCACACCTTCATCCGTTCCTGTGCTGATGGATGCTCAGGTTGCTTCCATGTCTTGCTGTTGTGAATCGTGCTGCTGTGAACAGCTTGATGAGGTGCATATATCTTCCAAATTAGTGTTTTCATTTCTTTTTTTCAGATGAATGCCCAGGAGTGGAGTTGCTGGACCGTATGATGGCTCTGTTTCTAATTTTTGTGGAGTATCACTCTTTCCCACAGTGACTGTCCCAGTGTACATTCCCACCAACAGTGCACTAGAGTCCCCACTTGTCCACATTCTTGTCGACATTTGTTACCTCTTGTCTTTTTGATGGTAGCCATTCTCATTGGTGTGAGGGGGTGATACCTCACTGTGGCTCTGATTTGCATTTTCCTAATCATTACTGATGTTGAGCATCTTTTCTTGTGCCTGTTGACCATCTGTATGTCTTTGGAAAAATGTCTATTCAGGCCCTCTTCCCCTTTTTTAAGTTGGATTGTTTATCTGATTTTGAGTTGTATGAATAATTTATATAGTTTGGATATTACCTCCTTATCAAACATCATTTACAAACATCTCCCATTTAGTTATCGTCGTTGTACAGTCTCTAAGTTGTGTTCGACTCTTTGCGACCCCACAGACTGCAGCACAGCAGGCTACCCTGTCCTTCCCTATCTCCCAGAGCTTGCTCGAGGTCATACCCATTGAGTCAGCGATCCTATCTAACCATCTCATCCTCTGCTGCCTCCTCCTCCTTTTACCTTCAATCTTTCCCAGCGTTAGGGTCTTTTCTAATGAGTCAGCTCTTTGCATTAGGTGGCCAAAGTATCAGAGCTTCAGCTTTTGCATCAGTCCTTCCAGTGAACATTGAGGCTTGATTTCCTTTAGGATTGACTGGTTGGATCTCCTTGCAGTCCAAGGGACTCTCAAGAGTCTTCTCCAACACTACAGTTCAAAAGCATTAATTCTTCGGCTCTCAGACTTCTTTATGGTCCAACTGTCACATCCATACATGACTACTGGAAGAACTATGACTTTGACTATGCGAATCTTTGTCAGCAGAACGATCTCTCTTTTTATTATGCCATCTAGGTTTGGATTGCTCTCCTTCCCAGGAGTAAGCGTCTTTTAATTTCATGGCTGCAGTCACCATCCACAGTGATTTTAGAGCCCAAGAAAATAAAGTTTGTCACTGCTTCCTCTTTCTCCCCTTCAGTCAGTTCAGTTTAGTCACTCAGTCATGTCTGACTCTTTGTAGCCCCGTGGACTGCAACACGTCAGGCTTCCCTGTCCATCACCAACTCCAGGACCTTGCTCAAACTCATGTCCATCAGGTTGGCAGTGCCATCCAACCATCTCATTCTCTGTCGTCCCCTTCAGCTCCTCCTTTCAATCTTACCCAGCATCAGGGTCTTTTCCAATGAGTCAGTTCTTCACATCAGGTGGCCAAAGTATTGGAGTTTCAGCTTCACCATCAGTCCTTCCAATAAATATTCAGGACTGATTTCCTTTAGGATGGACTGGTTGGATCTCCTTGCTACCCAAGGGACTCTCAAGCGTCTTCTCCAACACCACAGTTCAAAAGCATCAGTTCTTTGGTGCTCAGCTTTCTTTATAGTCCAACTCTCATATCCATACATGACTACTATAAAAACCATAGCTTTGGCTAGACAGACCTTTGTTGGCAAAGTAATGTCTCTGCTTTTTAATATGCTGTCTAGGTTGGTCATAGCTTTTCTTCCAAGGAGCAAGTGTCTTTTAATTTCATGGCTGCAGTCACCATCTGCAGATATTGGAACCCCTCAAAATAAAGTTTGTCACTGTTTCCATTGTTTCCCCATCTATTTGCCATGAAGTGATGGGACCAGCTGCCATGATCTTAGTTTTTTGAATATTGAGTTTTAAGCCAGCTTTTTCACTCTCCTCTTTTACCTTTATCAGGAGGCTCTTTAATTCCCCTTCGCTTTCTACCATAAGGGTGGTGTCATTCTGCATATCTGAGGTTATTGATATTTCTCCTGGCAATCTTGATTCCAGCTTTTGCTTCATCCAGCCCAGCGTTTCTCATGATATACTCTGTGTATAAGTTAAATAAGCAGGGTGACAATATACAGCCTTGACGTATTCCTTTTCCTATTTTGCACCAGTCCATCGTTCCACGTCCTGTTCTAACTTTTGCTTCTTATCTTGCATACAGGTTTCTCAGGAAGCAGGTAAGGTGGTCTGGTATTCCCATCTGTAAGAATTTTCCACAGTTTGTTGTGATCCACACAGTCAAAGGCTTTAGTGTAGTCAATGAAGCAGAAGTAGATGTTTTTCTGAAATTCCTTTGCTTTCTCCATGTGGGTGTTGACAATTTGATCTCTGGTTCCCCTTTTCCAAACACAGCTTGTACATCTGGAAGTTCTCAGTTCACGTATCACTGAAGCCTAACTTGAAGGATTTTGAGCATAACCTTGGTAGCGTGTGATACGAGTGCAATTGTATGGTAGTTTGAACATTCTTCAGCATTGCTTCTTTTGGAATTGGAATGACAACTGACTTTTTCCAGTCCTGTGGCCACTGTTGAGTTTTTCAGATTTGCTGACATATTGAGTGCAGCACTTTTAACAGCATCCTTTTTTAGGATTTTAAATAGTTCAACTCGAATTCTATCACCTCCACCAGCTTTGTTCATAGTGCATACGTGTGTGTGTGCTAAGTCACTTCAGTCATTTCCGACCCTTTGTGACTCTCTAATCTGTAGCCCACCAGGCTCCTCTGTCCATGGGATTCTGCAAGCAAGAATACTGGAGTGGGTATTCTTGCCATGCCCTTCTCTAAGGGATAGTCCCGACCCAGGAATTGAACCCACATCTCTCAGGTCTCCAGCATTGGCAAGTGGGTTCTTTACCACTAGCTCTACCTGGGAAGCCCTTTGTTCATAGTAATGCTTCCTGAAGCCTACTTGACTTCACACTCCAGGATGTTGTTGCCTTTTCATTTCTGGCCGTTTCTGCTTCTCTGCTGGTCAGTGTGGTCAACAGTGTGTCTCTCCGTCTTCACCAGAAGGTCTCCTGGGCTGTCTTATCCTCCTCTCCTTCCCTCCACCACTGCCAGGGCCAGAGCTCCGCCCCTCCCGCACACACTCCTGCACACACTCCTGCATGGCCATCACTGCCTCTCAGCTCTGGGGTGCCCCACTCCCGCCACAGCTGCCTGAGTTCTCCTCCTAAAACTTGGCTCGGGACGCCACCTGTGCTTGACCTTAAATGGCTCCACAGGCCCTGGAGTCAAGTTCCAGTCTTGGGGTGACACCCGTACCCTGGCGGCCTGGCCAGCTCAGGCTGCCTTTTGAGGGCCTGGTGCAGTGGGGTTCCCAGTGCTGGCCATTGCTGTTACCGTGCCGGCCTCCCCTTTCTCCCTGTGGTCTAGAGCATCCACCCTGCGCTTGCCTTCCTCAGTCAGCACCCTGTTCCCACGCTGCCCCAGCACTCACTTCTTTCAGACCTTCGAGGAGCTTCCATTGGAGGTGGAGGGCCCCGCGCATGGCCATATCCACCCACAGCAGAAATTAGACTGTCAGGCAAGTTGTCATCATTTTGCAACTCCATTTCTAAGTAATTCTGGAATATGGGTTTTGATTCCTTGTTACTGATCATCACAAATAGAACTAGTAACAGGTACAAGATGTCTTCACCGTAATTCATTAGTGCAGCTCCACGTCGTCATCCGCTTGCCCAGGATGTGAGGTAGGAGATGCTGGCTTATCAGAGCTGTTCAGAGATGTGCTTTATTACCTGGTTCCCTTTCAGTCCTGGCCTCTTTACGGATGTTCTGACACTGAAAACAAAAAAACAGAAACCCATCTTCCCAGCGCTAGCAGTGTGATCCAGGCTACCTCGTGGCAGCTGTGACCATGGGCAGCACCAGGTCATTTAAAGTCTGGAACGTCACCGCCTCTCACAGTGTAAGCAGGTATTTCAGCTTTAAGAATGACTTTAGCAAAGTATCAAATCATGAACATGCTTTCTGTCTTTTCTGTCTTTCTTTTTCAAGATATAGCGTCCCTCTTTTCTGTCCTTGTACAAATTACTAAATCACTGCTTTGGGATTCGATTAAGAGAATTATTTTTCTCTCTTTAAGTTCAGGTATAGTTGATTTACAGTGTTGTGAGGTTTTTAATTAGTTTTTATTGGAGTATAGTTGATCCACAGTGTTGTGTTAGTTGCTACTAACAAATATAGCAAAGTAAGTCTAGCAAACAACTATAGCAAAGTAAATCAGTTATACATCTATCCACCCTTTTTTAGGTTCTATTCCCATATTACAATGTTAATTATTGCTATACAGCAAAGTGATTCAGTTATACATACACATATATATATTATTTTCCATCATGGTTTATCCATCATAGAATGTTGAATATTTATGAATATTAGAAAATTCCATCAGAGAATATTGACTGTTGTGCCCTGTGCTATATAGTAGAACCTTGTTATTATTCTACATGTAATAGCTTAGCATCTACCAACCCTAACCTCTGAATCCATCCCTCCCTTAACCCCAACCCCTTGGCAACCACCAGTCAGTTCTCTAGTCCCTGATTCTGTTTCTGTTTCATAGATAGGTTAATTTGTGTCAAGTTTTAGATTCCATGTATAAGTGAAATTATTATAGTATAATTACATGTACAAATTATTATATATATAGACAAAAATTATATGTCTTTCTCCTTCTGACTTCATTTAATATAATAATTTCTAGTTGCATCCATGTTGCTGCAAGTGGCCTTATTGGCGTTATCCCAGATCTTTATCCATTCATCATCGATGGACATTTAGGTTGCTTCCATGTCTTGGCTATTACGAATAGTGCTGCTGTGAAGATACAGGTGCCTGTATCTTTTGGAATTATACTTTTGTCCAGATATATCCCCAGGAGTGGGATCGCTAGATCATGTTACCTCTGTTTTTAGTTTTTAAGCAACCTCCATACTGTTCTCCACAGTGGCTGCACCAGCTGACGTTCCCACCGACAGTGCAAGAGGGCCCCTTTCTGCACACCCATCTCCAGTGTTTAAGTGTTTATTTTTTGCAGACTTGTTAGTGACAGCCATTCTGACTGCTGTGAGGTGGTGCCTCATTGTGGTTTCAGTTTGCGTTTCTTAGACTGAGAGACTTCTTCAGTTAAATGTTTAGCTGTTGAGCTCAGTTACAGAGCCTGAGCATGAAATATTATGATTTATGACAAGCCTAGTTTTTAGAAAACAGGTGCATCGCTTAGCAGATATTTAAGATGCTCATAACATTTCATGTCCCAGTACACATAAATATGCCTGTGTCAGGCACTAGAATGTTTAGCGAACTAACGCAATCTGTAATTGAATTCATCTGGTCACAGCATTTAATGAAGACATACTCAGTGTCAGTTCATGCCTTTAGGTAACAAACAGGACATATTATATAGTAATTTATGCAGAAAAGCAATTTTATAAATAGTGAAAACCAAATAAATGCCACCTTTTGTTCTAAATTATATGTTTAAAAAGTAGTCTTAAAGGGAAAATGTCTGATCTGTTGAATAAAGTAATTAAAACTTTTTTTTTTTCCATGGGAGCGAAAAGCAAAACAGGAGACAGGAAAATTACAGTGTGTCTGTGTTAGCTGGACTAGTGTCCTAGTTAACAAGCCCCGGATACCCGCGACTTAACACATGCCTGCTGCTCTCTGCTCCCACAAGGCTGGCTCTCGCCCCGGCGTCTCGCGGGTGGTGGCTGACTGAGCCCCTGCTGTGCACTGTGGCCACCGCAGCAGGGACCACTGAAGGGAAAGCCCTCTCGCCAGCTCATTTATGCTTCAGCTCAGGAGTGACGGACTACTTCCGCTCACAGCCCACTGTCTAGAACCTGGGGGGGGGCGGGGCTCTCAACTCCAGGGGCTGTGACAAGCCCTGGGGTGCTGGGGAGCTGTGTTTGGCGCCACCTGTCTGCACCCCATAGACCTGTGTCCCGGCAGCCCGGGAGACCCTCTGGGAGGTAGGCCACCACAGAAAGGCCCTCGACTAAATGTTTTCTCTTTTGACCTGTCTCTCCCGTTCAAAATAAGTTCATTTATACACAGGCTTTTACACTTGTTCTGGAAGACGCTGACCTTGTAATGTGAACTCTCTGTCTCACTAGGGGTGGAGCTCGCTGCTCACTCTGAGGTGCTGACCCAGGGTGTTTGTCACCATGGACCTTTCTTCACAGGAGTGGTTCCTAGTAGGGCAGGTTGACGATCCCAACATAGAATCATTTTAAGTTAACATTTTAAAGTGAGAGTTTGTTTCTCAGCTATTTCTGTAGTTTACTGCTGCAAGTAGTTTATTTGCTACAGGTCTTTTAATATGTAATGTTGGAGCCATGGGATGTCTGTTTTAACTCTGTAAAAGACTTTTAAAATACAGTTCGTTTTGGTGTAGAGAAATCATCATCTTTAGGAAATTTTTCCAGTAGTAACAGACTAATACTTTTAAGCTAAATGCATGTGGTGAGATTTTCCCATTGCAGGATCCATGCCTGTACGATCTGGTGATGACTTGGGCTGTCCTCTGACGCCAGTGACAACTGTGTGGGGTGGCCGAGAGCCTCCCGCCAGTGAGCCTAGCTGCACCACCTTCTTCCTGCTTTACGGTCAGAGTGACGCATCCTCTAACTTAGGCACCAGAAGCCAAACCGTTCAACCTGGAAAATGGGCAAAAGCCTTGATGGGTACTTCACAGAGGAAGTGCCCCCCATAAGCACATTAAAGGGTTCTCAGCATCACTTGTTATCAGGAACATGCAAATTAAAATGATGACAAGATGCCACTTTACTTCTACTAGCATGGCCAACATGAAAAGGTACCCAGAGTGGTTGCTGGTGAGGTGTGGGCTGCAGGTGGGTGTGTGAGATGGGGCACTGGCAGCCTCTTTGGAAGTTAAACATAGAAACGTCATAGCCCAGGGTCCCACTCCTATGTGTTATTCAGGAAAAACCACATGTTCACCCAAAAGTCTCCTCCAGGAATGACGACAGCAGCTTTGCTCCTAGTAGCACAGTGTGGAAGTGACCAAAGTGTCTGCCAGTAGGAGACACTAACTGTGGCTGTTACATGCACGGAATATTACTCAGCAGTGAGGAGGAGTGAATGGCTGCGTGTCCTGTCCAGAACATTACACTGAGTGCAGGAAGCTGGGCCAGGGGGAGTGCGGGCCTTGATCCTGCTCCCCTGGACATCTAGACCAGACTGACAACAGTGGCTGCCTCAGGGCAGAGGGTGTTGGCCAGAAGAGGCCTGAGGGAACTTTCTGGGTGATGAAAATGTTCCGTGACGGGGTAAGACATGGGTTACTCGGGTACATTCACTTGTCGGCAGTGATGATGCTGACCTTGTAAGATCTGTGCACTCAGCATGTGTGGAGCCCAAGGTCAGAGCAGCCAACGGAGGAGTTGGAATGCACCTTTGCCTCCTGGCTTAGCCACCTTCTCTCTGGGATCTTGGGCAGATCTCTTCATGTCCACGTCCTGATGGCCTCATGTGTGAGCTGGGGCAGTAATAACCGGGTATGGTTGTTATGAGGTTCAGTGACTGTTGGCTGTTGCTCTTTCTCCCAGATAAACTCTTAATCAAATATAATTTCTCTTTAAAGCCTCCTCCCACTTCTTTTCCTCTTAAAATTAGTTTAATAAACAAGGAGAAATGTAAAAAGGAAAATGAAGATTCCAGGAGGCTTCATTAGTCAATCGTAATTGGAAGGATTAATGCTGAAGCTGAAACTCCTAGTACTTAGGCCACCTGATGCAAAGAACTAACTCATTTGAAAAGACCCTGATGCTGGGAAAGATTGAGGGCAGGAGGAGAAGGGGACGACAGAGGAGGAGATGGTTGGATGGCATCACCAACTTGATGGACATGAGTTTGAGTGAACTCTGGGAGTTGGTGATGGACAGGGAAGCCTGGTGTGCTGCAGTCCATGGGGTCACAAAGAGTCAGACACGACTGAGCGACTAAACTGGACTGAATTCTGATTAGGATCAAGATTACGCAAAGAATGAATTCTCTCACCCCGGACCCAGAATTTGCTGCTAACGGTTGTGTATGTGATGAAGCTCATTGTGAGGCCCATGCTGATGTATTAACCCGTGCTTGGTGGCTCAGGGCGTGTGCTGATGGCGTCTTGACTCCTCTGTCTCTGGCGTGGCAGGGCTGCAGTGTGGCACCAGGCGGGTGGCCGGGCACCCGGAGGCCTTGGTGACTCTCATGCGCGATAATATTCTCCAGCCATAGAGTTCAGCTGCACACGCAGTGTCATTTCTTCCTTTGAAGAACAAAATCAAAGTTCATAGCTTACGTGAGCCGTGAGTCATCACACGAAAGTGGCTAGAACGTGTGCCTTCTCTCTGTTTATAGGAGCTGTGAAACTGACGAGCCTAGCCTGTGGAAACCAGCACGTCTGGGCTTGCGACTCCAGGGGTGGCGTTTACTTCCGCGTTGGCACCCAGCCGCTGAACCCCAGTCTGATGCTTCCGGCCTGGATAGCGATTGAGCCGCCTGTCCAGGTAAGCAGAGGTTGCCTGATCCCAGCTCCCCAGTTGGCCGGTGAGGTGCTGAGCTGGGGAGAGGCCGCACCTGCCGGCGAGGGCCTCCCAGCAAACAGGGCGGAGGCACGTATCCGGGCTCCGGGGGCTGAGTGTGCCCGGGGTCTGCACACGCTCATCCCCTGGCGTTCCAACTCGGAGTCTGGTGTTTGTGGAGTTTAGAGCTGAACAGGTTCACGATTATCTGAGCCAGGGTTGCTTTTTCTTTCTCAAAATTGTTTTGTTTCCTTTTAAAAATGAGCATCTTTTTTTAAAGCAAGTAATATCCAAAGGGAAGAGAGTAAAAGTCCCATAAAGATCTTGTGATGAGACAGCCTGTTATTGTGAGTGCCTTTTCTGTTTTGTTGAAGAAATTGTTTTTCCTTTTACAAAATAATTTATTTGCTGCATCAGGTCTTAAGTTGTGCATCACGCGAGGCCTGTCTCTGTGGCGCAGACTCTCTGGTTATCACGCGAGGCCTCTCTCTGTGGCGCAGACTCTCTGGTTGTCTCGCGAGGTCTGTCTCTGTGGCGCAGACTCTCTGGTTATCACGGGAGGCCTCTCTGTGGCGCAGACTCTC
>NW_024070200.1:2715982-2747506 GCF_014754425.2 Oryx dammah | reverse complement strand
CAGACTCTCTGGTTATCACGGGAGGCCTCTCTGTGGCGCAGACTCTCCAGTTGTGGTGCACATGCTGAGTTGCTCTGAGGCATGTGGGATCTTAGTTTCCCAACCACGGATTGAACACACGTCCCCTGCTTTGCAAGGGGGATTCTTAACCACTGGACGCCCAGGGGAGTCCCCAGAAAATATTTTTCTTATGCATCCCATCCCATCCCCAGCACCTGCCATATTTTAGTTTACCATGTATCCTAAATGTTTTTCGTTTGACTGTTCTACCACTCAACTCAAAAGCTGAAGTCTGCTCTTCGTACACTCTTTAGTTACCCTTAAATAGCTAGAGGCCCTGGTGACTATGCTAAGTGTACTTCTATTAAAACTTTTGCACGGAAGGTTGTGCTTTAATGAGTTATTTACTCCAGTGCTTTCTAGTCCCCGTTTGTGACTTTGTTGGGAAAAAAAACTGAAACCTCATGCACAGGGGCGGCAGGAGTGGCTGGCTGAACAGACACGTCAACGGAGGTGAGGAGCCCAGTGCCGGGCGGGTGCCGGTGCTGCTGGCCGCCTGCATTGGGGCACCTTAAACCCCTAGGGATGCGGCAACAGAGGTCAAGGGTGCACGGCTGAGGACCGCCTGTCCTGCCCAGGAGGCCTGGGACGCATGCTGGGAGCCTCTGCAGTCAGAGGCCCGTGCCGCGTTCTTCCAGGCCAGTGGCCACGGCCACAGGGAGGCTCCACACGGATTTTCCTCTCACAGGGTCATGGCGAGAGAGAGGGGAATCGTGTCTGAGTTTGAAGGTGCCGTGTGCACACCAGCCCCACGTTCCTCTGCACACGGAGCTGGCTGACAGCTGCCCTGTGCAGTCCACGCAGCACAGGGGAGGAGGTGTGGCTGGCCGGCCGTGTGGCGCTCTGCTAATGGGTGGCGAGGGTTTCTCTGCTGTTCTCAAACTCTCCTTAGACTAGCCGGCACCCTCTTGTTGTCTGACTCCTTTGGTAGTCATTGCTACCTCCTACCAGCTTTATCTTAAAGGGTTATAATTCACCCTTTACGGTATACAACTCAGTGCTTTTTAGTATATTTGCAAAGCTCTGCAACCATCCCTGCTCTCCAATCTAGAACTTTCTCACCTGGAAAGAAACCCCTGGCCCACCGGTAACCACTCCCCTTTCCTCTCAGAACCCTCACCCCGCGGCCCGGGCAGCCACCCGTCTCCTTTGCGTTTCTATGCACTTGCCTGGTCTGGATTTTCCTATTTCATGTAAATGGGATCTTCTCATTGGTGGTGTTTTTATCTGCCATCTTTCCCTTAGTGTCGTCTTTTCAGGGTTCAGCCACACTGTAGCACGAGTCAGTACTTCATTCCTTTAATGACTGAATAGTATTCCATTCCATTCCTTTCTACCAGGGCTTCCTGGTGGCTCAGCTGGTAAAGAAACCGCTTGCAGAGAGGGAGACCTGGGTTCAGTCCCTGGGTTGGGAAGATCCCCTGGAGAAGGGAAAGGCTGCCCACTCCAGTATTCTGGCCTGGAGAATCCCGTGGACTGTAGAGTTCATGTTGGACACAACTGAGTGACTTTCACTCAGGATTCCACTGTGTGGATTTGCCATGTTTTGTTTCCCATTCGTTAGCTGATGGATGTTGGGTTGTTCCCACTTTCTGGCTGCTATGGATAATGCTGCTGTGAACACTCTTGTAGAAAATTATATGGACTTGTGTTTTCAGTTCTGTTGGGTCTATAACTTTACGTGGAATTGTGGGGTCATGTGGTGATTGTATGTTTAACTTTCTCAGGAACTGCCAGACTGTTTTCCACACTGGCTGTACCGTTTTACATTCTACCAGCAATGTATGAGGGTTCTGATTTCTCTATACCCTTAATGAAAAACTTTTTTTTGGTCCAGTTTGAAAAGCCTGTCTTAGTGGGTGTAAAACAGTACTTCATGGTGGTTTTCTTTAAAAAAACAGGGTAAAAAGTTCACTGAAACAGGAAAAGCTAAGTTTTATATTATGGGGGTTACTGAATGTTCTGATTTGTATTAGAACAGTCCTATAAGAGTGAAAAAGTTGGTTTAAAGCTCAACATTCAGAAAACGAAGATCATGGCATCTGGTCCCATCACTTCATGGGAAACAGTGGAAACAGTGTCAGACTTTCTTTTTTGGGGCTCCAAAATCACTGCAGATGGTGACTGCAGCCATGAAATTAAAAGACGCGTACTCCTTAGAAGGAAAGTTATGACCAACCTAGATAGCATATGCAAAAGCAGAGATATTACTTTGCCGACTAAGGTCCGTCTAGTCAAGGCTATGGTTTTTCCTGTGGTTGTGTATGGATGTGAGAGTTGGACTGTGAAGAAGGCTAGTGCCGAAGAATTGATGCGTTTGAACTGTGGGTGTTGGAGAAGACTCTTGAGAGTCCCTTGGACTGCAAGGAGATCCAACCAGTCCATTCTGAAGGAGATCAGCCCTGGGATTTCTTTGGAAGGAATGATGCTAAAGCTGAAGCTCCAGTACTTTGGCCACCTCATGCGAAGAGTTGACTCACTGGAAAAGACTCTGATGCTGGGAGGGGTTGGGGTCAGGAGGAGAAGGGAACGACCGAGGATGAGATGGCTGGATGGCATCACTGACTCATGGACCTGAGTCTGAGTGAACTCCGGGAGTTGGTGATGGACAGGGAGGCCTGGCGTGCTGCGATTCATGGGGTCGCAAAGAGTCGAACGCGACTGAGCAACTGAACTGAACTGATACAGAAAGGAAAGCTGATCTGATTCAAATTGGCAGTTTCTGTTATAATTCAGTTGAGTTTTTTTTAATTTAGATATAATTGATGTGTGGCCTCGTATTAGGTTCCCGGGGACGATACGGTGTGGCAGTTATGCGTGTATTGCCAAGTGATCACCGCAGTACGTCTAGTGCGCCTGTCGCGATGCACAGTCCTCTCTCGCTCTGCGGGCTTCAGGTCCGCCCTCTCGGCGCAGTCCTGTCTTGCGCCGCAGGCTTCGGGCCTCTCGGCCTTGCGGGCCTGCGGTGCAGTGTTGACTGCGGCCACCGTGCTGGCCACTGCAGTCCCATGTCCTCACGGTTTTGATTTGTGTTTCCTGAAGGGCCGTGAGCATCATGTATGCTTATTCATCATTTATGTATCTTATTTGGGGAACTAACATATTCAGGTACTTTGCTCATTTTTTAATTGGGTTACTTGTCTTTTTACTACTGAGCTATAAGGCTTTTTCATATATTCTGGATGTGTGCGTCTCACGCGTGCATACCCACTTGCTCAGTCGTGTCCCAGACCCTTATGAGAATTATGATTTACAAAGGTTTTCTCCCACTCTCTGAGTTGTTGCTTCACTTTCTTTACGGTATCTTTTAAGGCGCACAGAATTTAATTTTGATGAAGGTCGTCTTACCTCCGTTTTCCTTCAGTTGCTCATACTTTTGGTGTCATCGAGAATGACATGAAACCATAAGCTCCTCTTCTTTCAGCATCTAGATTCTGGAAGAACCTCTAGGGAGCAAAGCTAAAATTGGGGGATGGAAGCTTTATTTGGAGTGCTATATTGACAGTGGGCTTCCCTGGTAGCTTAGTGGGTAAAGAATCTGCCTGCAACGCAGGAGATCCCGGTTCGATACCTGGGTCGGGACGATCTGCTGGAGAAGGGATAGGCTACCCACTCCTCTATTCTTGGGCTTTCCTTTTGGCTCAGTTGGTAAAGAATCCACCTGCAACGTGGGAGACCTGGGTTCGATCCCTGGGTTGGGAAAATCCCCTGGAGAAAGGAAAGGCTACCCATTGCAGTGTTCTGGCCCAGAGAATTCCGTGAACTGTATAGTCCATGGGTTCGCAAAGAGTCAGACACAACTGAGCGACTTTCACTTTAACTATAACTAACTGTTGACTGTGGGTTGATCAAAGCTTAGCCCAAGAAAATGCCAAAATAGAACAAATTCAAATGAAAGGACCTCCAAGCTGTGCTCTGAGTAAAGTAGTGACTGCTCAGTGGGCTGTTCAACATTAACTGTTTCAGGCACTTCTGTTGAATGGACCACATTCTTATTCAGTAGCTTCCAGTGTGCTGCAGAAGTGCACTTCGAGCTTGTCGCTACAGAACTGGTTCCTGTGGGGAAAACCAGGCTTTACGCTTGCACAGGCCTTTTGCTACGCTCTTCCACGCTCTGCTGAGGATCAAGGCCTGGGCCGCCTACTGACTGCAGGAGCCGCAGTGGAGCGCCAAGTCCAGGCAGCGTGCCACAAGCTCGGCTGGCGGCCTCTCAGGCGGGGCTTTAGGACAAAGCCTGCCTTTAAATTGACTTTCAGATTAATCTTCGAGTTGCAGAAGTTCCTGAGAAGACTAGTCCAGTGGCAGAGTAAGGAGGGTACGAGGCCTTGTGAAATGGTTTAGAAAGTCGGGATGGTTTGGTTGAATGCAGGTATTAGAACGTGGATGGTGTTTCCGTGTTTTGGTCATAATCGTCCTCTTTCTGCTCTGTTGTATTTACTGCTGGGCATGAGCGTCCTGGTCTCCAGGTGGGATGTGTGTGCAGCTAGTATGAGGAGGCTACAGCAGGCCTCGCAGGGCACAGAGCAGCGAGGCCACAGGGGCCTCCGGGACCAGCGGCAGCTTCCCCGCCTCTGTGCCCTGCGCTCTCCTCTGGGAGCACCTCCCTCCTGCGGTAGCTCTGGGGTGAAGTTTTAACCAAGTTCTCAAAACAAATGACTCAGTTTGCAGACTTGCTAACATTGGGAAGGATTTGGAAAAAATATTTATAGTTGTGTTTAGCATCGTTTCTTTGGAGCTTGCTGCTTTGGTGGGAGCGTTTTCTCTCCGTACTAGCGGTTCTTCTAAAGCAGCACAGCTGATGGCGTGACTTCACAGCACCGTGGGCACTGTGGGCACCGTGAGCCCCCCACCTGCGCTGCCCACTGCTGCCTGCAGAGGGGCTTCCCTGCCCTCCTGTGCTCCCCGCCTCGCCTCTGGACAGTCCCTGCTTCTCCTCAACATGCCCGGTGTCCAGGCCTCCCAAGGTGGGTGGCTCCAGCGGGTCTCCGGGGTCGTTTACTTGGCGTGGATCACAGCTTTGTCTGGAAGAGAGAGAGACCAGCAGAATCAAGACTCATGTGACTGGCAAATGGTGAAAACTTGTTTTAAATTCAACTGCTGTAGGTATTTTTAGCTATATGAACAACAACTAAAAAAAACAAACATGCAAGCGTGGTAACAGGTAATCCCATGAGAATGTCACGCTCACAGGTGGTGCTGGTGGGGACGTAAGTTGATGCTACTTTACACAACCAGATCTCAGAGAAGTTCACAGCTCCGGGCAGTAAGGCTTGCTTCAGAGAGGCGTTAGAGTGAGAGGGGACCCTGCCCGGCTGGGACCTCACAGGGAAAGTGATCCTCACCCTCTCTACTACCAGCCAGGCCGCATGGACATCCCTGGATGCAGGTCCTCCACCACCACCCCCCCGCATGGCTGGCGAAGGTCACTCAGGCGGGGACAAGATGGCAGAAGGAGGTGGCACCCACACCCCAAAGCCAAGCTCTGCAGGTCCAACCTGGTGCCTGCTTCCAAGAGTCTTGGGGTATTCTGAAGACTCATGTTCCCTCTTAACATCAAAGTACAAGGCCTTGGGGTAATTAAACCAGATTCCTCTCATTGCATCTGTGGCACCGTGGGCTAAATCCCTCCACACGGCCCAGTGAGCGACATTGCACAGGAATAGCGCACGGCGTCCTGGGATGGGGAGCTGGGAGCTCCACATGCCAAGCTTGGGACACAGTCGCATCTGACAGTCCCTGGTTTTTAAATATTTTATTTCTTTGTTCATTCATTCATTCATTCATTCATTCATTTGTCTGCACGAGGTCTTCACTGCAGCACATGGGATCTTCGATCTTCACCGCAGCGTGTGGCATCTAGAGTTGTGGCCCTCTCTTAGTCGCTACATGTGGGATCTAGTTCCCTGACCAGGGATGGAACCCTGGCCCCTTGCATTGGGAGTACAAAGTCTTAGCCACTGGACCACCAGAGAAGTCCCCCTGGTTTTTAATAAGAGAAGGAGAAGGGCTTCCCTTGTGGCTCAGTGGTTAAGAATCCATGACACGCTTGGGGCTGACGCGCGGGGATGACCCAGAGAGATGTGGGGCCCCGGCCCCCCCCGCCGTTCATGTTTGGGAACGCTTGTACACCTGTGGTGGATTCATGTCAATCTATGCCAAAACCAATACAGAATTGTAAAGTAAAAAATTAAAAATAAATAAATTAAAAAAATAAATAAATATACTAACAACAAAAAAAAAAGAATCCACCTGCCAATGGGGCACAGCCAAAAAAAAAAAACTTGTATCAAACAGTAAAAATGTTTAAATGAATGCAGAACGGTGCACTGAGCTGTGCTGGGGGGCAGTGAGGGGAGAGGCCGCCTCTGAGGGAGGGAAGTGATAAAGAGACCACAGGCAGAGCGGGGATAGGCCAGGGTCCCAGCCAGGAAGGAAACCCAGGTCACTGAGGGTTGCCAGCTGTGGCTTCTGTGGATGAAATCAGCCTTGAACTCGCAGAGCCAGGGTGCATTTCCGGTCAGCAGCAAGAAATTGGTCTGGCCAGTGTTTCTGAGCAGGGAAAGGCGCTGCTTCGCGGTGTGTTGGGTAGGGTGTTTTGTTGCTAGGGGCAGTTCGTAGCTGAGCACTGTCCGAGCCTGCTGAGACATCAGGTTTTTGTTCTTCTCAGCGCTAAGTCCTGAATCTTGCCCAGCGAGATGCTCTGCAGAGGAGGACGCAGGAGAAACATGGGGTTCCCGAGGAGCCTGGCAAGGGCCTAGGTTCCAGGGAACTTGACTATTGGCCTGGAGAGTCCTCAGTGGACTCCAGGGGCAGCCAGCATCCTGGGCGGCCGGTACAATGGCTCTGGGTGAGGACGTCCTGCGGAGCCACCAGACTCCTCGGCCCGGTCCCCTGGATCTGGCATGCACATCTGTGAGATCACTGCACTGGGGGTGGGGGGGTGGTGACCCGGACCCTGAATGTCTGGGCACAGAAGCCCGTCTGTGCTGGGGCCCAGGCTTCTCCCGGTGACGAGGCTGGCCGCCCCCGTGTGCCCCTGCCAGCTCTGTGGCTGACCCACCAGGGCTCACCCAGGCAGCGTGGTGTGTGTGTACAAACTATGGGACGCCACCCTGGCTGTCTGTACGCAGGTGCCTGGGACAGGCGCGCGGGAGGGTGTGGCGGGCGGCCTTTCCTCCTCAGCCACAGGGGGCAGTGCTGGGGGCGCAGCAGCAAGGACAGCTCACCAGTCAGCTGGGTCTACGCAGTGGGCCACAGTCACCTCATGTGCCCTCCATGGTCCCCACTCAAGAGAACAACTGCCTCTCAGCTTCGTCTCCCTAAGTAGCTTGGTAGGAATCTGTGTCTCCATCCTTCTAGCTCTGGGGGTCTTCATTTGACTCCTGCTGGAAGCAGGAGCTGCCCCTCCCCCAGCCATCCACCCTGCCTCCCCACCTACCTCCTCCCAGCACTGCGGTGCTGCGATGGGGCACACACCCTTCAGAGCTGAGCTGGCAAAGAACTGCACCCCACTGTCTTATCTGCATGACTCCGTTTTTTTTTGGGCTTGAGCATTGTCTTGTTTTTCCATCTGGTTTTCTATATGGTTTACATATTCAGCCTCAACGTCTCCCCGCCAGCTGAGTCCATTTCCCCTCCATACGCCCAGACACATCGGTTCCATCCCCTTCTTGGAGTTGTCTCCCTGGACACCCTGGCCAGCTGCAGTCTGGCCTGCTGCTCTGTCCTCCTGGGGTCACCCTTTGTCTTGATGGTGTGTGGGATCTCTTCTCTCCTGGATCCTGTGTCTTCCTCTGCCTGTCGCTGCTGTGGTGGTTTCTCCTCCGGTCAGTTCCTGAGAAGGGTTTGTGGAGGTAACTTTTGGAGACATTGCATGTCTGAAAGTCTTTGCTCACGTTTGTCCTTGACCTTGTCTTGAGTTTAGCAATCTAGGTTGGAAATCATTTTTCTTTAGAATCTATAGGTTTTCTTCCATCATCTCCTGGCGTCCAGTATTCCTGTCGAGATGTCTGAAGCCATTCTGATACTTGATCCTTGCTATCTGACCTGCGTCTTCTCCCTGGAAGTTTATAAGATCTCCTTGTTCCCAGTGTCCTGGGAGCCGAGAGTAGTATGTGCCTGGGGGAGTCTGTTTTAGTCTTTGTGCCAGGAAGCCTTCCAGCCTGGCGCTCGTGGCCTTTGTTCTGGGGTATGTCCTGTGCTCGTGCTGGCATCTCCTCCAGGCCTCTGCCTGACCCCCACCAACCCCCTTCCCCCACCCCGCAGGTGCTCTTCCTGGGCCTCTTGCTTTTGTGCCAGGGTGCTGCTTTTCTTGCCTTTTCTCTCCTATTTTCTTTCTCTTACTCTTTTATCCCATTTTCTTCTTCATCCTGCAGTCCCTCTACGGGGCGCTGTCTGAGCCTTTTGAGACATCAGTTTCTTGTTCTTCTCGGCGCTGAGTCCCAAGCCTTGCCCAGTGAGCCCCTCCACAGCGGAGGACACAGGAGGAACATCAGCTGCCCTAGGAGCCTGGCGAGGGCCTCTGGCTCAGGCTCCGGGGAACTCGCCTGTCGGCCTGGGGGCGTTATTTCTGTTAAAATACGTATGTATATAATATACGTATGTAAATGTTAAAATATGTTTATATATACTTTTTTCCTCCACACTCTGTATGACTTGTGGGATCTTAGTTCCCCAACCAGGGGTTAAACCAGGCCCTTGGCAGTGAAAGCACTGACTCTTAACCCCTGGGCCACCAGAAAATTCCCTCTGTGATTATATTTTAATTTCTGGACACTCCTGTTGCTGTTTCACAGTTGTTGAGTCTTCTCTTGCCCTTAAGGATGTGTTTTCCTTTCTTTGATTTTTTGATTCTGCTGGGTGTTTGTTGCGGAGAAGGCAGTGGCACCCCACTCCAGTACTCTTGCCTGGCAAATCCCATGGACGGAGGAGCCTGGGGGGCTGCAGTCCATGGGGTCGCTAAGAGTCGGGCACGACTGAGCGACTTCACTTTCGCTTTTCACTTTCATGCATTGGAGAAGGAAATGGCAACCCACTCCTGTGTTCTTGCCTGGAGAATCCCGGGGATGGAGGGGCCTGGTGGGCTGCCGTCTGTGGGGTCGCACAGGGTCGGACACGACTGACGCGACTTGGCAGCAGCAGCAGCAGCAGGTCTTTGTTGGGCTTTCCAGGTGGCGCCACTGGTAAAGAACCCGCCTGCCAATGCAGGAGACAGAAGAGATAAGACCCCCTGGAGGAGGGCGTGGCACCCACTGCAGTGTTCTTGCCTGGAGAACCCCATGGACAGAGGAGCCTGGGGGCCTACAGTCCGTGGGGACTCACAGAGTCAGACAGGACTGAAGTGACTGAGCACAGCACAGACCTTTATTGCTGTCCTAGGGCTTTCTCTCGTTGGGGTGAGTGGGGGCTACCCTGTAGTCGTGGCGCACAGGCTTCTGATTTCGGAGGCTTCTCTTGTTGCAGAGTACGGAACCCTCGAGTGTGGGCTCCATACTCGCGGCTCCCAGGCTTAGTGGTTCCGCAGCACGTGGGATCTTCCAAGACCAGGAATCGAACCCATGTCCCCTGCATTGACAGGTGGACTCTGATCCGCTGTGCCACCAGGGAGGCCCTCCAAGGCTGTTTTGAAGTTTCCTCCCCGGCTGAGACCCCATGTCCCCGAGGTGCTGCTTCCTGTCTCTCCTGTGGCCTCTCCACACAGAGCTTTCCTTAGACGATGGTGGTCTTGTGCACTTGGTGGGTGGGGGGTGAGCGTGGGTGAGGCTTGCTGACGGTGGTCTCTCCGTGGTGGTCAGGCCGTGTGGTTTGCTGGGGGGAGAGGGGCTTCGCTCGGCTCCTGAGCCCTGTCCTGCTCGTCCACTGCCTCCCAGCCCCGCGCATGGTGTGGCCGAGCTCTGCTCACGCCATCGCCCCTGGGCTCCCCACACTCCTGTGAGAGGGGAGGACGGGGGTATCACTGCCCGGGAGGCGGTGGGCGTCACAGCTCTTCGGCAGCTGGCACCCCCGCCCCGCACCAAGCACCAGGGCGTCGCATGCCTCTTCCCCCGCTGGCCGAGTCAGGGCCCCTCCGAGGACGCGCCCCTCCTGCACCCCTTCTTTGGCTCTTCTGAGCACCCTGGGTGTCGAGGTGTCAGGGGCTCCTGCACACGTGCGGTCGTCTGATGCCCTCGGTGGTGCTGCCTGCAAGGGCGGGGATAAGACCTCCACAAATGGAGGCTCACGCCGTTGGCCAGCACAGCTCCATTTTGAGGAAAAACACTTCTGACAGCGGCCTTTATATCCCACCCCACCCTGCCGGGGCTCCATTTGAACACCTGCTGTTTTGAGCTTCCATCTCCTCAGACCCCGTCCTCCCTGGGGGGCTGTGACTCCCAGCCAGACCCCCCGGCCTTCCAGCCGTCCCCTCACCACCTCTCAACTCGTCGACCCAGAGGCCGAAACGCCCAGGGGCCCTGTCCCAGCTGACAGGTGTGTGCGAGTGCCCCCCAGGGGGCTCTCCCGGCCTTCTCCCGGCGAGCAGGCCCCCAGCACTGGGCGCTCAGCTCTGCTGCGGACTGTGTAGAAGCCCTCGGAGCACCTGGGCCAGCACCCTGGGGTCAAGTCTCCATGGACTCGGAGCACAGCAGCGCTGGCGCCCTCGCTGACCCGGCACGTGGCCTGCAGTCCGCTCCCCAGCACGGCCACCCCTGCCAGCCCGGCTCAAGAGGCACAGAAAGTGACCTCTGCCCAGGAAACCTGTTTCTGAGTGTTTTCCTTGGCACATCCCCCAGCAGCTGGCAGCTGCTTTGTCTTACTGGATTCCGAGGTCATGCCGGGGCAGGAGTCACCCGTCACCCTCTGGCTTTGCCATCAGCAGCGAGAGGAAGAAAGAAGCCGGAAACTTTGCTCCAGTCCAGAGCCCGCGTCTGGTGGCCTCGCCCAACTGGGTCAGCAGTTCCAGCAGCACAACTCACCCTCCAGAGAAAATCCTGGACTTCAGCCAGACACTTTTAACTCTGACAGCAGAGTAGCTCCCACACAACTGCCCTGGGGGCCAAGGCGGCGTGCAGAGTGGGCTCTGCGGGCCTTGGGTGGAAGACACCCCCAGGCTGCCCCGCAGACCCCAGGGCAGCCGGAACCACCATGCCCCAGCCCCGGAGCACGAGCACCTAACGGGAGCCCCGCAGGCGATCTGCCCTCTGCCAGCTGAGGACGCAGAGCCCAGGAGGGGAGTGCGGGTCTGCCCCAGGCAGCACGCTGAGAGCTCACTGGCCCTGTATGTAGAGACGGGCTCTTCAGCCCCGTGTCCACTGTTCAGGCTCCTGTGAAATGAGCAGATGAGAGGCGGCACGGGATCCGCTCCAGGGACGCGACGGAAGAACTGAAGTGACCAGACAGAACTCAGGAAGTGCGGCAGCCTGGGGCCACGTGCCCAGGAGCTGAATGTGCTGGAGGCTTGGCGGCCTGGGGCTTCACGCTGCTGCCTTGGGGTGCTCAATCCAGACCCCGCATCCTCCAGGAACATCTCCCAGATGTTAGGTGAGCGTGAGGTTCATTCGGACTGAGGTTGGGGGAGCGTGCAGGGGAAGGAAAGCATGACTGGCCGCCGTGTGGGGTCAGGGTTTCTCTTCAGAAGCGTCTTTCTCAGTGGGGTCTGTGTGCCCAGCAGGCTCCCCGGTTCCCTTCGGTGTCCCCGAAATGTTCGTTCATGTGAACTTTATCCAAGGTCACATGAAGTCCCTGCTAGAGTGGTTTGTCTAGATAAACATTTACTCTGGCTGCAGAATTTTTGACTTTTTTCTTTACGCCTGGATTTATTCACATTCCTGGGCTTCCCAGGTGGCGCTAGTGGTGAAGAACCCACCTGCCAGTGCAGGGGATGTAAGAGACACAGGCTCGCTCCCTGGGTCAGGAAGCCCCCCGAAGGCGGGCATGGCCACCCGCTCCAGTATTCTTGCCTGGAGAATCCCATGGATGGAGGAGCTGGCGCTGCAGTCCATGGGGTGGCGAAGAGTCGGATACGACTGAAGTGGCGAAGCACGCATGCACACTCACATTCTGGCTGAGGGAAGCGTGTGTGTGCACATGTGTGTATTCATTCCTTGGGATAAAGGCCCAGTCTGCCAGAAGTTTGGAGCCCTCTGGTCTGAGCCCTGGACACCTCATTTCTAGCCTCAGCTCTGGCCATGGGCAGGACCCTTACTTCTCAGCCTGTTTTTGTCCATTTTCTCACCCAGTACGTGAGGGAGTTGGGCTTAACCGGTCTCCTAGGGCCCTTCCAGCCCCAAACTGGTTTGGGCGAGCCCTTGGCTCAGACCAGCCAGAGTGTTCTAGAGAGGCCGTGCTGACTCACTCTCCTCCCGGGGGTTCCGAGCGTTGCTGTCCCCCAGACGCCAGTTACGTGGGGGATTCTTGAGCAGAGGCTCTGTGCCACCAGCCGTATGTGGAGCTCTGAGGGCTGTGAAAATGAAAAAGTATGATGGGTTCTGAGTCCACCCAGCCTTGAGGGGAGTGAGCGTGGGATGGCCCTGGACGGGTCCCCTTGGGCTGGTGGAGGGGGCAGTGGCTCCTTCAGGAGGCCTGTTTGCTGGGCGCCAGAGCCACGGGGCCTGGCCAGCCGTGGGGCCAGAAGGTGCTGCTGCTCGGGGAGGGCACAGGGGCAGGGGTGACCTGCAGCTGGCAGGGGCCTCAGCCTGTGGTGCCAGCCAGTCGTACAGCCCCGTGGGCTGGAGGCCGGCTTGGAGGCCCCTGAGGCCGTCAGGCTGTCCACCAGGCCCCGAGCTGGCAGTCTCGTGAAACAGGGTAGAAAGGCAGCGCTGATGAAGATGGCAGAGTGAAGGGTGGGGGACCTGTGGGTGAGCCCTCTCTCTGCCTCCGGTGCCACCAGAGGAGAGGCGGATGACCAGGGCCGTCGGCGCCCTCTGCGTCTTTAGTCACCAGAATAATTTCTCCTGTGAGGGCATGGTCTGTTTTTGTTTTTAAACTCTCACTGGAGTGTAGCTGATTTATTACAGCGTTGTGTTAGCTTCAGGTGTACAGCAAGTGAATCAGTTACACGTATATGCACTTTTTTTTTTTTTTAAGATTCTTCTCCCATATAGGCCGTTACGGAGTACCGAGCAGAGTTCTTGTGCTCAACAGCAGGAAATTCTTATTAGTTACCTATTTTATATAGAGTAGTGTGTATGGGTCAGTCCCAATTTCCCATGTATCCCTCCCTCCCTATGCCCTTGGCAACTGTAATTTGCTTCCTACGTCTGTGGCTGTGCTTCTGTTTTGTAACCAGGTTCGTCTGCACCCGTCTTGGATCCCACGCGTCAGCAGTGCTGGAGGGAATTTGTCTTTGTCTTTCTGACTCCCTTCACCCCCTCTAGGTCCATTCACGTTGCTGCAGAAGGCAGCATTTTATTCTCTTTTCTGGCTAAGTGATATCCCGTTGTGGACACGTAGCGCATTGTCTTGACCCATCCCCTCGTCGGTGGGCCTCTGGGTTGTGTCCGTGTCCTGGCTGTCGGAAACAGCGCCGCGGTGAACTTTGGCGTGCACGCATCCTTTTGAATCGTGGTTTTCTCCAGGTATATTCCTAGGTGTGGGATTGCTGGGTCATATTGTAGCTCCAATTTTAGGTTTTTTTTTTTAAGGAACCTCCACACTGTTCTCCATGGTGCCTACACCGATTTACATTCCCACTAACAGTGTGGGAGGGTTCCTTTCTCTCCACACTCTCTTCCAGCATTTATCGTTTGTAGGTTTTTTGACGATGGCCATTCTGACAGGTATGACATGGTACCTCACAGTACTTTTGATTTGCATTTCTCTCATAATTAGTGGTATTGGGTATCTTTTCACTTGCTTTTTGGCTGTCTGTATATCTTTAGAATGTGTGATCTTACAGCTAACTTAGCAGCTATCGTCCAAATTCTTGGGACATCTACTAAATGAGAAGCTTGGAGTCAGGTTGACAAGTACTGTATGTAACTGGATGCCAGGGAACACAGAACCCGTCCCGCTTCTATTACATGTTATCGAGGCTCAGAAGTATTTTCTCTGCACTTGGGAATTACTATGAATCCCTCACCTGAGAGCAGTCACCCCGGGCCCCACGTCGGGGCACACAGCAGCAGGACCTTTGGAGTCCTGGTTTGGGAACAGTCTGTCACTGAGAACTTCACCTCTTAACCTCAGACACCCCTTAACATTGTGTCTAGTCAGGATCTCAGTGTATAAAATAAATTCTAGGAAAGAGTAATGGCTTGTCCCGTAACACTGATGACTCGGAGTAAATGTGTTACTTGTTGGTAATGATTAGTGATGAGTGTTTATCTTTTGAGAACATGGGACAGCAGCTTGAGGTGTTGATGGGCCTGAGCAGCCCCTTTGATTTGTAAACATCAGAGCATGTTGGTGGCTGTAATCTGGGTGCTTCCAGAAAGCGGGTGTGGCCCCTCCCCATCACCCGCCCTGCAGCTGCTCTTTAAAGGGGACTTAAAACTAAGGAGCAAAAAAAAAAAAAAAAACTAAGGAGCAGGCGCACACCCACACACGCTCACACACGCACAAACACACACACATTCTGTCTCAGTCTTTGGAAGCACACTAAGATTATACATGGTTTTTTGGTTTTTTGTGTGTTTTTTTTTTTAGCATTTCCAAATGATTTTTAAATCTTAAATTCCTTATTTACCCCATTTTATAAAACAGCATCCTTCTTTTCTCTTTTTTCATTTTTGTGGTTTTGAATATGAATAAACCAGAATTCAAGGCTGCCTGTTGCTTTTCCTCATTGAAATGTCTATTGCAGTGACTGCAGACTCACAGGCTCTGTAAGAAACCAGAGACCCTGCGTACCTTTACCCAGTCTCCCCCAGTCGGTGACTTTCTGCATAATGATAGCACATGGTTACAACCGAGCCCTGTCTGCTTTTTATTTTTTTTTTTTAATTGTGGTAAAATACACATACGTAAGACTTACCACCTGTGACATTTGGCACGTTCACAACGTTGTGTAATCTCTGTCACTACATGTTACCGGGACAGCTTCGTCGTCCCAGAAGGATGCCCTGCGCCCGGTGAAGTCCTCCTGCCCCCCAGCCCCTGACAAGCACGCATGTGCCTCTCTCCGTGTGGATTTCCCTCTTCCGGATGTTTCTGTAAAAGGAGTCACGCGACACGCGGCCTTCGCGACCGGCTTCTTGCACCGAGCATCCTGTTCTCAAGGCTCATCCGGGCCGTATCGGTGTTGGTGCCTCCTCCGTTTCTGTTGCTGAAGGCCCTCCATCGTGTGGCTGAGGCCAGACTCTGCCCCCTGCTCATCAGTGGGCGGACGTTCGGGTTGCCTCCACTTCGGGGCTACTGTGAAGAACGTTGCCATGAACACTGGCGTAGCTCTGTTTGAACATCTGCTCCAGTTCTCGAGGTGTGTGTCTAGGAGTCGGATTTCTGGGTCCCGTGGGAATTCTATGTTTAATAACCTTTGGAGGAACTGCCAAAGTGTCTTCCACAGCAGCTGCACCGTTTTACCTCCCCAGCAACATATATGAGGGTTTGTGTTTCCCCGTATCCTTACTAATTCTTTTTTTAGCCATGAGTGTGGAGTGAAACTTCGTTGGGGCTTCACTTACACGCCCCTCGTGACTGATGACGTTCAGCCCCTTGTCATGTCTCTGTCGGCCATCTGTACATCTTTGAGGAAAAGTCCACTCACGTCCTTTGCCCTTTTAAAAATTCAGCTATTTGCCTTTTTGTTGTTGGGTTTTATTTTTCTTGTTGAATTTTAAGAGTTCTTTATTCTAGATACTGGATCCTTATAAGGAGAAATTTCTCCTGCTGGTTTTTTTTTACTTTCTTTATGGCGTTCTTTGATGTACAGAAATTTTTAATTTTGATAAAGTTCAGTTTATCTTTTTTGTTATTGGTGCCTATCTAAGAAACCAATGTGTGATTTAGCCCTTATGATTATTTTTGATCCATTTCAGGTTATTTTTATACACGGTATGAAGGATCCAACCTAATTCTTTTATGTGTTTGCTCTCCAGTTGTCCCAGCACCATTTGTTGAAGACTGCTCTTTTTATTGAATAATCTTGGCAACCTTGTCAAAAATAACTTGACTATATGGATTTACTTCTGAATTCTCAATACTGTTCCATTAATTTACATGTCTTTTCTTATGTCAGTATCACACTGTTTAATCACCGTGGTTTTATAATAGTTTTGAAATTCCAGGTGTATTCTTTTTTTAATATTTACTTTTATTTGTTTGGCTGCATCAGGTCTTCGTTGCATCACACAGGATCTTGCATTGAGGCACACAGACTCTAGGTGCTGCCTGCGGGCTCAGTAGCTCTGGCACACAGGCTTAGTTGCTCCACACCATGTGGGATCCTAGTTCCCCAACCAGGATCGAATCTCTGTCCCCTGCAGTGCTAGGTAGATTCTTGCCTGGACTACCAGAGAAATCCCCAACTGTGTTCTTCTCCGAGATTGTTTTGGCTGTTCAGGGTCCCTTGCAATTCCGTGTGAATTTTAGGATCAGCTTTTCCTTTCTCTGAGAACCCTAGTCGGGGTTTTTGATAGGGATAGCGTTGAGACGTGTAGATGGCTTTGAGTAGTATTGCCTTGCCTGCTTCTGCACCATAGAGCAGAGTGGTGTTTTACAGAAGGCTACAGCCCACATCACCTGGAGAGCTGGTGTGAAAGGTCCCTTTTGGGCTCCGGCCCCAGAGTCTGATGTGGAAGGTCTGACCCCGGGCCCAGAAGGGTGCCAGTTTCACAGGGTCCGCACACGAGTCCCGGGGACTCCCAAGCTTTGAGAACCACTGTGGTCTTACTCATTTTCCTCAGGAGGATCTGGGGTTCAGCAGGAGTGAGCCTCCCAGTTTGAGATGGCCAGCTCTTGCGAGAACAGTCTTCCCAGCCATCTCCTGTTCAGCCCGTCTTGGCATTCTGGCCCTATTTGACCGCAGGAGTCAGGTCATTGGAACATGTTCCAGTGACTTTTGTGAAGCAACCTCTGCTGGGCCATGTTCAGGAGCTTTCAGGGCAGGTGGCAGAGGGTGGGTGTGCTTCATGGACTCTCCCAGGGCAGGTGTCTGTCTTCCAGCTGCTGCCTCCAGCTTAACCCCTCTTCTCCTGGAGGCCGGGGCAGTGTGCCCGTTGGACCTGTGCTGAGTCCTCAATTCAGCTGGGAGGCCCTCTTATTCATCGCGTCTTGTTTCTTGCCATCTGCCCTCGGATATGTTTCCAAACCTGTCTGTCTGAACACCTCCAATCTCAGAGCCCTGGAGAGGCTGTCCACGTTCTGGTTCTCACCAGGCCGCTCACACCAGCCACCCAGAGAGCCGGCCTTTGAGATGCCTCGCTGGGCATTCTGGCTGTGGTGTGCAGGTAGGGTGGGGGGTGTTCGTTGAAGACACTTTTGTTGTTCCGTTATTAAGCCATGTCTGACTCGTGGCAACCCCATGGACTGCAGCACGCCAGGCCTCCCTGTCCATCACCATCTCCTGGAGCTTGCTCAAACCCATGTCCGTCAAATCGGTGATGCCATCCAGCCATCTCATCCTCTGTCGTCCCCTTCTCCTCCTGCCTTCAGTCTTTCCCAGCATCAGGGTCTTTTCAAATGAGTCAACCAAAGTATTGGAGCCTCAGCTTCAGCACCAGTCCTTCCAATGAATATTCAGGGTTGATTTCCTTTAAGATTGACTGGTTTGATCTCCTTGCTGTCCAAGGGACTCTCAAGAGTTTTCTCCAGCCCTGCCCTGGCCAGTTTGCAGACAGTGGCACACAGGGTGAGACAGGTACTGCCCGCCCGCCCGGCAGGGGCACCTGGGATGGCCGAGCCACTGCCCGTGCAGCGGGGGCCCTGCCAGGAGCACGCGCTCTTCGAGCACAGGGACGAGCAGAGAGGCCCCTCTGCCTCCAGGGTGTGTGCACGCGGGCGGCTGGGGAGCCCGAGAGGCCCCACGCGCTGAGCTCTCCTGTCAGGCGGCCAGCTGCTGCCAGGTGCTTGGCGCCCTGGAAGACTGAGCACCACCACCACGCTCTGCACAGACACGTCTGCTCCTTCTGCAGGTGGGCCTTCCCCTCCGGTCACCTGCCGGACCCCACGTCCTGGAGTGGCACAACCCGCCGTTCCAGATCCTGGCTGAGCACAGGACATGTCCCAGTGCCGGGTGGAGGGCTGCACGGAGGCGCTCGGGACAGCAGGGACCGGGAGGAGCACCTGGTGACGCGTCCCCTCACCCTGCAGACCCCCGCTCTGGTAGGGAGAGCAGAGGCCCAGCCCGCGGGTGTCCACAGAAGCCATGGGGGAGGACCGAGCGCCTCGGAAGGAGACACATGGGAGTCTGCTCTGAGCACGCAGAGGCCCATCCAGAATCTCCAAGAGAGAGGCGGGCCTATGGCCACAGGATGCCCTCACCATCTGTCCCGGTCAAGGTGCCGCAGGAGGATTTAAAGCGCCGGGAAGAGAAACAGGCAGCAGTGATGGCAGAGGCGCTGCCGGGCTTCTCCTCTTGGCCCGCGGGCACCCAGGACCCAGCCCACCGCCCTCCTGTGCTGGGCCCCATGATCGACCAACTGACGGAGGCCAGAGGCCATGGGGGAAGCCATGGGGGACCCGCATATTCTGGGACGGGACCCCCTGTGTGGTGACCGGGGTGCAGGGAACAGCCGCCATCCCCACTACATCCTTAGACACGTGGAGTAAACGGTTTTCCCCAACTGTTGTAAATGGCTTGCGACACCTGGAGTAATGGTTTTCATTTAAGGAGGAAAAAAGTCTTCTCCAGCACCACAGTTCGAAAGCATCAGTTCTCCACCGCTCAGCCTTCTTTATGGTCCAACTCTCACATCCATACGTGACTGCTGGGAAAACCATAGCTTTGATTAGACAGACATTCATCGGCAAAATGATGTCTCTGCTTTTTAATACGCTGTCTTTAATAGGAGAGTGAAGAGGCAGGAAGGGAGCTTGGTGGGGAGGCACTTGAGCAGCGTGGGCTCCAGCTGACCCCGTGGGCAAGGGGCAGGCTGGGAAGGAGATGGGCATGCTGCTGAGGACTGTCTGCCAGGCTCTCCAGGTGGCGGGGGCCCAGTCCCACACCTGTACTGTGGGCCCACAGTGCCCTGGGAAGGCTGCTGACAGGCAGCGGGGCAGGGGCCAAAGGGTTCTGAGTTAGCTCAGAGCGGTCCAGGGGGTTGGGGAGCCCGAGGGCGGAGAGCAGAGGGGCTGGGGGGGTGGGGGTGTTCCCCCTCCTCCCTGCCCTCCTCCCGTCCCTCCTCCTGCGTCTGCACCAGCCGTTGCTGCCTCCCTTTCCAGGTCCCCTCACCCCAGCACAGCCTTCCATCTGTCTCTCCATGTTCCGCTCATCCACTACACATGGCCCTGAAAGTCCGCGGCTTCTACCACAGTTGACAGCTGTTACCTCTCGGGGGTCTGGGGTGTGGGCAGAGTCCAGTGTGGACGTCTCCTCCCTGCCTCACCGCAGTGGGGCTTCAGGGGCATGCGTTCTCTCCCTCCTCGGGACGTCCACACCGCAGACTTCACGCCCCTCCAGACCAGGCTCAGCTCTGCCTCCTCGATGCTGACGTCACATTCTTCTTTTGGCCCAAGAAGTGACAGACGGGGTTCCAGGGCTGGGCACAGACCCCTGTCTCACAGGGGCCGAGGAACTCACGGCCCCACCTGACACGGGAAAGCAGAGGCCCTTTTACTGTTGACATTCTCAACTGAGCCGGATTAGGGTGCGCCTCAGCTCCCAGCCCCGGAGCTCTGATTGCACTTCACGGACAGGGTGCTGCGGGCTGTGATCAGCTCGTGCCCACACCGGCCGGCTCGCGGTCCCAGGGGTGTCAGCGGGCCTGGTACTCGAAGCGCCGTGAGGACACAGCCCCGCCGTCTCCGCTCAGGCCTCTGCAGCATGAGCGTCCCCGCCCCGAGCCCTCTGTGGGACGGGGTGTCTGCCTACCGCGCCTGCCAGCTCGTGTCCTGCGATGCTCTCGGCAGCTCCGCACAGCTGGCCCGGCCCCACTGGCCTGACAAGCGGCAGAAGAGAGGGGCTTCGGGTGCGAATGAGGAGGCTCACCTCCCAGACCCCGCCTCAGCCTCCTCCCCAGACCACCGCCCCCTTAGATCGAGCTCGCGGACAGGGTCACCTGCCTCCTGCCCAGGGGCCCTCTGTCCCAACATCCTCGACAGCAAGTGCATTTTCTGGTGACTTTTATCTAAGATCACGCTTTCATTTTGAAGTCTTTAAACCAACAAAATGGAGAGGCGGCGGACTTCCCTGCTGACCCAGCGGTTAGGACTCGGCGCTTCCACTGCAGGGGCTGCGGGTTCGCCCCCAGGTCAGGGGAGTGCCGTGTGCAGCGCGGTGCAGCCGAAACAAGGAAGCGCATTTCGGGGCGGGCACTGTGAGCTCTGCCGGGCTCGCCCAGAGCCACGCCCGCACAGGGCCACGTGTGTGCTCTCCAGGCGTGATGCTGTGAGCGCCCTCAGAGGCCAGAGCCCCGCCACCTCCCTCCCCGGTGGCCCCTGCCGTCTGTCCCCGCCTGCACGCAGCACACCCCCCTCCCCAGCCCTGGACCCAACACGTCTTCTCCTGGCCCCCCTCCCTCCTCATCACCCGGCCCCACCACTGGGCCCGGCCACTGGAGAGCTGGGCTCTGGGTTTGGGAGGACGTCCCTTGGTCTGGGTCTGCCGGGTGCCTCTGTCCCCGCAGGGCTGCCCCTGTGCCCGCCGTTCCCGCCGCGGCAGGCTGCCGTGGGCTGGGGGGGGACTGCCCCCTGCAGTCACACGCCCCCATCTCCTTCCCCGCTTCCAGCCTGCCGGGGTCACGTTGGTCAGTGTCCACTGCAGCCCCGACGACCAGACGCTGTGGGCCCTGGACAGCAGGTGGAACGTGCACGTCCGAGCTGGGATCACCGAGGAGATGCCGGTGGGGACCGACTGGGAGCACGTGCCAGGTAGAGGTGGCGGCCACACAGGGCTCGTCAGACCACCGCCAGCAGGCCTCTGCCCCGTCGCCCCACGGTGGGGACCCCACCAGCAGAGCGCCAGCTCCCGGTCCCTGGGGTTCCTCGTGGGAGAGTCATTTCTGGACCCCTGGGGCCTCTGGTCCGAGGCTCGCGGCCGTGCCTGCCCAGCCAGCAGGGCGTCCTTTCCCGGGTCTCCCACCCTGTGCCCAGGGGAGAGCAGGCTCTTGGGGAGGGCCGGCCCATCCCTTCTGCACCCCGGGTCTGAGGACAGACACACGCCCCGTTTGCCTGCAGGGCTGCAGGCCTGCCAGCTGGCCCTGAGCACCAGGGCCGTGTGGGCCCGGTGCCCCAACGGGGACCTCGCCCGCCGGTATGGCGTCACCGGCAAGAACCCTGCCGGGGACTACTGGAAGAAGATCCCTGGGAACGTGACGTGTGTCACAGGCAGGTGCTGGGCGCCGGGGCGCCGGGGGGGGGTGCAGGGGGGCTGCTCCCACTAGGCTGGCTCACCCAGACGAGACCCATCCCAGCGTCACGCCTGACGGCCGCCCAGCACCCAGACCCTGCCAGGGTCGTCTCCCAGGAAGAGGACGGGCTGCGGGCCCGCCCGCTGGAGGCCGAGGCGGCCACGGCGCAGGTTGAGGGGTGCCCGGGGCCACTCCTAGGCAGTGCCTGCAGTCGAGGAGCCCTGGGGAGTAACAGTATGTGGCCGGCTCTCGCCCCGCAGTGACCTCGTCAGACGAGCTGTGGGCAGTGGGCCCGCCCGGCTACCTCCTCCAGCGGCTGACGAGGACGTTCAGCCACTCGCACGGGGCCCAGGGCAGCCACGCCGCCACCCCCCACCCCGAGGACCTGGAGGACGAGTGGGAGGTCATCTGAAGGGGCTCCGGGAGGGCAGACGCCGGGCCCCGAGCGGGGACACAGTCGGCTTCGGAGTCACTCGCCCTGGACACGCCTTGCCAGCCCCCGTCAGACACGTCTAGCCAGCTCGGACGGCCCACTCTTGCTTTCATCTGCGTCTGTGTTCGTCTGCGTCTCGTCCCGGAACCCACAGCCTCGGCCGAGGGTCGAGCCATCGCTGCGGCAGCAGGGCCCTCTGGACTCCCGGGTGGGGCCGGCGGCTGCTGCGGTTGCATGCGCTAGTCCCCACCGTGCGCCGCAGCCGCCGCCTCAGCGCCGGCGGCCCCGAGCCCGGATCAGCGCTGCCCTCTCCCGAGCGCACTCCCGCCGGGGCCCCGCCTCCATCACGGGCCCTCCCCTCCTCTGAGACGCGGGTCCTGGCACACGTTCCCTGCAGACCCGCTGGATGGGAAGCCAGCTGTGCCAGGGTGGGGGCGCACGCACGCACGCACACACTCCGCTTTGGGGCCTGGCCCGCCCCGGTAGACACAGCTCAGCCAGAACAATAAAGGCCGGTGGGCGAACGGAACTGACGTGTGCGCGTGAATCCCAGGCGGCGGGCCGGCTGTGCGGCCTGAGCCCCGCTGTGACGCAGGAACGTCTCAGTGACACTCAGCCCGCGCTGCTGGGGCATCACGGAACCCAGGCACCCTCAGAGGTGAACCCCCTAGTGATTGCCTTTTGTTTGTTGTATTACAAACCTACATGAGATACCTCATCTGAAGTCCGATCTTACACGTCTGAAATGTATTTTCTGGACCCAGTGGAAGGCCTCGCCTCTTCATGTGGTCTGTCCTGAGCCCGCGCTGTCCGCTGCGTGTCCTCCCCAGGCAAGGCAGCCTCCGTCAGCGGGCATCCACCTCGGGAGGGTAGATGCCCTCACAGGGCCGCAGCTGGTGCCTGTGTGGTCCGTTGCTGCGTGTGGGCACGTCAGACTTCGGTCCGGGGCCTCGGCCCGCGGGGCCCACTCGCATCGCCCGACTGAGCGGCAGCCAGTGTCGCCCGGGCAGGACTCCGGCTGAGCTGCTTTTTTTAGCCTGCCCTTGGCGCGGGACCCTGTTACTCGATGCCTGTTTTCTACTAGGCAAGTGTGTCCGAGAGCCCGTGGGCCACAGGTGAAAAGCGGGAAGTAGCACTCTGTGACAGGACCCAGCCAGGAGGACGAGAAGCCGCAATGCCCGCTTGCACCTCGCACCTCACCCCTCACCCGGCCAGCACTTCACGCGTGCCGACAGCGGAGGCCCCTGTCCCGCGCCCGCTGAGCCTTGCCTGGCCCCTCTCCTGCTCGGCTCTGCTGAACCCGCGGGACTTCAGGGCAGTGAGCCCCCGTCTGGTTTGATACTTTCGCTTCAGTGCTTTGTACGAATTTCCTTTCTGGTTTTTCAGTTGTGCTTTGAGACCGTGCAATAAACTCGACCTCTCCCCACCCAATCCAGTCTGACGTCTGAAGGGGAGAAGCTGCCTTGAGTGGTGCTCGTGCAGGCTGTTCCCGCCGGTGCCACTGGAACTCTGCTGCTGGTGTTCCCGGCCCAGCTCCCCACCAGGAGGGTGTGCCCGGGGGCGGTCCTGGGGGAATGTCACTCCAGAGGTGCCCCTGGGGGCAAGACCACGGGCCTGAATCTCCACCCACGATCCAAAACCAGATACCAAAAGTGCCCTGGTGGAAACCAGCAGGTGGAGAAAGATTGTGTTCAGGACACAGCAGGGTGGCCAGCCGCGTGCCAGCAAACGACCTGAATGAGACACGCCAGTCGGGCGAGAGCCGGCCGGGTCTTGTGGAAGACTCCGAGAGCGCCTGGCCAGGAAGGCGTGGCCAGCGTTCCCGAGAAAGCCACGGACACCACGCAAAGACGCCAGTCCTCTCCAAGGCACTTATGGCGTTCTCTCTGTCTGTCAGACTCCCCACTGGGATTCTTTCTGCTGGGGGAGGCAGGGAAGGCTCCATAAAATAACGTTTGTGCCTACAGACGTGCCCCGAGGGTCTCCCAGCTCACTGGGGCTCCTGCGAGACCCGGCAAGGGAAAATAAGTTGCTCGAGGCGGCACAGCGCGCTGGGATTGGACCCAGCTCCGGGGGCTCCAGGCCTGTGCTGGGAAGAAACAGGTGAGCGGTGCTGGGTGATGACGGGCCGTGGGTGGGTGGGCAGTGACATCGGGCGGCCCAGCAAGGACCACAGGGAGTTAGCCAGATGGAGGGGGGAGGCAACTGCGAGCTGGTGTGGACCTCAGCCTGACCGCTCCGGTGAAGCAGATACCAAGTGGACGAGAGAACCTTAAAACCAGGGGGCAAAGGACAGTAGCTGACTTCTGGATGGCAAGCACTTTCTAAACCCTAAAGTGGTGGGAAAAGTCAGAGGAAAATAGTATATTATTTCAATTAATTTCTTCAAATTATAATGATCTTATACATTTTTTTAAAAACCCATAAAACTAAAAGGGGAAACAATTGCAGCAAGTCAGAGGAACAGCTGAGACGCACCTGTGAACAGGCGAAAGGGCACTGCCTTCTGATCCCCCCGGGTGCACGTGGAGCCGGCAGCAGCCTTACAGCCCTCACACCCTGAAATCCCCACTTCTAGAAACCTGTCCTCAAGAGCAAACCCGAAGTCAGGCATACCCCGGCAGCATCCGTAGTAATTGTGAAACACTAAAAACAGCTGATTAACAGCAGCTGACCTTTGGGAACATTCCTCTCGAGAAACAGTATGCAGCTGTTAAAACCGTGTGCCCTGGAAGAAATCTGTGCCGAGCAGCCTCTCAGGCCGTTTACTGTATCATGGCTAACTCTCTGGGGCGTGGTAAGGAGAATGTGGCTTTGTAGGACTTCCTACATAGGAAGATAACACGCGTTCGCGTTGCTCTCTTCTGCCTTCTGGTGGGTTTGAAACCTTTCATAGTAATTCCAGGGCACACAGGAGGGGCAGACACTACACACGCAGCTGGCCTTGGTGGCTGGTGGTCGCCTGTAGTGTGTACCTTTTTGTATCTTTCGAATTTGAGCCATGTAAATGTATTATTTATTCCAAAAATAAAATTTACATTTTAAAAACTCAGTCCTCTCTAACATCAACTCCTTATCATACCAATACTAGTTGAATTAAATAATCACAAAATAAACACCAGAGGCTGTTTTACACAGTGTTTTACAACATATGGAAATGCTTATTCTACAGTAAGTTTTTAAATACTCAATT
Organism: Oryx dammah; assembly: GCF_014754425.2. Classification (NCBI taxonomy): domain Eukaryota; kingdom Metazoa; phylum Chordata; class Mammalia; order Artiodactyla; family Bovidae; genus Oryx; species Oryx dammah. The sequence continues at coordinate 2,722,398 of NW_024070200.1, read as the reverse complement.
TGATCTGATGTCAAATCTGTACATAAGAAATAACCATAGAAAAAAATTTTAGCATATGTATATAAGTGCATAGAAAAAAAACAGAATACACTAAAATGCGCACAGCAGTCGCCTGGGTGGTGGGGGGCCCACAGGCCCCTTTACTTGGGAGCTGCGTGGTCAGGGTTCTGATCCATCCTGCCCTGGGTTTCCCAGCACAGTCTGAGTGTTCTACCGTGAGCCTGCATCTATAAGCAGAAATTCTTTTTTAAAAAATCACTGAAGATACAGGAATCCCCTGGCAGTCCAGTGGTTAGGGGTGCAGGACTCCAGGCTTTGGCTGCCAGGGCACAGGTTCCATCCCTGGGGGGGAAACTAAGATGCCCCCAAGCCACAAGGCACAGCCTAAAAAGAACACTGAAGATAGAAATCTCTTCACTTCTGTCTTGATGGGGATGGTTACACATGTACTGACAGGGGGCCTAACTCCTCAAACCACACAACTGAAGTCTGCACTTAATATATGTCAGTCACGCCTCACTTTTAAAACGGAGTGGGACAAAACCGGTCCCACATCCACTCAGTCTCCTGGAGCAGAAGCTGGTTCTCCACTGCCTTTCCCAAGCATGCCTCCCCATTCGCCTTTCAGGAGGCATCCCTGTTCTGAACAGGACTGGGGAAAACTGCTCTCAGTACAATATTTGAAGGTTGAAGAAATTCAGGAGGAAAGGAAATCAGTGGGGAAATCGAGGTGGTGATGGGAGAAGTCAGCACACGAGGAGGTGAAGCAAGGCCCCAGCGCAGGGTTGTGTCGCCACCGTCGAAGGGGGGCGTGGCTCAGGGCCGTGTGTCCCTTCCAGGCTCCAGGAACAAGTCACAGCACCTCCCCAACAGGCATCTAGGGTGCCCAGATTCTGGCCCCAGAGCTCTCCTGTTGGGAGTTCACCAGGCCCAGGGGTGGGCGTGCTGGAGGCAATCTGGCAAGTGCCCGGTTTTCTTAGACAAGGTCCGTGGAATGAAGGAAGCAAACAGAGGAACTCTGCCCCAGAGACGTGGGCCTTGCTCCCGGCAGAGCCGTTGCCTGTGAGAAGCCATCAAGGCCACCTGCTAACAGCCGAGAGCCGCATCTCCCGGCTGCCTCTAACCCCCTCCAGGCCCCCAGGCTCACTGCCAGGGCGGTGGTGATGGGGCTGGGGAGGGGCCCCTGCAGGAGCTGGAGGGCCCCGGGGAATGATAAGACGAGCACCGGGGCCAAGCCGCCCTCGCACTGGCCAGCAGCAGCGGCCAGATAACCCCGAGGCCAGATAGCCCCATGCTGGGCTCTGGTTCTCTGCACTCACTAACACCAGGGCGCCCTGAGCCAGGTGGCCCCAGGCTCCGCGGGAGCTGCGCCAGGAATCAGGCCCCACTCTGCTTCCACAGAGTGTCCTCGGCCTTCCCGCGGCTCCCTGTCCCGCCCAGCCACGGCGAGGACACCCCCACTGCCCTCCACCCCCTAAGCTACGAAGCTAGGCTCTGGCTGGACCCCCCACCCCCGCTCTGGTGCCCACAACTCCTGCCCGGATCCTACCTTGCACACAAGGAGCCTCCCAAGGGCCACCTCCTGCTCACTGGACAATGGATTCTGTGGTGTCCCCACCAGGGAGCCCGCCCAACCCTGTATCACCCCATCCTCAGCCCAGGGAGCTCAAAGGAGTTTGCCACCAATGGGGCAGCGGTAGGTCTAGTGGGGAAGAGGGCCTAGCCCTGGGCCTCGGGCCAGGAGGGCTCAGCCCACAGGGGCCAGAGCTGGGAGCAGGGAGACGCGAGGGCAAGTCTGCACGCCCTGCAGGTGCCCGGGCTCTCTGCAGGCAGAAGCTCCAGGGCACAAGGACGCCCCGAGTCCCCAGCGCCTCCCAAGCCCGGCCCCTAGGAGCCACGGCATGTGGTCTGCATTTGCCATCCCCTCCAATGAGCGTGCCTCCCCAGCAACACATTCCCTGTCTTCATACCCCAGGACTCCTGATACCCCACGCTTTAAGGTAGAAGAGATGTTAGTATCCACTGCCCGCCAAGTGTCAAGGTTCAGAAAGTCTGTTTAACTGGGCCAGGACACACAGTGGGAAGGGAGGCGCCCTCACCCCCACCCAGAATCTAGGGTCAGCACTGGGCAGAACTGACCCCCACTGTCCCCTGCCCCATAGGGCTGTGCTCCTGCCCACCCTACATTTCCCAGGAACATCCTTTTAGGTAGGGAGCTTGGAGATGCTCCAAAACCCCTCTGAGGGCAGTCAGGAACACTGAGGCCCAAGGCAGGGATGTGCCCAAAGTCATCCTGCAAAGATGTGGCAGATACAGGCCAGAATCAGGGCACTCCCACCCCTCCCCTCCCATGGCCATCACCCTGGCACTGCCACCACCTCCCAAGCCTCTTCCACCCCCAGCCAGGATCCCCTCAGGGACACCAGGGGCAAGGTGGGCAGTGGGCACCCCTGGCCGGGCAGTCAGAGTTCATTGGGCAGCTCCTGAGCCCTCAACTCCTGGCAGCACACCGTGGCTCTCCAGCCCAGCAGGCACGGGTTGAATTTCACCGCCCTGCAGAACTCCCAGGCACGACAACCTGGCCATCATCCCTGATCCCAACGCTCCTCCAGGCATGGACGCCACTTTCCCTTGGTCCTTAAGGGTTATGGTAACATCTGTTGACAAGTCTCCATCTTCAAACCCTTCCAGCAGAAACCAGCTCTACCGGCTGAGGCAGGAGAGCTTGCCCATAGGGTGTTGCCAGCACCCACAGGTGGCATCGAACATCGGGGGCTGGGTCCTGGGAGCCCATGCCCAGGGCAAGCGGCAGGCCTGGAGGAAGGCACATCTAACCCTGGGTGAGGGGAGGCTGGAGCCGGGGGCCCCAGGCAGCTGCATCCACCAGAACAGAGGTGAGAAGCAGGGGCCCCGACACCAACTGCCAGAGGAAAGAAAAGGGGACAAGAGGGCGAGTCCAGGCCTAGGCCTGTGTAGGTGGGAAGAGCACCAGCGATACCCAAGGAGGGGCAGTGGCCAGGGTGGGGTGGGGAGGAACAGGAGGCACGGCCTGGGTCCTGCCCCCACCACCCGGCACGCGGGCCCTCCTCCATCCTCAGCTCTCAGAACCGGAGCCCAAGCCCGAGCCCACAGGGCAGCTGGCAAGGCCCCTCTTGCTGATGGGGTAGAGGCCCTCCAGCCAGCGCCCCAACATGGTTCCCTCAGCCTCCAGGCCTTTGCACAAGCCGGCACCCAGCACCTGCCCAACTCCTCCGCTCAGCTGTCTCTCCTTCTGGGACATCTTCCGGAGGCTCTAAATCAAGGCAGGGCTCCAGTCCTCGGGTCTGGGCAGGGAGCCGAGGACAGGGCCCGGCTCTCGGGAGTTGCCTGACCTCGCAGCCCCGCTCCACGCACGCAGGGAGGTGTGAAGCTGAGCCCGGCCGCATCCGGAAGCCCCGCAGCTCACGGCTCGCCTGCCCATCCTGGCCTGGCCCCCCGAAGCACACCAACAGACGAAAACAGAGGTTCTGCCGTCCAGAAACAATATATGTAAAGTGCCAGGTACAACGCTCTTAAAAATTGTATGCTCCAAAAGTCCAGGGCCTGGAGCGCGCTCTAGCCCTTGCCCGTGAGGTCCAGCGGCTGCAGGAAGGGCGGCAGCGGCAGCTCGTCCAGGGCCTCGGGGAAGCGGCCGGGTGAGATGGCGGTGACCAGCACCTGCATGGCGCGCGCGAAGAGTGAGGGCGGCGCGAGGCCCGCCAGCCACTGGAACTTCTCCTCGCCCAACAGCCGCCGCCAGCGCGGCCGGTCGCCCAGCAGCTCGCGGCGGGCTGGGCCGGCGGCATCCGCGGGCGTGTACAGCGCCAGCAGGTCGAGCAGCAGCAGGCGGCGCGGGCGCGGCTCCCCAGGCGGTGGCGCGGGCGCCCCGGAGGCCGCAGGGGCGGCGGCCCCGGCGTCACGGCCCAGCTGGCGCAGCAGCAGCTCGAGCGGTGTTAGGCCGCCGCCGTCGCGCAGGCCGGGCGAGGCGCCGTGGCCGAGCAGCAGGAAGAGGCACTCGGGGCGCACCAGCTCGCAGGCCACGTGCAGCGCCGTGCCACCACCCTCCACGCGGCTGCAGCCGCGCCGGTCGAGCAGGCGCGCGCGCTCCTCGGCCGGGAAGTCGCGCACGGTGCGCAGGATGCGGCGCAGGATGCCCACGCGGTTGTAGCGCACGGCCAGCGCCACGTGCGGCCCCGGCGCCGCGCAGCAGCGGAAGCCGGCGCTAGGAGGCGCGAGCGCGCGCCGCGGGAAGGTGGCCAGCAAGTAGTGCGCGTACCCCTGGTGGTCGTGCACGAGCGCGTAGAGCAGCGCCTCGGACGGCGAGTAGGCGGCGGCGCGGCCGCGCTCGTCCCAGTGGAAGGCCTCGCTGGCGCGCATGTCCTCCAGCAGCCAGACGGGCAGCAGGTCGCGCACGGCCTGGTAGAAGGCGAACGACGACTTGCGGCACTGCTTCTGTGCCCTAGAGCGTGCCGCCCCCGCGCCCTCGGGCCCGCCTTCGGCGCCGCCCCCCGGCAGTCGCGCGTCCCACGGCATGCTGGCTGGGCGTCCTCCCCTCACGGCATGGGCCCCCGGGGGCCGACCACCTGCGAGCAGAGAGGAGTCCAGTGAGGGTCGAGGATCAGGCGGGAGAGGGGGTGTCTCCCGTCGAAACCCCCCCCACGCCGCTCCACCTGGCTGGGCCTGTCTCGTACCTGCTTCCCCGCCCCACCTCCCCCACCCCCCACGCCCCAGCCTCCGACAGGCTGTGTCCCAGTCACTCCTCAACAGCTCGCTTCTCTTCCAGGCCTTGAACCACCTCCCACATCCCGGATCTAGCGGCAGACGGTGGCCCTCCCTGAGATCGTCTCCTTATCTGGTACCTCGGGGCTAAGGACCTCCTTCCCCTGCCCTCAGAGCCCCCCACCTACCGTTGCCAAGACCACACTGAAACCTCACACCCCCTCCAGCCCAGGGACCCGCCAGAAGAGTTCGTACTCCCACCTGTGGCAGCTGCACTCAACCCCAATTAAGGAAAAGGCCAGGTCGGGGGTGGGGATGTAGGAGGGCTGCATCTCACATCTCAAGCTGAACCAAACCCTTTCTGAAGCCCAAACCCCCTCTCCCCAACTCCATGACCCTGTCATCTGACCCCTGCCTGCAGCTAGGAGCCCCTGCCCAGGGGCAGAGCTCCAGACTCAGACCTACCTGGTTAGTGCACCGCAATGACCAAGTTCTGTGCAGGTGGGTGGATCACTGTCCTCTGAGCCTCAGCTTCCTCATCTGTAAGAAAGAGGGAAGGCAGGCTGGGAGCCACAGCAGGGAGCGGGGCCTGCAGCCTTCCACCCAAACATGGTGTTTCCGCGCTGTCCCCGCCCCCAGCTCCCGCGAGGAGGCAGGGGGATGAAATCAACCAAGAGACCGGTGTGTACACTTCAGGGCCTGCAGACCCCGCCCCAGGTCTGCTAGCTCCCTTGGTCTTCTTCCCAGAGGCTGGACGTAGCAGGGCTTGGCATCCCACTTTCCAGCAAGGGACAAACTTGTCCAAGGTCAGCCGGCAAGTCATGGCAGAGCCAGGCCTGGACCAAGATCTTCTACCTCGTATTTCGGGCTCATTCCAGAAGTGGGGGGACCCGCCAACCCACCGGAAACCCAGCTTGAGCCCTAACCTTGTCCCCAGAGCCCCCTGCACCAACCTGAGCCCTGACTTCCAGCCCCTGGCCCAAGCTCCCCACCGCATTTTGTCAAGGGTAAGCCCTTGGGTCACAAGGGCCCTGGGTCAGCGGGTAGGCTGAGTCCACACACACCGGGTAACTAAGTTACAGAGACGGGCACGGGGCAGGGGGCGGAGGGGAGCTGTAGCCACAGCGCCCTTTAAGGGGGCACCGTGACTGGAAAGCGGCGCCCCACGCCGGGGCCTCCGCACCCCGGGTGTACCCTGTGTGGACACTGGGCGCCGGGCGGGTTACGTAAAGTTGGGCCGGCCTCACGTCACTGGGCAGCGAGTCACGGTCGCGGCTCAGTGAATGGGGGGTGGGGGCTGGGCCACCGAGGGCAAGGCCGCGCGCCCAGGGCCGCCCGCCAGCTCCGCCCCGCCCCCACCGGCCGCACGGCCGGACCCCGGGTCGCGGGGGGGCGAGGCCAGAGTATCTGTGGGCCGGTGGCCGGCGCAGCGAGGGCTGCACCTGCGAAAGCGTGTGTCCAGGGAGGATGGGGGGGCGGTGGCCAGGGAGTCGCGCCCGGGGCGGGAGCCGCACGCCCAGCGGGCCGAGGAAGGGGGACTCACCTTGGGGGCTGGAGGGGCCGCGAGCCTGGCGTCCCCGCCCCCGCGGCGGGCGGGAGCGCGCTCAGTCTCCCCGCGGGTCGGTGCGCAGGCGAAGCTCCCAGGACAGACGGACGGGAGGCCGCCGCCGCCGCCGCCG